>NC_073311.1:45773437-46073437 GCF_027595985.1 Sorex araneus
TGGTGGAGAGAAGGTGACAAGTGACAATCTTCCCACACCAACAAGAGTTGGTGTGGGAAGGGTTGAATGTCTGGAGCAAATGAATTATGAACGACTTTTTAAACTACAGTGTTTAAGTAAAATGGGGGAAAATTTTTAAAAAAATAATTGCACACTGATAATGAAATTTTATTGACAGGCCCAAGAACAGTTAGAAATGTAAAACAGGGGCTGGAGAGATAGCACAGCGGGTAGGGCGTTTGCCTTGCACCGCGGCCGACCCAGGTTCGAATCCCAGCATCCCATATGGTCCCCTGAGCACAGCCAGGGGTAATTCCTGAGTGCAGAGCCAGGAGTAACCCCTGTGCATCGCCAGGTGTGACCCAAAAAAGCCAAAAAAAAAAAAAAAAAAAAAGAAATGTAAAACAATAGGCAATAATAAAGCAACAATAAAAACAGTTAGTGGTTTGAAGTGGTGACTGGTATCTCCTGCAAACAGTGGCTAGCTTCTGAGAAAGCCCCACGCTGAGAGAAGAAACAAAAGTAAAACTCCAGAACTTACCGTGCAAGGAAGGACTGGCCGCACCGTTGGTGGAAGGCTGATTGTTTCTGGTAACATGCCACGGCATGCGAGTGCCGGTGGAAGTGGAGAGGGGGACACTCCAAAAGCAAAACAGTGCGCTCATGCCGTATCCTCGATGCTGAAGAGATCCGTGTCCTCAGAAAGCAGCGGCTTCCCTCTCCAGGTCACCACGTCAAGAGATGGCACCTTCCCACATTCAGTAAGATTTGTGAGTAAGCACCAGAAGCTCGAGCAAACGCGATTGATTTAGAGATGATGAAATTCAGGAATATTTTTGTCCATTTGTATTGCAAAACCATAAGACCCAGAAGAAAAGAGGAGAGGAGAGGAGAGGAGAGGAGAGGAGAGGAGAGGAGAGGAGAGGAAGAGGAGAGGAGAGGAGAGGAGAGGAGAGGAGAGAGAGGAGAGGAGGGGAGGGGAGGGGAGGGGAGGGGAGGGGAGGGGAGGGGGGGAGGGGAGGGGAGGGGAGGGGAGGGGAGGGGAGGGGAGGGAGGGGGAGGAGAGGGGTGAGGGTGAGGGGAGGAGGGGAGGGGGAGGGAAGGAGAGGGGAGGGAGAGGAGAGGGGAGGGGAGGGGAGGGAGGAGAGGGGGAGGGGGGAGGGGAGGGGGAGGAGAGGGGAGGAGAGGAGAGGGAGGGGAGGGGAGGGGGAGGGAGGAAGGAGGAGAGGGGAGGAGAGGGGAGGGGAGGGAGGAGAGGAGGGGAGGAGAGGGGAGGGGAGGGGGAGGGGAGGAGAGGGGAGGGGAGGGGAGGGGGAAGGAGAGGGGAGGGGAGGGGAGGAGAGGGGAGGGAGGGGAGGGGAGGGAGAGAGGGGAGGGGAGGGAGGAGGGGAGAGGGGAGGAGAGGAGAGGAGAGGAGAGGAGAGGGGAGGAGGAGGGGAGGGGAGGAGGGGAGAGGGGAGGAGAGGAGAGGGGAGGAGAGGAGAGGGGGAGGGGAGGAGAGGGGAGGGGAGGGGAGGGGAGAGAGAGAGAGAGAGAGAGAGAAAGTGCCTACCATAGAGGCAGGTGGGGTGGGGTGGCAGGAGAGAAACTGGGGATATTGCTGGTTGGAAGTGTACACTGGTGAAGGGATGGATATTGAAACATTATATGACTGAAAACCCAACCATGAACAACTTTGTAACTGTAATATTTCACTGATTCAGTTGAAAAAATAAATTTAAAAATTTTTAATTTTAAAATTAGGGGATAAAAAAGAATATTTGTCCATGGCAGGGGCTGCTCCAATCATGTAAAGTGTGGGTATCTATTTTTCAGATAGTTGGCTTTAAAAATGACTTATCTCAGTTTTCATTACAGGGGCTGGAGCAATAGCACAGCGGGTAGGGCGTTTGCCTTGCATGCGGCCGACCCGGGTTCGAATCCCAGCATCTCATATTGGTCCCCTGAGCACCGCCAGGGGTGATTCCTGAGTGCAGAGCCAGGGAGTAACCCCTGTGCATCACAGGGTGTGACCCCCCAAAAAAACCAAAAGGCTCAGTTTTCATTACAGCTTTTTTTTGTGTTTGGTTGTTTTTTGGTCCACACGTGGTGGTGCTTAGGCTTGCTCCTGGCTCTGTGCTCAGGACTCACTTCTTGTGGGCTCAGAGGACCATTTAAGGTGGAAGGGGGGTAACCGGGTCAGCTGCATGTAAGGCAAACACCCGACCTACTGTACTATCGCTCCAACCCCTTTTATTGCAGCTTCCCTTTCTTTTTAAAATTTTTTTTATTTCTAAAGTAGTTTCACAATATTTGATTACATTTAATATGAGAACACCAATCCCACCACCATGACACCTTCCCACCACCATATTTTGGTTGTTTCCCATCTTGAACCCCAACCCCTGCCCCAAAGCAGAAACCGAAATAATTTATTTTGTGTTTGTTTGTTACGAAAAACCACTGAAAATGCTACCAAAAAAGTTTCCTTAGAGGAAAGAGTGTGAAGATTGTTGTATTTCACCCACGGGCTATTAAGCCCTTCTATAAGTGATCACTAACAATGTTGCTAGAGGTCGAACCTTGTGGTGTGTGTGTGTGTGTGTGTTGTGTGTTGTGGTGTGTGTGTAAAATATTTCCCTCCAAGACTGGCTGCCTCCTACTTTGGACCCCATCACATGTGGTGCAGTACTCCTGAAGTGTGGGTAGGGAGTGTGGTATGAAGCGTTTTGTGGCCGTGCGGGCCAGGAATAGGTTTCACTCGTGGGTGAGGGCTCATCCGAGCGTGTGGAGAGCAGCTGTGAGCATGACAGGGCGGTTGTGTTCTGGAGGTTTTTGGCTGCCGGGGCTGGTTCCCTTGGGGGCAGGGGAGGGGGGGTCCTCACCTGCCCCTCCCCCCACCAGGGCGCCCCCGAATGCAACAGCTTTTCTTAAGGTACAATTGACATGTGAGAGACTGGAGTGATTCTATGAATGTTCACACATTTATGTGCCTGTGAAACAGTCATTAGAATCATTGTACCTGACTAAAGGCTTCTCGGGTGCTGGAGTGATAACACAGCGGGGAGGGCGTTTGCCTTGCATGAGGCCGACCCGGGTTCGATTCCAGCATCCCATAGAGTCCTCTGAGCACCACCAGGAGTAATTCCTGAGTGCAGAGCCAGGAGTAAACCCCTGTGTATAGCCGGGTGTGACACCAAAAAAGCAAAATAAATAAAATAAATAAAGTCTCCTCTACTCCCCACATATCCCAATGTGACCCTTGCCGAATCCACTTCCGTCTACACCTCATTCCCAAGCCCAGGTGTAAACTTGATCTGCTTGCTACCACGCTGGATTATTTTGTGTTTTTCCTAGAAAATTAACACAATGCAATCATAGTCTTTCTCCCTTTGCGTCGGGCCCCTTTCACTCAGTGTGTTTTTTCTGAGAAGCAGGCAAACAGCCCTCCTGTTGTCTGGGTCCGGAGTTCATTCCTTCTCATGACTCAGTACTAGTCCTGTGTATGGATGTACCACAGGTACTCCCCTAGCCAGCCGACAGAAGTGTGACTGACTTTTTCCTCTTTTGGCTTGTCTTGGGGGCCACTCCCAGCTGTGCTCAGGACTCATTCCTGGCTCTGTGCCAGAGGTCACTCCTGGTGGGGCTCAGGGGACCATACGGAGTACTGGGATCAAACCCAGGCTGGCTGGGGTAAAGCAAACCCTTTATCCGCTCTACTCTCTCCCCGCTGCTGTTTTCACTTCTTGGCTGACAAACAAAGCTGCTACAAACATTCACATGTAAATCTTCGCGTGGGCTTACGTTTTTTATTTCTCTGAAGCATATACCTAAGAGTGGAATAACTGGTGCCTTTGGGAGAAAATATCTTTAATTTTGTCAAAAACAGCTAGACTGAGTCCAAAAAGGTTGTCCTGGGATTAGGGATTTTGCCTTTGCATATGGTCCCCCTGAGCATCGCCAGAAGTCATTCCTGAGCACTGATACAGGAGTAACTCCTGAGCGCCACCAGATGTGGCCCAAAATTCTCCCCCACCCCCCATCACCAAAACGCTAGATTGTACCAGCTTTTGTGTGTCCCCCGCAGACTCTGGAATATTCCCACACTCTCCACCTTCTCCGGCAACCGGCTATGGGCGGTGGTCTCGGCTGGAGCCTCGCTGATGCTGTGTAGTAGCATCGTGTGCGGTCAGCATTCAGATCACCCTCAGGAGCACCAAGGCCGGCATCTTTCCTGAGCTTTTTGCCGTCTGCATCCCCTTGGCAAAGGGTTTGCCCCTGTTCATCCATCTTTTTGGCTAGGCTCTTCGTCTTATTGAGCGGGAAGTCTGCTCGAGCTTTATATTACAGGGAAAGCTCAGGTTTTCCTTCTCTCCACTGGGAAAAACCCAGCTCCTCCCTGCTCTGTGTTTCCTCCCCAAACCTTTCACCAATGTGGGGGGGGGGGGTCCCCCGCACCGTGCCATGGTGAGGCCGGGGTCCCCTGGGCCTCATCCATGACCAATGCCAACAACAGTGTGGTCCCCAGGTTATCCTACACTCGGCGATGAGCAGGGAACCCCCGCCATTCACTGATGCTTGGGGGCTTATTGATGGGGACACTGCGGGTGGGATCCAGAGACAAGGACATTTCTTTTTTTTTTTTTTTTTTTTTTTTTTTTTTTTTTGCTTTTTGGGTCACACCCAGCAATGCACAGGGGTTACTCCTGGTTCTACACTCAGGAATTACCCCTGGCGGTGCTCAGGGGACCATATGGGATGCTGGGATTCGAACCTGGGTCAGCCTGGGTCGGCCGCGTGCAAGGCAAGCGCCCTACCCGCTGTGCTATTGCTCCAGCCCCAACAAGGACATTTCTTGTCATGCTTGGGCTCACCCAGGAGCCCACCCAGAGTCATCTCATTAGAACAAAAGGTGCACCTGACCCCCGGGAAAAGACTGTGCTGGGAACAGGGTCAGAGGTGAATGCTGTAACCGGTGGTGGCTGCCATGCGGGGACAGACACAGCTTTGGAGCCTCTCAGCATCCCCGAGTCTCTGTGTCGCTCATTCTGCGGCCGGGATCCTGGCTGGGGAGGGCTGGGACACAGCCCCCCATGGAGCCAGTCTCAGGAAAGGCTGCCCAGTATATCTCTGGCATTTATCTGTCATGAGTTGGTTTCGGGAAGAGACCATGTGAGAAAGCACATGAAGGTGTGCGGGAGTGTGTGTGTGTATGTGTGTGTGTGCGTGTAAGGGCATGTGACCTTTGGCAGGAGTGTGCAGGTGTGGTGAACACTGTGCAAACACTGTGAGCATGTGTGTGAACACATGGGTGTGGACATACATAAATGTGTGTATGAATACTGAGACACATATGAACATATGTATGTGTGAGCACTCTCTCGATGGGTGTGAGCTTGGCAAACATGTATGTGGATGGGTGTGAGCATTGCGAGCTTGTATGTAAACATTCTGAACAAGTGTGTGAATGGTATGAGCGTGTATGTGGGTGGGCACGAGTGAACATGTATGTACATGAACGGAAGCATTGCAAACGCATGTGAATGGGTGTGAACATGTGCGTGGATGTGTGAGCATTGATGATGGGTATTAGCATGTGTGAAGATGTGTGTTGAACATGTATGTGGGTGAGTGAGCATGTGTGTGGGCAGATGGGAACGTGTATGAACATGTGTGTGGACGGGTACTCTGTGTATCCTGTGATATATCCTCTCTGGACTGGGTGTCTGATATGGCCCTGAGCTGCAGTGACTGGGCAGGACCCCCTAGGACTCTGAGCTTGAATAACATGGCTGGAAAACAAAGGAATGAACGGATAGAAATAGCTATTTACTGTTAGGCCTGTTTGGGGTCTCTCCTGACAGCCTGTGATGTTTTGAATGCCCTGAAATATGCCATAAGGACTTACATGCTTTCTTAAATCACTTCATGTCAATGAGTCTGTGAGAAAATTGCTTGCCTCCTGTCACTTCACTCAAGTTGTCATTTCCCAGACTATTGACAGCGAGGATTTCATCTACATCCAACTTAAAAAGTGCTTTGCTTATTTTTATTCATTCTGTCACTTTTGAATCGGGAGGCCACACTGGCCGTGTGGGTGGGGTCCTGTTTCTGCAGGTCGGGTCCTGGCTGGAGAGCTGCAGTTTCACAGAGCTGAGGGCTGGGGTTGGGGAATCACTCCTGGCAGTGCTCAGGGGACCATCAGCAGGACAGGGGCTAGAAGTGGGGTCGGGCACACGTAAGGCAAGTGCTCCCCTGGCCCCAACTATTGCTCCAGCCATTTTCATTCATTTCAATCAGCTCCACCGTCCTGAGAGAGGGACTGTCATCGTCATTGATTCGCTGGAGGGAAACCAAGGCAGAGTGAGGGGGGCCGATTGCTCAGGCCCTCGGGAGCCCTCCGGAAGCTGCAGAGCTGGCTAGGAGCCTGTGATCTGCACTGCATACCCCGCGCCGGGATCGCCGAGTGGAACTCGACTCACAGGCATCCACAGGGCATGTTAGCACAAGTTCTGGAGAGCCGCCTAATCTCTCTCTATCTCCTCACTTAAGGCTGAGTCCTGGCTCCGGGCAGAACGGCAGAGCCAAACACAGCTTTCTTTGAAGTTTGAACTCTGTTCTCCTGTCTCTCCGGATGAGGCCTTGAGCGGGGGATGAATTCTTGCTTCCAACAGGGAAACAATTGCCCAAAGACACCAGCGCTGAGTTTAGGGTGGGTCTGATGAGGATTGAATCAAGAAATTCGATTTTAAGAGAATTGATGTGTTCGTTCATTTATCACACCAAGATGTTTGTTTGTTTATAACTGTTTTATTATTTATTTTAATGGAATCATCATAAGATAGAGCAGTATAAAGCTGTTCATGATTGCGTTTCAGTCACACATGGTTCCAACACCCACCCCTCCACCCATGTAATTTCTCAGCTCCAGTGTCCCCAGTTTCCCTCCCAACCCTTCAAGCTACCGCCACCGCCACCTACCTCGATGGCAGGAACCTCTCTGATCTCTGTCTCTCTTTCTCTCTCTCTCTCTCGTTTTAGGAATTATGGTTTGCAACACAGAAGCTGAAAGCTTATCATGTACATCCCTTTACCTACTTCCAACACGCAGTTCTCGTCCCGAGTGATCATTTCCAACTAGAATTGGTATAATGGACCCTCCTCTATCTTAACGACCCTCCATCCCCCACACCCGTGTATCACATCAAGATTTGGGCTAGAGGGGTAGGTGCTTGCCTTGCATGCGGCAGACATGGGTTCAATCTCCAAAACCCTGTATGCCCCCCCATCCCACCCCACATTCCAGGCCTGCCTGGAGTGATCCATGAGCACAGAGCCAGGAGTAAGTTTTGAGCACCATTGAGTGTGGTCCCAAAACTAAAAAAAAAATAAAATAAAAAGTAACCAAACTACAGATGTACCAAGCACAACTCCATGCCATGTGAAGAATATGCTAGAAACAAGACAGCAACCCCTTTAACAGGGATGGAGCGTATGTTCCTGAGTCAGGAGGCACACGAAAGCAAAGAAAGCAAAAAAATAAATGAAAGATGTTTTCTGAGTGTGATGAGCGCTTTGAAGGGACAAACATAAAACCTCATGATTGAGGTTGGCTCTGGCGGTCGTGTTACTTATAAAAGGGGTTGGGGGGAGGGAGAGCTATGGTGAGGAATAACCACTTGGGCGAGACTGGATCGAAGACAGGTTGGCCCTGTGCTCTCAAGGGGGAACAGCCCAAACGCTCTGAATCTCTGGGCAAAATCAAAGGGCATCAGAAAGCGTCCGCGAGGCTGCCTTGCATTGAGCTGGGTCAAGGAGATGAAGTGAAATCTAGGCAGGAGCGTAATCACGTGGGGCTTTCCCAGCCTTACGTGGAAGAAAGTGTGGGCTATCCCTACCCCTTACTCTCTGGTGTGGCCTCCTTCCCTAGTAGCAGAACTGCACACAGGCACAGGTTGTGTAGTAGGCGGCTGTCTCAGTGAAAAACTACATTTCCCAGTCAGCCTTGCGGGTCGGTAGCATCACGTGACCGAATTCTGCCAATGAGGTGTTAGCAAGGTGCTCTTCCTTCATAGAGCCTTAGCAGGTGTCCTGTGCTTTGCCTTTTCCGAGTCCCCCTTCCCCTTGCAACTGGTGCCCTGTGGGAATGACTGGGATCTAGCTGGCATATTGTTTCATGAAGAGTTGGAAATACCCAGGAACGGTGGGAAGAGTTCATGAGAGAAGTCACAGGAGCAAATCCACATTGCCTACCTGTCTTCTTGACAGGAAGAAGAGTAAATGAAATAAGCCTTTTTTTTTTTTTTTTTAGCCACAGTTATTTGAGGTCTACATCGCTTTCACTTGAACAAAAAAAAAAATCACCTTTGTTACTGGTTTTTCAAGAGTCATGGATGACACCTAAATTATGGCTTGAGCGTGGAGTGGATGCAACCCTACAGGACATGGTGAGGACTAGGAATGACAAGGAAAATCCGGCTGGGAAGCGAGGCGTCTCTTGGTGATCTCCAAAGGGAGGTGCTTATCATCCATCTAAGAAGAGCTGCAGGCGAGCAGGCAGCTGGGCATTTGGGTTTGTAGGCAGAGACGTGTGTGGGAGGCAAGGTGGAAGGTATCAATTTGGGGCTGTCATGGGGGCTGGAGGGATTGTCACTTCCTTGGGCTCACACAGTCACCAGTCGCAGTGTCTAGTCTTCCAAGGGGGCAGAGGCCTTGCCTTGGCTGTTTTAGGTAGACTTACCTTAGCTATTTTTAAAATTGTTTATATTTTAATTATTTTTAAATGAATTAAATTTATTTATTTATTTATGTTTTGTGTCACACCTGGCAGTGGTCAGGGCTTACTCCTGGCTCTGTGCTCCAGGATCATGTCTAGCTGGTCTCAGGGGGACCCTGTGGGATGTCAGGGGTGAACTTAGGTTTGCCACATGCAAAACAAACTGCCTTACTCCCTGTACTTTCTCTCCGTTCTCAAGCAATTTTTTTTTTGCTTTTTGGGTCACACCTGGCACAGGGGTTACTCCTGGCTCTCCACTGAGGAATTACTCCTGATGGTGCTCAGGGCACCATTGGGATGCTGGGAATTGAACCCGGGTCGGCAGCATGCAAGGCAAACGCCCTACCCTCTGTGCTATCGCTCCAGCCCCTCTCAAGCAAATTTTTAATTGCAATTTTAGGGTATGTTCTTTATAGTTTTATACCCTAGCTACATATGCACTTGATAATTTAGCCCCCCACCCCAGTTTTATGAGTCATAATTGACATTTAGTGTTATATTGGTTGGAGTTGTACAACATAATGCTTTGATATGTGTTTATCTTGTGAATGGTCACCGCTTAGTTAACACCGTTTAGTTAACATCCATCATCTTAAGAGACTCACAAATGAATCTTGGAACTGAGCAGCTTGCAGCAGAGATGTTTCTGGAAAAGAGACACAGTCCAGTCGGGAGGAGCAGCTTGAAGCCTTGATCCAGTCATGCCTGAAGCCAGCTTTGACTTTGGAGATCCCAGTTACAGGAGTCAGTCTGAGACAGCCTTTCAGGCAGAAAATCCTGGTTCTACTCCCTGGTACCACCAGGTCCTCCCAGTACTGCGAGGAGCAGTCCCCAAGCACAGAGCTGAGAATAGCCCCCAAGCACCACCAGGGATGGCTCTAAAACCAAGGCAAAAGACAGAACAAAAACAAGAGCATTGCAAGAGCCAGTACAAACTCTTTCTCCAACCCTGCACTATTTGGATTTCTGAACCCAAATGTTTCTGACTAGTATAGATGTTTGGTCATGAGTCATCAAGATGGGTTTATTTAACAGTTCATTTTGTTGGTGCTCAATCCTATGCAGTATAACCTAGTAGTTCTACTAAGAGGAGATGTGTTCTTCTGCAAATGGCATTGACCTTACAATTAAAACCGGGGAGAAAATGTGAGTCGTTCCCTCTATAGGATGCTTCTGATTTGTGTATCAGTGTCTTGCTTTCTTTGGCTTTATCTTCCTCTGCTCTTGAGACCTGGAAAGGGAGAGCCCTTGCTTGAAGCTCCGTGATCAGTGGCAGAGGAGGGATGGAACTTCCACCGTGAATGCCTAGTGCCCGGTGCAGGCGCGCTCTGTAACACAGAGCTCCAAGTCTGAGGCCAGGCTCCGAGAAAATCACAGCTCCTGGGTATGATTACCCCTTCCTAATCCCCCCTTGCTCATCAGCATTCTGAATTTCATTTATCGGAGTCCTGAGTTTATCATTATCATAATGAGATTATTTAACATCTTGAATATTAAAATCCTGACTCCACAGAAGAAGGCTTATGTTCCAAGGTTATTGTTGCTCAGCGGGGCCCATTATTCAATCTGCTCCTCCTGGAGAAGCTTCCCTTTGGTGAAGACTCTCAGGCCGCCTGGGGAAGGTCCTAGTTATTTACTTTTGAGGTCATATTGAAAAAGCTCTCTGTTGAGTACCACACAGAGATGGCATTGGGTTGGCCCAGTTATCTAAGCTGAGTGTGACCAGTAATTTTTGGGTTACTCTCAAGTCAGTGCAAGATGGATCTGAAAGCTTGCTTAGACCAATCTGTACATTTTAAATACTGGTTTTCTCCCTATAATTCAAAGATGTTCTTTATTTATTTTTAACACCTGAGGGTGTCATGGGGTCTCTTAAAAATATAAAATATAAACTATATAAAATATAAAAGTATACTCAGGACTTTTATAGTGCTGGGGAATGGACCTGGGTCTTTTGTGTCATGTTTTCTTTTGGGGGGGTGGGGTTACACCTGGTGATGCCCAGGGTTACTCCTGACTCTGCACTCAGGAATTACTCCTGGCAGTGCTCAGGGAACCATATGGGATGCTGGGGATTGAACCCGGGTTGGCTGTGTGCAAGTATGCAGATAATATGCCCTACCCACTGTACTATTACTCTGGCACCCTGGACCTGGGTCTCTTGTATGTAAAGCCCACTGAGCACTTTCCCAGATCCTAAAGAAGTCCTTTTCAAAACAAAACAACCAAAGCATCTTTCAGATCAGTTTAGAATTAGGACAGAATTGAGGGGAAGGTACAGTTATTTCTTATATACCCTACTCCCTTCGCCTCAATCAGCATCCCCAATTAGACTGGGACCTTATTACAATGGACAGAATCTCCCCAAAGTCATCGTTTACCTTGGGGTTCACACTTGGAGGAATACGCTTCTTGGTATTTTTGTTTGTTTGTTTGTTTCTATTGTTGTTATTTGTTTAGGGGGCATACCCAGTGGCACTCAAAGCTCACTCCTGGCAGGGCTCAGGGAACCATATGGGGTGGTGGGGATCGAAACCAGGGTCAGCCACGTGCAATGCAAGCACTAACTATTCACTAACTTTCCAGCCCCAGAGGGGTCCATTTCTCAGTCTGGACAGATGCATACTGACATCTACCCATCATTCTGGGGCCAGGGGGCCATTTACAGTCCCCTGCGCTCTGCTACTCCTTCTGTCCACTTCCTTCTGTCAGCCACCCATCAGCTCACCCTTCTCCACAGTTTCACTCTTCCCAGATTGCCTTCCTCAGAGTGAGGACGGTGCCTCGCACATGGGCTTCGTTCTCTCCGCTCTCTGCATCGCTGCTTGCGTTTGCCAGCCGGGGAGCGAGTCTTGCCCAGTCACTCAGGGATCAATCAGCGTTGCTGGTAAGGCAGCCCTCGGCTAGCTGGAGCAGCACATGAATATTTTAAAGAGTATTAGGTAGCTCACAGAACTCCCGGGAGGGCAGGAGAAGCGGGTATTACCTATTGATCAGAACAAAACTCCAGGCGCTGCTCAATGAGATGATCTGCATCACCTCCTGATCCAGAATCTTGAATGAAGCCCTGCTGAGAAAGAGGGTCTTTGGGGGGTTTCGTTTTTGCTTCAGAGCCACACCCAGCGATGCTCAGGGCTTACTCCCGACTCTGTGCCCAGGGCTCACTCCTGATGAGCTTGGGGGAACCATATGTTGGTGCCTGGGATTGAACCCAGGTTGACCGCGTGCAAGGCAAGCACCCAATCCGTGTACTCCGAATCCTACAGAGGGTCTTTCTGCATATGGAATTAACTGCAAGAACTGGAGATGTGGGGGCTGGAGCGATAGCACAGCGGGTAGGGCGTTTGCCTTGCATGCGGCCGACCCGGGTTCGATTCCCAGCATCCCATATGGTTCCCTGAGCGCCGCCAGGGGTAATTCCTGAGTGCAGAGCCAGGACTGACCCCTGAGCATCGCTGGGTGTGACCCAAAAAGCAAAAAAAAAAAAAAAAAAAAAAAAGAAGAACTGGAGATGTGAAGGTTCTGGAGTATCTGGCACCTCCAGTGATGCCTGGCCAAGGAACAAAGGTGCTGATTGGCACCGCCTATTGGTAAAGCCCACGCCACAGGCCACAGGCCACCTGGTACTTGCAAGGGCTTGGGGAGGGCTCATTGTGGCCCCTCCCATGGGTGGGGTTGGATTCAGGGCAGTTGTGACTTCGGAAAGGCTTGGCTGGTTCTTAGCCTCTCCAAAGCCACCCCCCCAACTCTACTGCCCTATAGTAAACGCTGGCTATTCTCTCCCCGCCTACCCCCATTTTATGTTACTAAAACACTGTGATTTACAAAGTTATTCCTAGTTGGGCTTTAGACACACAATCATGCAATTTGCTGCAACATGGATGGGACTGGAAAACTTTGGGAGTTCTAATAAACTTGGCACACGTGGTTAAACAGATGACGTGGAGAATTTGGGAAGATGGGGTCAGCGTCAGCAGGGGTGATTCCTCTCCCCAACCCGCGAGAGCCACTAGCATCGCCGTGTCCTTATCCGGATGCTGCGACACAGCAAGCGGAGGAGTCCTCCTGGTCTTAGAGAGACGAAGCCCTGTGGGGTCAGAGCCCGCCGCCCCTAAATGGTCTTATTTCCCAGCACTACTGCATTTAAGGTGCCGTCTCCTTCCCGGCATGGATGGACAAGTTCCCTCCCGTCACACACGCACTTCAGGCCTCCAGGGCTGCTGCTGTGGGTTTGTTCCGCTTTGCACCTTGGAGGCTGAGCATATCCTCAGGAGGAGTGAGTTAGCTTCTGAACCTGTGAAAAAGAACGTGTGAGACAGGACCTGGCCTGTCTATAGTTTTTTTTTTTCTTCCCCCTTCCTGCATCTACTGAATTCTCGGTGGCATTTTCTATTTTTTAATGTCTTTTTGAAAGATGGTAAGGAAGGAGGGAGGAAGTTGCAACAACAGAGGTGTTCAGGGGTTGCTCCTGGCTCAGTGCTCAGAAATGACTCCTAGAGATGCTCAGGGGACCATACATGGGTGCCAGGAATTGAAACCAGGACGATGCCAGGCAGGTGCCTTAACCCTGACCTATCTCTCAGGCCCTCAGTGGCATTTTCTTAGTTCTCATGAATATGTGTGCATATATTTATGTGTCCATAATGCGACCCTCCATCCTTTTGAAAATTTTCCTCAGTAAATTATTCCCACCACATTTTAACTTGCTTTTTCACGGTCTTCATTTTCCTTGGTCCTAGAGGAGTTTCACATTTTGGGGGGATGACTTTTTTAGCAAGTATTTTTCAAGCTGTCCACCTAAGACAAGACGTTTTTTGTTAGGGGAAGACATCCCTAACACCGCGTACACAGGCGATCTCTCTTTCTCCTGCCCTGCCACCTCCCTGCTCCTCTGGGGTGAGTAGGGCTATAGAGAGCCGTTTCATCTCCGGAGAGGGGCACAAACAATCCTGAGAAGCAGGGGCCTCTCGCTACCCGGGGCAGGGCAGACAAAGGTGCACACTGTTTGCTCCGTTTCTACACACAGGCTCATCTTTTCTTCCCGTGGATGGAACCCTTCGCGGGCAGAACAGGGGAAGCAGAGGAGATGCTTGATGCGATTTAGGTTGGGTTTACTGGACACGAAGGCCTGGGAAAGCTCCGACTCTGTGCATGCCAGGGCGAGGTCCCAGGTGACTTGAGAAAAAAATCCTTTGACTACTCACGGCCCGATTGTCCCCTCTCCCCATCACGTGACCCTCTAGCTTCTTTTAGGGTTCGCCTCAGCCTGACCTGGCTAAGCAGTCTGGAGGAGTTGGTGGTTCGGGGCTCCTGTAGACATGGGCCGGAGTCTCTGAATCCTGGGTCTTCATGCCAAGGAGTTAGTCCATGTTCATTTCTCATGGACCCTTCGTGCAAATGGGAGTGAATTTGCACTTTGCCTACTTCCCCTTTGGGGGGATTGGTCATTTGTGAAAGGGGACACTTAGGATAGGTTAGTTTCTTTTTTTTTTCTTTTTTTTGGGTCACACCTGGCGATGCACAGGAGTTACTCCTGGCTCTGCACTCAGGAATTACTCCTGGCGGTGCTCAGGGGACCATATGGGGTGCTGGGAATCGAACCTGGGTTGGCCGCGTGCAAGGCAAATGCCCTACCTGCTGTGCTATCGCTCCAGCCCAGGTTAGTTTCTTAATGTGTGGACATTTTTCCAAAAAAGGTGGTTGGGTCCCTAATTGCACGTCAGGCTATACTGACATTTTGGCTCCCAGCAAAAGCCCACAGGCCCTGGGGGGTCTCACGGGCACCTCCAAGGGTGGCTGTGTTCAGTGACTCTGATGTCATGCAGGGGACACTGGTCTCTCTGGTGACATGGGGACCCCGATGTCAGGCTCCTGCCTCTGACCTCCTACACCCCCACTCTAGGGTTCTCTAGCCCCCCTTTAGAAAGGTCCCCACTCTCTTGTCTCTTCCTGGCTGGCTTTCTCCCACAATTTAACCTTCTTCTTCAAGAAAGTCTTTCTCAAACCCTTCAGGCAAAGTCATACAGAGAGTAGGGAAGTGCGGAAAAAAAATAGAAAAAAAAACACCCATAACAAACACATATGAATATTTCAATAAATTACCAGCCCTGATGGGCAAAGTGTGCCAAGAAAATGCTAAAGTCCGGACTGAGGGCCATCGCGGGCCAAGACCCAGGGAAGACGGTGTCAGGAGCTGGCAGGAGGAGAGGAGAAGGTTGACCTGGGCACCCTGTCTGTGCTCACGGATCACCTGGTGCCCCGTCCTTCCTTGCTGCTCAATTGCCTTCATTTTGCAGGCGGAGAAAGTGGAGCTCAGAGAGGCGAGGTGACCTGCCCGGGGTCACACAGCCCCACCTGGTCTGCTGCGTCTCAGTCCAATGCATGTTCTAGAAAGGACAAGACAAGGGACCTCGGGGGCCACTGCCACTGCCTGGCTCTGACCCTGCAACCTTGGACCTGTCACCTCCTGCAGAGTGACTTGGGGACCCTCTGTCACCTGTCTGGACCTTAGAGTCCTCTGAAAAACCTCGAATGGTCCCATCTAGAGGCCTGAGGTGCTGGAAATGCAGGTTAGCCTAGCGAGAACCTGGCTTTGTGGGGCTTCCTTGTGGGACTGCCCAGACCAGGGTGCCTGACTGGAGCACGGAGCTTCCCGTCCCTGGGCTGGGCTCTGGGAGTCGGTCAGGGACCTTCAGGGAGGCAGGCGAGAGGGGCGGGCATCCAGGGGGTACTTCTGAGCTCTCCGCAGACACGAGCGGGGTCGAGGCCATTCGATGGCAGCTGGAGTGGACCTAGGGGATGGACAAGCCTCTTTCTCGTCTGGGCCTGCACTGCGCAGAGGGGGACATGGACTGAGGCTGGCTGACGAACCTCACTCCTCCTCCTCCTGTCTGGCCTCCCTGATTGCTGCCCTTCCTCCTCTCCTCATGCCGTCTCTCCTCTCTCCCTCTCGCCCTTGCTCTCTTCTTGGTCCATCTTCCCGGCCTCTCCCACTCCCCACCTTGTTCTAAAATGCCAGAGAAGAACAGTCGCTCTCAGAGCCGTATCCTGAGAAACCCACGTGTGTACTTGTGGTTTACCTACCTGTAGAAAATTTGTACCCTAAGATCTCCGCAGACTCTGGGCAAATGGGGTTTAATTCAACTCCACAAATATTTACTGTGTGCTGGTTAACTGAGTGTACTTTGTGCTGGGGAGACCAGAGAGGCAAATGGGCATAGCCAGTCCCCCCCTCCCGGGGCCCCTGGGGCTGATGTTGGCAGGAGACAGGACCAGCCCCTCCGCCACCCCCCTTCAGGAGCCCCAAAGAGCTCTCTGTCCACCAGGGCTCCGGCACCCCTGCTCTCTGACACCAGGCACAGAAAGGGCCCTGGTTGCCAGGTCTGCGAGCTGCTCAACGCCAGCCAGTACCGTGGCAGGGCTGGCGAGGAGGGAGCCCTGCCTTGCAGGGACCCAGGGCCTGATACATAGTGCGTGGTGCCCAGCCGAGGGCTCGCACAAGCCGGACTTGTGACGTTTGCCTCTGTTTCTTCCTTTCCTGTGAATTGTCCGAGAGGATCAGACAGAAATAGCAGTTCTATTTAACACATTTTTCAGGACCACACCGAGCCTGAAAATAGGATGGTTTTAGCAGGTCCCACAGTAAGCAAGGGATCCTTTTGCCGAAGCTCTGAGGGTGATGGGGAATGGAGGAAAAGGAGGGAAAATAAGATTCTACCAGTGACCTGGGATTGCAGCTGAGAAGACTGTGTCTTAGATTCTTCAAGTCTTGGATGGATCTGGGTGGTGGAGAGCTGGCGAGTAATTCCAACTGATACATGGTGATTAGCACCACGCTCTAACCCACTGAGCTAACAGGGCTGGAACGATAGCACAGTGGTTGGGCGTTCACCTTTCATGTGGCTGACCCGAGTTCGATTCCTCCGCCCCTCTCGGAGAGCCCGGCAAGCTACCGAGAGTATTGAGCCCGCGCGGCAGAGCCTGGCAAGCTACCCGTGTGTATTGGATATGCCAAAAACAGTAACAATAAGTCTCTCAATGAGAGACGTTACTGGTGCCCGCTCGAACAAATCGATGAGCAACGGGATGACAGTGACAGTGACATGGTGATGCCCAGTCAGCAGGAGCTCTGGCCTCCTTGGCAAGTACCACGTGGACAGCTCCTGGCCAGCCCCATCTGCCTGCAAGGGCGGCTGGAGTGAGAAGTAGGCCCTGGGTATTTGCAGCTACTGAGATGAGGGCTTGTCTGTTACAGCAGCCAAACCTTTGCCTGTCCTGACGGCTACACTGGGGGAAAAGATGCAACTGGACCGAAGAGGCTGCTGTCCCTTCCCACCCCTGCCCCTGTTCAGAGTCCAGAGAGGAACTCGCCTTACACCCCAGTCACCTTGAGGCTGCCTTGATTTATCACGCTGCGTAGAGCAAGAGACAGAACCAGGTTTGGGTAGACTCGGCGGGCAAAAGAAGCCAAGTAAGACGTTAGAGGTGGCTGACTCCTAGATGATCTGAGTCCAGAAGGCATCTCCTCGCCTTTCTGACTCGCTCGTGCCCACTAGGTGCCAGTCACTAAGTCAAATACTACAGAGATGAATAAAGCTGAAGCTAGTGGGCACAGGGTTCAAGTGAGAGGCAAGAGGAGAGATGCAGAAAGAGGCTCTCTGGGAGCTGGGGCGATAGTACAGCAGGTAGGGCGTTTGCCTTGCATTCGACCGACCCAGGTTCAATCCCCGGCATCCCATATGGTCCCCCAAGCACCACCAGGAGTAATTCCTGAGTGCAGAGTCAGGAGTAACCCCAAAAGCCAAAAAAAAAAAAAGAAAAAGAAAAGGAAAAAGAGGGGCTGGAGCGATAGCACAGCGGGTAGGGCGTTTGCCTTGCATGCGGCCGACCCGGGTTCGATTCCCAGCATCCCATATGGTCCCCTGAGCACCGCCAGGGATAATTCCTGAGTGCAGAGCCAGGAGTAAACCCTGTGCAGAGCCAGTTGTGACCCAAAAAGAAAAAAAAAAAGAAAGAAAAGGAAAAAGAGGCCCCTTGCAGAAGGCCTTTGGGATGAAGTGGCAGTGAGGGGTCAGAGCCTGGCTTATCCTGGGCCCTTTCCTGCTGGTGGGACAACAGGGCAGGGTGACAGGCTGGTCTCACTGATTCCACCCAGCTGGGTCAACTCAGCCCTCCATGGCCCAGTAATGAGCCTGCCGGCCTGCCCTGCCCTCTGTCACTTCCCGGATGGCCTTCCATAGGTCCAGCGTTTTGCAGAGCATGGACATGGCTTCTCCCTGAAGACCAGGGGCCAGCTGGGTGACTTGCTCTGAAAAATAGGAGGTAAATGAAAACCGGATATTCTAGGCTAAATATTGCAAGCGCTCATTTGGCCATGCTCTCTGCAAAGAACCCCTGCTTTGGGCTATATGTGTGTGTGTGTGTGTGTGTGTGTGTGTGTGTGTGTGTGTGTGTGCTTGTATGCAGCTCTGATCTTCGATCTTTTTTGGGGGTGTGTGTGTGGAAGCACTGGAGAACAACTGTATGGAAGCTTGTTCAGCTCCGCCGCTTTTAGCAAGCAACTCATTCACAAGTGAGTACAAATTAATATAGTACAAACGGCTACATAAATATCGAGCTGTAATTGATTGTCTTCTGCAATCAAAGGGGAGAGCCTTCGAAGCTGCTGAAGGAAAACCTGGGGGGAGGGGGCTCAGAGGAAGAGGTCGTTTTGGCTGCACATCTTCCTTGTCTACAAGTTGTGTCCCTGATGTACTGTGGCCAGGAGGAGAAGGCCCACTACATTCAGATTCAGTAAGTATTTATCAAACACCTATTCTCTGCAGGCATTGAGGGGCACAGTATTGTCTCGCATGCTCAGTGGAGTCCATAATAGTGAAGATCTGAGAATAGGGCACAAAAGTTAGATGTCTTCACAATGATACTGTTACCAGGTATCTCTTAATGGCTGGAATGAAAACCCTTCTTTAACTTTAAAAAAGACAAGGGAAATGGGTAAGGCGTAGAAAAAGATACTTCACTGCCGGCAGACAAAGAGAAAAAGGAGGTAGAGTAAGTGAACTGTAGCAACTGCTTTTTTTCCAGTCAGCTGGGGTAGGTAGCCGGTGCTGGGGCGCTGCTGGCGCACGTCCACTTTATTGATTGCTAAACAGCGAAAAGCGTGGCAGTGGAAAATTTCAATCACTCCGTGCAATACAGGAGAGCAACGCCATCTTTCCAGTTACCTGCCAGGGCCACTGTTTTTCTCTTCCATCCAGGAGCCGGACTTGGAGGCCAGCTGGGCACCTTCATGTCCTTCCCTTCCCTCTGCTAGGCCGGGGGCCACTTAGCAGGGCTCTGCCCTTTGGGAAACCAGAGCTTTCAAAGCCACTCAATCCTTTTGCCTGGTGCACAGGTGTGTGTGTGTGTGGGGGGCGCGTGTATGTGTGTGTGCATGCGTGTATGTGTGTGTGTGTGTGTGTGTGTGTGTGTGTGTGTGTGTGGTGGGTCAGAGATCCTGCATAAATCCCGAGAAAGCTCCGCAGTCCCCGATTCCCCCGAGGGCTGTGCAGTTTCCCTAACCTTGACCTAAAGTCGGCCCCTAGCACACTCCGCTTTGCTTTCCAGCCCTCCCCCCAAACGTGGCTCAAACTGTGCTGTCCTTTGGAAGGAAAAACAAAACAAAAATCAACCCCCTACTCCCCAAGCAGCCGGGCATCAGGACAAGGGGCCCCGGTCCCTGGAAGGCGTGGGGACCACTTCCCGGCCCCTCCGACGCCCCCCTCCCCCCTCTCCCCCAGCCCCGGGGATCCCGAGTCTCCATCCTCGCCCCGTCGCCGCTGCGCTCCGGGCGGGCGGGCGGGCGGCGGGAGTGGGTGGCAGCGCCGAGGCGGCGTGTGCTGCGTCTTTTTTTCCTCCGGGTTTTGTCATGGAAACGCTGACAGCAGCTCCAGACGGCGGCGGCGGCGGGCCGGGCCGTGCTGAGGGCTTTTGGGACCCTGCGGGAGCGCGCCGCGCACTCCCCGGGAAACAGCTGGACGCGACCACGTCCCGGGGAGGGGCGGGAGGAGGCGACGCTCCGCCCCGCGCCCGCCCCGCGCCCGGGGGCCGCGAGTTGCATTCGCTGAAAAGCCAGCCCCGGCATCCGGAGCTCGCCCGAGCGCGATGAAGTAGCCTCCGGAGAGCGGGGAAGGGGGGCCCGTCCGACGCCCACAGCGACCCGCGCGCCGCGGCTCCATCCCGCGCCCGGGCGCCGCGAGGAGGAGGAGGAGGAGGAGGAGGAGGAGGAGGAGGAAGAGGAGGAGGAGGAGGAGGAGGAGGAGGCGGCGGCGGCGGCGAGGCCAGGAGGAGCCGGAGCGCGCAGCCGGCGGCTCCACGCAGCAGCGGCGGCAGCAGCAGCAGCAGCAGCAGCAGCAGCAGCAGCAGCGGCAGCGGCAGATCGCCCTTGCACGGCCACTCCGCTCCCTTTGCACACCCCTGCCGGGGCTGCGGGGGGACGCCCAGAACAGCCCGATCCTTTGCCCCGACCCCCCCAGTCCACCTCCGCCCAGCCTTTGCCCGGCGCTTGCCGGGGGGTCCCAGCTCCTGCGCCCCGGGCGCGCCACCCGGACACCCCGGTCCCCGCAGCCAGCCAGGACAAAGCCATGAAGCCGGCGCTGCTGGAAGTGATGAGGATGAACAGAATTTGCCGGATGGTGCTGGCCACTTGCTTGGGATCCTTTATCCTGGTCATCTTCTATTTCCAAAGTATGTTGCACCCAGGTAGGGGGCGCGTTAGCGTGGTTTTGTTGGATATTGCCTTCCCTCTCGCGCTCTCGCTCCGGGCTTCTTGCCGCTTCCAACCTCTACCTCTGCCTCCCTCCCGGGGCCACCTCGGGGCGCCCGGCGGCTCGGACACCGAGTCTGGATGGGGATGAGGAGGGACATGGCGGGGTGGGTAGGGGGCAGCTCCGTGGCCTCCCGCCTGCAGTCTGGAGGATGGGACCAGGAGGCGCCTTAGTTATTTTTTTTTTTATTTCTCTCCCCCCCCTCCCTTCTTCTCATGTCTTTGTGTCTCTTCTTGTCTGTCTTGGAGGTAGCAGGGGAAAGGTAGAGGTGGTGGGGAGCGCTTGGGGTAGGCTTTCCGGGGGGCTCGGGGGGAAGAGAACGAAAACTCCCTCCTGGCCCACGCCGGGACCTGAGGATGTAAGAGGCGCGGGGGAGCCGGGGTGCGCTGCCCCTGCCTGGCCGGGGCACCCGAGGGGTCCACACCCCGGCGGCGCCGGGAGCCCCTGTGTTCCCACGTGGTGGCGACTCTCCGCGGCGCGCAGAAGCAGGTGGGGGTCGGGGAGCGGGGTGCTGGCGGGCGGCCGGGCTGGGGCTGGGACCTGGGCCGGCTCCGTCCCCCCCGCCCCACGGGGTCGGGATCCGCAGTGACCTTGCGGCTGGTGCCTCGGGGCCTGCTCCTTCCCCT
This sequence comes from Sorex araneus, assembly GCF_027595985.1. Classification (NCBI taxonomy): domain Eukaryota; kingdom Metazoa; phylum Chordata; class Mammalia; order Eulipotyphla; family Soricidae; genus Sorex; species Sorex araneus. The sequence continues at coordinate 45,794,623 of NC_073311.1, forward strand.
CGCCCCTGCCCGGGGCCCGGCGCCCCGGGGAGCCCGGGAGACCCCGAGACGCGCCTTGGCCAACGCAGTTTGGGAGGAAACTTCTTCGGCCGCCGGTGTCCGGACCGTTGCACCCTCACCCCGTTGCTCCTAGACCCCCAGTGCCCCCCAGGGCGCTGCAGGAACCCTCGGGCCCCTCGTGGGTGGGTGGCTCGGACGATAGTTTCACACCTGAAACCCAGGACGGGGCGGGGGCAGAGCTGAGCCCCGACCCTGCCCGGGGGCGCCGCGGAAAGTTTGGGACTTGGGGGAGAGAGGGAAGGAGGGAGGGGCGCCCGCCCGGGGACTCTCCGCAGCGCCTGAAGCCAACAGGTAGAACCTTCCCGGCCCAGCCGGGCTCCCCTCCCAGGGCGGGGGGGCTGCCCCTCCACCTCCCGCACCCCCATCTCAAGCACTTCCACCTCCCTCCACCCTGGCTCGGAAATTCATTATTTTTTACGCCTCCAAGTCTCCATTCACAGCAGTCTCAGCAATCACTTGCTTTTTAAATGGCAAGAAGGGAGGTGGAAGCACTCCCTCCAGGGAAGTGAGGTTGCTTTTTTCTTTTCTTCCCGCTTTCACCTCCCTCCCACCTTCTCGCAGTGGCGATCTAACCTGGGAGGAGGAGCCCCCAGGGCTCCCCCTGGCTGCTTGCTGCTTTTTGAGGGGGCTGAACACTGTTCTTTGCTTCCAAGGGGACATGAGGGCCCCATCTGTCCCCGAGCGCGCGCGGCCTGGGGCAGCCGAGACGGCAGCTGTGCCCGCCCTGGGGATGGGTCTGACCCCCCTGGTGTCCAGCCTCAGGACACCAGGCTGCCAGCCCTGTAAAAGATGCTTTTGTTGGCAGTTGGGTATTTTTAGTTTCATGTCAGCAAATGCAGCGCCGTTTGTCTCCTCACCCAAACCGGTGGTTGGGAAACTTCTAAGGGAATTTAAAAATGGCCCCAGCTGGCACCAGGGCAGCAAGGCGGAGCGGGAGGAGACAGTGGCCACCTCAGAGGCCTGGCCAGACTGCCCCAGAGGGTGGGCAGGACACGGGGCTCATCCAGTTGCAACCAAGTGCCGAGTGATTCATTCCTACCTCGGACGTATGTTGAAGCCACGGAAAGTTTTGCCTGCATGGAGCATGCCAGGTAACTGCTCGGCAGAAGTGTCTGCGTGCCACCCAGCCCAGCCTGGCTCCCCCCCCCCACCCCCGTCCTGTTAGTTGTCCAGTAAGGAACTGCCTTGACTGCGCCCATGCCCACCACCACCCGTGGTTTTCACGACTCAAACCTTTGCTTTTCCGTTGTGAGCGTGAGCAAGCCGTTTCTAGCCAGAGCTGTCAGGAAGAAGGCATTTGGCTCCCTGTGCCGGCAGTGGTGAGAATAAAGTGTTATCCCCTTATTTCATTCCAGCCTGTGGGGAAGCAGGATCAGATGGCCCGCCGTGCCTGGCTTTACTCCCCGCCTTCCTTCCCTTTCTGCCCGAGAAGAACCACTTCTTACTGAGTATTACCATCTTTATCATCTCCTCTCACCCCCCAGTTCACAGCCAAGGAAACTCTTAATGCCTTCTATCAAATATATGTTTGTTTTTGTTTTGTTCCACCCGCACGGCAGAGCCTGGCAGGCTCCCTGTGGCATATTCGATATGCCAAAGACAGTAACAACAAGTTTCACAATGGAGACGTTACTGGTGCCTGCTTGAGCAAATCGATGAACAACGGGAGGACAGTGCTACAGTGCTTTGTTTTGGGGTCTCTCCCACGGGTGCTCGGGGCTGATCCCCCCGTCCTTGCCCACAAAAGGGTTTGGGGTCTCAGAGCTGATCCTTTTGCCCGACGGGACCGTATTTCTCTCTCTCCAGATCACCCTCTGGGAGAGGCAGAAGGGACGCCACAAAATTGTGTTGCTAAGAATTTGGAGGCCCGTGGCAGGAGTTGCGGAGAACTCCTGGGTCTGCAACAGACAAACAGTCATCACCTAGGTGGCGGGTTCGTGGCTCAGGAAGGCCGGACAGTACCTGGAGTGTGTGAGGGGAAAGATGCAAGGGGACAGCTGACAGGGGGCTGACCGTTCAGTCTCTCTCTGATTGAAATCTGAAGTCCATTTGTTTTTTTTTTTTTGCTTGGGGGCCACACCCAGCAGTATTCAGTATTCCCTGGCTCTGTGCTCAGGAACCATTCCTGGCTTGGCATGGAGTTCTGGGAATTGAACCTGAGTCTGCTGCATTCGAGGCAGGAGCCCTGCCTGGTGTCCTATCTCTCCAGCCCTCTGGAGCCCATTCCTTGGGTACTTTTCTATGAAGGCACGTGTGGTTCCTAAGCAGACCCCTGAGTGAGTTCTGGTGGCCGGTGGGTCCTATAAACATGGACCTTGTTTGTGAGGCCGTTTCTTTCCTTCCTTCCTTCCTTCCTTCCTTCCTTCCTTCCTTCCTTCCTTCCTTCCTTCCTTCCTTCCTTCCTTCCTTCCTTCCTTCCTTCCTTCCTTCCTTCCTTCCTTCCTTCCTTCCTTCCGGGCTTGAGTGGGGTGGGGTTGGGCAGTGTTCAGATGTGACTCCTGGCTCTGCACTCAGGAATCACTCCTGGTGGGGCTCAGGGGACCATGTGGGATGCGGATGTTGGGACCTGGGTCAGCTGTCCTCTCTCTCCAGTCCCCGAGGCCATTTTCTTTAGATCCCCATGCATAGTATTTGCTTAGGAGGACTAGTATTTGCTGAGGGTCTCTTGGCGGGCGGGGAGCAGGTTGGAGGTGCCTTGTAACCCGAGCGTCCTGCACGGGGCCTCCGAGATCAATAGGTTGTTTGCTAGACCAGTGCTGGAAAGTGGCTCTCAAAGACCCGTTTCCCCAGTTTTCTGGACGGTTGCAACATAACTCCCCAAGAACACTGCTGATCAGTAAGCAATAAGCCGGCTTCTGCCCACTGGGAGCACTTCCCTTTTCTTTACCCCCCCTCCCCTACGGCCTTGGTGCTGAGGCTCGAACCCAGGGCCTTTCCACACAAGGCGTGGACTCTGCCACTGAACAGCCTCCCTGGCTCTACTTCCTCTTTCTTTCTTTATTTTTTTCTTTCTTGCAACCCCCCAGTGGAAGCTCTCTCTGCCCTGGGAACTGGTGGCTCGCTGGGTTCCCTTATGTTTCTGTCTGATCTGTAAGTGTGGTGCGGGGGATGGAACCCAGGGCCACTGACATGTGTCGTCCTCGACAAGGGACCGCTCCTGCTTTGGTCTCTGTGACCCCCCTGGAATGGGGATCTGGTTTAAGTTCCTCCCGCAGCAGAGAGGAGCCCCAATTCCCCAGGGCCTGGATGTGCTGACAAAGTATGGGAGAGGGGTGTGTGTGCGTGTGTGTGTGTGTGTGTGTGTGTGTGTGTGTGTTCGTGTGCACGCGCTTGCGTGAGCACGCCTGCCTGTTTGGTGTTCTGGAGACTGGCGAAGCTTTTAGCCCCTGCCCTGAAGATCCCTGCAGCCCTCTGTGGGTGGGTGGCACGGGCGGCTCTGCTCGAGGAAGCGTCTGGCACGCAGCTCTGAGGGGGCTGTGTGTGTGTAGCTGGCAAGCCCCAGCTCGCTGGTACCCTGCGTGGTACACAAGCCCCGAAGACAGCACCTTTGAGCCTTCTTTTTTTTTTCTCTTTTCTCAGTCGATTTTCAGACCCCCACACCTGACAGTAAGCTCAGGGCTTACTCCTGGCTTAGTGCTCAGGGAACCCTGTGAAGTATTAAATTGGATATATAGGAATTGAATCAGGACCGACCACTTGCAAGGCAAACACCCTAACCCCTACACTACCCGGCCATGCCGCTTTTAGGGGCTGGGGGTGGTGGGGGAGTGGGAATGGTGTCGAGCCTGCTGCTGCTCAGGGGTTACTCCCAGGTCAGTGCTCAGAGATTGCCCCTGGTGGTGGTAGGGGGACCTTGCAGGGCCAGGGATGGGACCAGGCTTCCTGCCTGCAAAGCTGGTGCTAAGCCCACTGAACTCTCTTGCCTGCCCTGAGCCCAGAGTGACGTCTGTGTCCCTCCGGCATGACGTGTCTGTCACTCCCGGCCTGATGCCTGTGTCACTCCCAGAGGAGAATGCCAGCTTCTGGGAGAGAAGGGCGGGGAGCAGAGACCGGTTCCCACTGTTTCTCTCTCTCTCTCCCTCGCTCCTTCTTCCTCTTGTGATGCGTTTGCCTTCCCAGCTGCCTGCGGCCTCTCTGCCTGGGCTGAATGATGTATTGGAAGCTCCAGTCCTTTATTTAAAGATTTCTGGCCTCGCCGCTTTGTCGTTTCGCTTGATTAGTTTGACTGGAAACACTTTGGTATCATAATTTCCCTCTAATTATAAACACGCTCTGTGCTCGCTTTCGAAAATTTAGGAAGTCGCGGAGAGAAACCGTCCCTCGTTCCCCCACCGACTGGGAATTCCCTCTCCTCGATAGCTGGGAATATGCAAGTTGTTGTGATCACACATCTCGGTTGTCCCATTGGGTTCTCTCCACCTTTTCAACAAAGCCATCGTGACGGGGGGCTAGTTATTAAGTTTTAGAAGCAGGAAACCTGACCACAGCCTTTTACTTTGTTTGACTAATGGGCCAAAGTGTCCTTTCTTCTGCCTCATCCCTGAGCACGTGTCAGGGGCTCAGGTGGTGCTTTTTTTTTTTTTCTCTTTTCTCTTTCTTTGCTGCATACATTTCATTGTAAAGGAAAGAACTTTTCCTGCAGACACAAAATGAGCTTTGAGTCAGACCAGTTACCCGAGGGGTATTCTTCTGTCTTCCTCTGTCTGCGGCTGCCTCGGCAGGGCCTGTCAGGACCCCGGGGAAGCTCTGATGAGACGGAGCCCACCCAGGGTCTACCCTGGTCATTGCTTTTTTATTTTTTCTTTTTGGGTCACACCCAGCAATGCACAGGGGTTACTCCTGGATCATGCACTCAGGAATTACTCCTGGTGGTGCTCGGGGGACCCTATGGGATGCTGGGATTCGAACCCGAGTTGGCCGCGTGCAAAACAAACGCCCTACCCGCTGTGCTATCGCTCCAGCCCCCTGGTCATTGCTTTTTTCCCCTCCATCGGGCACTTTTCCTGGCTGCCTTCTCCAGAGGCCCAGATGCCTGGGCAGGGCCATTGCCGTTGAGAATGTTCACCGGTGGAGTGCCAGGGATTACGCCCCGTCTGATCTGGGACTTTCCATGAGGGACGGTGTGTGTGTGTGGGGGGGGAGGGGGTGAGGGGGTGAGACAGCCCCACCCTCCAGGCCACGGCTGTTTATATTTATCTGGTTGCTTCTAACCGCTATCAGCGCAGCCTGGCCCCAACAGGAAGTCAAAGGTTTACAAGTTAAGCCTTCACCCTTTCCTTTCTGGGTTTTTCGTGGTAGTTTTCTTTACATTAAAATTCTTCTTGAATTTTAGAATTTTTGGACATCTCATACTCTAACCACTGATAGGCCAGAAGTAGCACACCTCGTCGGATGGGGTGTAAAGTAGAAGGCAACCCTTCATCAAGACAACACTAACACACAAGGCTTAACCTGTAATGACATGTTCGTAATCACTTCCACAAGGGCTTAATGGCTCCAGGGTGAGCTGTAATAATCTTTACATACTTTCTTTTAAAAGAAATCTTTTTTGGATCATTTTTAGCGAATTAATCATAGCAAGCAAGGCAAAGTGAATCATTTAGGGTCTGCTGTTGGGGCAGGCGTGGGTGGTGGTTGGGAAAATTGGAAATAATGGTTGAAGATGTAATGCTAGTGGGATTGGTGTTGGAATACTGAGTGTAACAAATCATGGTGAACAACTTTATACAAATAAAATAAAATTGGAAAAGAAATTTTTTTTTTTTTGAACTCCACAGTGTACCAACTGTTCTTAGTAGGGTTTGACCCAGACAATATTCCAGCACCTCGCCCTCCACCCAGGGGTCCGTTTCCCTCCACTATTGTCCCAGTGTCCCGTGCCCCACCCCGCCCGCTGTGGCAACTTCCTGCTGAAGACCAGTTCTCAGTTTCGGTTGCCTCTGTGCACGCGTTACTCCCCTATGCTGTTCCTTCCTATCCCGCACACGAGGGAGGTCATTCTCCGACATCACTCAGTAGGGCACACCCCCGTGCCATCCACGTGATAGACAGCAGGGGGGTGATCGCAGGTTTCATGATTGCATTTTATCTCCCCCTTACATCCAAGTAGTATTCCTTTTTTTAAAAAAAAATTATTGAATCACCGTGAGATAATTACAAGCGTTCATGTTTGGGTTACAATCACATCATGATCAAACACCCATCCCTCCACCAGTGACATTCCCCACCACCAATATCCCGGGTATACCCCCCTTTCCCACCCTCCCCCTGCCTCCATGGCAGACAATATTCCCCATACTCTCTCTCTCTCCTTTTGGGCATTGTAGCTTGCAGCACAGACACTGAGAGGTCATCATGCTTGGCCCATTATCTCCAAGTCGTGTTCCTTTGTCCATGGGTTCCAGAATGTCTCTATCCTGTCATCTGATCTTGGACACTGTGTGGTTCCCAGAATGTGGCTATCGTGGGTAGTGCTGCAGTGGACAAAGGAGCGAGTGCAGATTTCTTTCCTAAATTGAGTGTTTGGAGCCTTGCGGGTTGATGCCCGGAAGTGGGATTTCTGGGTCTGGTGGAACTCAGTCGCCAGTTTCTGCAGAAGTGTCCATATTGTTTTCCCAAAAGGTTGGGCCAGTCACTGTCCCACCAGCGGTGGCTGAGGGTCCCCTTTCCCCACATCCGTGCCCCCCTCCCTTAGAGCTCCTGGAAGGACAAGCCCTGAGTGATCGGTGATCCCAGGGGAGACCATCCTCTTGGGGCCCCTGTCCGAGGGCCATTGCGGGGGTTGGGGGGTGCAGATTCGGAGGCCAATCAGCTCTCCCTGCTTCCTCGCTTGCTTTCTCTTTGGAGGTCCCCATCGTGCATTCCGGGCCTGCTGGTTTGTCTCAGACGAAGGGGAAGCAGTGCTTCCTCTCGAAATCCTCAGCTCATCTGGTCTGAGCAGCTGATAAAAAATCCCCGGCACTCGTCATGTGAGGCATCCGAGATGAAACGTGATTGATCCCGATCCCGATCGATCACGGGTCTTATGCAGCGCAGCGGGGCGTGCGCTGGCACGGTCTCCCTTGGCTCTCCCTGCCCGCGTCTGCCCTGGGCGGCCAGCGTGTGATTCTGGCCCCGCGGAGTGGCCCCCCCGCCCCCCTCTCGCTGGGGAGCCAGACCGGGAGCAGACGCAGAAGGGCGGAGGGAGGGAAGCTGGTGGAGGGAGGATGCGGTGGGACCAGGCTGCTCCTTGGGATGTCACTCGGGCTGCCGCAACGTGCAGGTGGGGACGGTGCTGGCCGTGGCCTCGCTGCCCGGACACCCTGGGCTAGGGCGGAAGGTGCCGGCAGCTGAGTGTTGGCGCAGGTCTGGGGGCAGCCTGGGGCTCTGAGGTTGGGGGCGCAGGGGGAGAAGGTAGTAGGCACTTTGGCCTTGACTGGGGGGTGGGGGACAAAGAGGACTTCCCGGAGGGGGAGGGCCTAGAGCTGGGCTGGCAGCACATAAAGTCTCTTCCTTCCGTGTGTGTTTATCTCCGGGCGGCCCTGGTGCTCTTCAGTAAAGTGATGAGTCCCTAGATACCTTTTCCCTTCCACCAGCCCCCCACACTAGTCCGCTCTTGTTGTGATGTGTGTGCATTGTGTGTGTGCATTGCGTGTGTGTGCATGTGTGCATACATGTGTGCATATGCGCGCATGCGTGCATACATGTGTGCAAGTGTTTATGTGTGCATACATGTGCGTGCATGCGTGCATACATGCGTGCAAACATGTGTGTGCACGTGTGCACATGTGTGTGTGTGCATACATGTGTGCATGTGTGTGCATGTGTGTATACATGTATGCATGTGTTTACGTGTGCATATGCGTGCATGCGTGCATGCATATGTGCATGTGTGCGCATGTGTGCATACATGTATGCATGTGTGTGTGAATACGTGTGTGTGTGCATACACCGCCAGGGCTGGAGCCTATGGTCTCATACATGTGGTGCCTGGAACCTATGGTCTCATACATGTGGTGCCTGGAACCTATGGTCTCATACATGTGGTGCTTACACTGTACCATGCAGACTGACCCCTGGGCCTTACCTGTACCTTTATTTCCCCCCCCTTTTGTGTTTGGCCCCTCCCTGACAGTACTCATGGGTTACTCCTGATATGATGTTTGGGTTATTCCGACAGCAGTGCTTGGGAGAATTTGCAGTGACAGGGATCAAAGTGTGTGTGTGTTGGGGGGTGGGGGAGGCATCCCCATGCGAAGCTTGTGCTCTTGTCCTTTGAACCCACTCTCTTGCCCAAATCTTTTATTTTCTGGTGCTGGGGTCGGGATAGCTGGGGTGCTGGGGATTTGACTTTGTGGTTGGCTCTATGCCTTGCCTGGGGGAGGAGTCGTTTCTGCAGCCCCCCCTCATTTGGGAGTGGAAGGGCTCGTCCTAATCTGGGGAACCCCCAGTTCTGACCTGCTGGCTTCTGAGAGCCTCAGTTTCCCTGACGTTGATGTATCTAGGGAATCTGGCAACACTGGAACTCAGGACAGCATCCTGAGTTTGTGGCCCTGGAAGGGGGCGCTGTCTGTGACCGTGGGGGCGGGCCTGCAGTCACTGCCTCCGGGCCAGGCACTCGCTCTCTCTGTCTCTCTGTCTCTGTCTCTCTGTCTCTGTCTCTCTGTCTCTGTCTCCATCTCTGTCTCTCTGTCTCTGTCTCTGTCTCTCTGTCTCTATCTCTGTCTCTGTTTCTGTCTGTCTCTCTCACTCTCTCCATCTCTGTCTCTGTTTCTGTCTGTCTCTCTCCTTCTTGCTCTCTTTACTTTGGGGAAGTAGGTTTTTCTTTGGTTTTTGCTTTGGAGCCACACCCGGTAGCACCCAGGACTTACTCCTGCCTCTGTGCTCAGGGATCACTCCTGGTGGGCTCAGGGGACCCTATATTGTACCAGAGATTGAATCCATGTCAGTCTTGAGCAAGGCAAGCGCCCGACCCACTGTTCTATCTCTGGGGTGTGTGGCGGGGGGCGCCATCCCTGACCTCCATAGGGTGAATTAAAAATACCCGGGGCCCCTGCAGTGCCGAGGGCCCGGCGTGGCTGTGAGCCCCCTTCTCTGCCTCCTGCTTCTGCAGCCAGCGCCTCTCTGATGCATGGTAAGGCCCTTAGGTGGGCGGCAGTTACTTAGGGCTGGTGGGAGCCGAGCCTTAAGCGGTGGACGCGGGGGTTCCTGGTGGGTGGCTGGGGAAGGGGGCACCGGTCACGCAGGAGCTTCCAGTTTCCTTCTCGGGCCTGACGTGTCCGGCTTTGCTGCCTCCTGCCTCTGGCCCCTTCCAGAAGGGTCTGGGGCGGGCTTGTTTACTTGCTCTTCTTCCCCTTTTGACTCTGCGAGTCAGCGGGGCGTGGATTCTGCCCTGAGCTTGACTGGAAGTGACGCTTGGTTCTCGCAACGAGCCTGGTTCTTGGCCACCCCAGGCCTCCTTCCTGGGGGAACCAAGTCAGGGGTCAGGGGTCAGGGTGGGGATTGTCGAGCGGTAAGAGAGGGCAGGGAGTCCCCTTGGAAACCGCACGGGGCAGCTTGAGGTTGAAGCCGGTTGTTGTGTCTCAGCTCGCTGCAGGGCTTCCTGTCATCATCTCTGAAGAGACACAATTGGTAGGGACCCACCTGACACCGCCCTCCCCCGCCCCCGTGGTCCCCAGCACCCCTGGGAATGAGCAACTCTGCATTGCAGGGCCTGGTGGGGATTGTCTTGCCAGGTGTGGCCACAAGGTCACCCGAGCACTTGCTCGGGAATCCCTCTCCTAGCAGAAAAAAAATAAATTTATAACCCCTAATCCAGGGGATGGTCCCAGAACTGCTGAACCCTACAACAAATACCTGATTCTTTGGACCAGAGACAGGAAATACTCTCATTTTTTTGGGGGGGTCACACCCGGCGATGCAGAGGTTACTCCTGGCTCTGCACTCAGGAATTACCCCTGGCAGTGTTCAGGGGACCATATGGGATGCTGGGAGTCGAACCCGGGTCGGCCACGTGCAAAGCAAACGCCCTACCCGCTGTGCTATCGCTCCAGCTCCCAAGACAGGAAGTACTTTCTTTGGGGGGGTCACGCCTGGTGGTGGTCAGGGCTTCCTCCTGCCTCTGCACTCAGGGATCACTCCTGGTGGGCTCGGGGGACCGTGTGGGGTGCTGGGATGGAACCCGGGTTCCATCCACGTGCAAGGCAAGGCCTCCAAGATAGAGACAGGATATTCCGATGGCAGCGCCTGCACCCCCCAGGGAAAGCTGGTGTTTGGGTCCTGCCGGGAGGTGGCTGCAGACAGTCCTGTCTCCCTCCCCACCCTAGCCCCCCAGCTCCGGGCTGTTTGGTCCATCTTGAGTGGCTGCTTCCCCCCCTCCCTGCCCAGATCCCAGTACATCTACACGCTGCATATGTGCGGTGGGTCCCCGTGTTCTTAGCAGCTGACCCAGAGCCCGACCCAAGCCGAACACCCAGGAGAGGGAAATTTCCCTTTTTGGGCTGGAGCAACGATCCAGCAGGGAGGGCACTTGCCTTGCACGGGGTCGACCTGGGTTCCATCCCTGGCACCCCACATGGCCGCCCGAGTCCCGGCAGGAGTGTGATCCCTGAGTGCAGAGCCAGGAGCGAGCCCCGAGCACCACCCCCGGGTGGGTGCCCGCCCCTCCCGCTCCCCCGAACAAGATGAAACGACGAAGCTGTCAGTTTCCGACAACCGTGACTGAGTCCTGCGCTTATCAGTGGGGTGACTCTGTGGCCTGACTCCTCAGCAGCCTTTTCTGCAGCCGGGGAGAGGAATGTTGTTTTGGGGGTGCGTGTGTGGGGAGCAGTATCTGCCAGCGTGCCCTCGGCACTGGGTTCTGGGGAACCTCTGTGTCGTGTTGTGAGGCCCGTCCTGGGGCAAGTGGGCACTATGGTCAGTTTGTGCACTCAGGGCCCCGCCTGTGTAAACGGGGGCGGGGGGCTGAGCTAGGCAGAGCGCAGTGGGTTATGCAGGGGACCCTCCGTGCCTCCCCTCCTCTGGGACAAGCAGTCTCTGTTTCTAGAATGTCTGCCGTTGGCTACGCAGGTAGGTGGGAGTGTCCCTCTCAGCTAGCCTCTGTGTGAATTTGTATTCGACGTTAAGTTCTTTGGAAGCTCTACTTTTTATCTTTTTGTTATTTGCTTTTTGGGTCACACCCGGCGGTGCTCAGGGGTTCCTCCTGGCTCTGCACTCAGGAATTACTCCTGGCGGTGCTTGGGGGGACCATTTGGGATGCCGGGGATCAAACCCAGGTTGGCTGCGTGCATTTACTTTTTATCTTATTAAAAAAATGATGTGTGTGTGTGTGTGTGTGTGTGTGTGTGTGTGTGTGTGAGTAGAGTGTGCTGGGGATCAAGTCCAGAGAGTCACAGATGCAAGCAAGTAAGTGCTTCACTCTTTTTAAATTTTTTTTTGAGATGGGTTGGGGGTAGGGGGTGGGCGTTTGGATCACACCTGGCAGTGCTCAGGGCTTACTCCTGGCTCAGTGCTGAGGGGTCACTCCAGGTGGACTCCGGGGGTCCATTCTGGGGTGCCGGGGATCGAACTGGGTTGGCCACATGTAAGGCAAGTGTCTTATCCCTGCACGAACTCTCTGCCCCCCTACCCCCCTGCCACGCTTCTCTTTGTAAATACAACTGACAGGCCAGTTGGTGTCTCTCCTTTGGGTGGGGCATGTCCCCTGGGCTCTGGAATCCCAGGTGTGAGCCTGAGTGCGATTGTCAGACCCAGGACAGTCAGTCGGGGGTGGGTCAGTCAAAGAACAGTATTAACCCACTGTTCCTTCTCGGTGCTGAATCAGGGTTTGGCTTTCGCTAATGCTGCCTCCTGCCTTCGGAGCTCAGGGAGAAAGATAAAGCCGTTGATAAGGTGTTTCAAGCTTATCAGTCGCTGGCTCGAGTGGGTCTCTTCAAAGCCTGGGCTGGGGTGGGGGGGGACACACAAAGGCCAACTCAGGCACAGAGCACCTGCGCCCTAGGAGCCGTTTGAAGCTTCAAAGAATCCCAGCAAGGAGACAAAACCGGGGCCCTGTGGGTCATGGTTGTGTTTCCTAGCAACTCCTCATAGTATCACGAGGCGCAGAGAGCACGGAACTCAGAGTTCAGGGCCAGATCCTGCTGTCGGCTGTACCCATTGGGCGCCGGGTACGGGACTCAGGGCCCTGCTGGAGGTACGGGCCGGACAGCGGGAGATCAAACAGAAATCATGTCTCCGGCCTGTCTTTCACCCGGGACATGCAACAGTCCGCAAACACTTGATGGTGTGTTGGTTCATTTTCTGGGGCCGGGGATCGAGCCTAGGGCCTGAGGCACGCGAGGCCTGTGGTGGCTGTTGAGTCACCTGCAGGCCAACAACTGCCCGTTTCAGATATGAAGTATGGTCTGGGGGTGGTGGGTCAAGCGACAGTGGACGCAGAGAGGGTTGGACGGCAGGGAGGGGAGGGGAGGCCAGGGCTCCGGAGACGGCAGGAGGTGGGGGTGTGGGAGGCAGTGCGGGACATGCTGTCGGCAGGGTGGACATGGGTCAGCTGTGGGGACAGTGATCTCAAGGCACGCGCCGTCATCCTCACCTTCAAGGTGTTCCAGAAGGCTCTGCAGCTCTGAAGTGGGGAGTTTGGGCTCGGGCCCCGGGGAGGGGGGAGGCTCAGGGACAGGCACTGGCCTTCTCCGTGGTGGGAAGCGGAGCCCTGTGTCTGGAATGAGAGTCTGTTCCCTGGGCCGGCGGCCGTTTTTTCCCAGCAGGCTTTGTCAAAACGAACCCCGGGGCCATTTGGAAATAGTTTCTGGTATTACCTTGTCCTGGGAGGTAAAGGAGATTATTCGTGAATGCCTCAAGTGCGGAGTGAGAAATAGTTTCACAGCCCTCCCGAACAGGGATTCCAAAGCTCCTGCCCCAATCCTCAGCCCTGGAGCTTGAGTTTCCGCAGTTCCTTTGCGAGGGGCGCTCCAAGCACCCCCCCTTACCCGGAGAACTGTGTCCGGCTGGAGGCGTGCTGCTGGCCGCTGCCCGGGGGTCAGGACTGTGTGAGGCCCCGGCCAGAGCGGCTGCAGATGGAGAGCAAAGGCCACCTCTGCCTCTGGGGAAGCAAGACCCAGGGGCCAGGCTTGGGGACTCTGTGAGTGACCCTCTGCTTAGTGAGTGACCCCTGACCTCACAGCGAACCGTTCACCACCAAAAGGTACTGCCCTTGGTCATTTTCCTGTCCGAAGCTGCTGGGCTGCGGGAGAGAGGAGGTTCCTTGGAAGCTCGGTGACCGGCAGCAAAGGCATTCCCGGTCTTCACCTTGGGCTCCGGGGGTTTCTGTGCGGTCAGAGCCCCTTCCCTTTCTCTGCCCGGGACAGCGTGGGGTGGGCGACTCAGAGCTCAGAGCAGCCCCCTCCCGAGGGGCTGGACACCTGTGACCCTGACCCTCCGTTCGTCCCTGCGAGAGAGCCGCACACCCGGAGAACTGACCCAGGAGCTCCGCAGAACGGCGGCAGGAAGTGGGAACAGTGTTATTGGAGCCGGGCCACGCTGTTTGTTTGCTGGAGGGCCACACCCCGCCAGGTTCTTGCCCTGTGCTCAGGGGTCAGGCCTGGTGATGGGAACCACGTGATGCTCAGGATCGAACCCAGGGCCTCCCGCATGCCTGACCCTCTGTAGCATGTCTCCGATCAGGGCTCACTCCTGGCAGGGCTTGGGGGACCAGATGGGGGTGCCAGGGATCGAACCCGGTTCAGCAGCATGCAAGGCAAGCACCTTCCTCGCTGTTCTCTCTCTGGCCCCGTTCTTTTTATTTTTTCATTCTTCAGGGGTGTCAGTGGCTTTGGCAAAGTGCAAGGTGCTGAGGATTTCCACTTGCAAATTGGCGAGGCTTTAGGGACTAGGAAAGGGGAAGGAGGCAGGAGCTGAGGCAGTGTTGATGTCCGTTCGGAAGGAGACACTGCAACTCCTTCAAGGCTTGACGGTCCTGTGCACTTCCCGTATCATTTTGCCTCTTAAAATTAGAAGCGCAGGTCGGAAGCCCCAAAGTGAAGGGCAATCTTTTAGTCACTCGTAATAAAATGGCTTTTGTTGGGAGCCAGTGAGCCAGTCCCACAAGAAGACAATTAAGGTGCTTAAGGAATCTGAGCAGGGTCCTGCGGCCTCTCTGCGGTGGGTGGGGCCGAGTCCTCCATCCCGGAGGCCGAGGCCGGTGGGTGGATCAGAACTTCTCTCCCGAGACCATGGGGAGAGAGCATTCTTTGGAGGCCTCCTCGGCAGTCTTTGTTTCCTGTGTCCATAAAAGCGAATTGAGATTTTAAAAATAAATACAGGTCTGCAAGGCAGCGCCTTCCTGCAAATGGGTTTCGAGTGACGCCAGGATGTTGCCATTGGAAAGTCACAGGGACATTCCTTCTATATTTGCGTAGGGATTTAACGAGCAGTGGGTTAGGCGTCCCGAGTTCTCAGCGTGTAAAAAAAAAAAAGCCCCTTTGCCGTCAGCCTCTTTGGTTTTTTTCTTAGAAAACGGGGTCCTGACAGGAAGAGGAGGTGTGGTTCAGTAGAAAGGGCCTTGGGTGGGGGTCAGGAAACGGAGGTTCTCGGTCCATTCCTAAGCAGAGTCCCTTTCAAAGTGCCCTGCCAGACGCGAGGGGGGGGGGCAGATAATGCCAGGCCAAGGGGGTGCAGCTCTGCCACCCAGCTGAGGGGCTCCAAGCCTCTCTGTTTGGTATTCTGGGGTTCTGAGTCAAGTGCAACTGGAAGGATACAGTTTCAAGGCTCAAGTCAGGGCCGTGGAGATAGTGCCGGAGGTAAGGCGCCTGTCTTGCACGTGACGACCTTGGTTCAAATCTCAGGACAGTCCACTTGTCCACAGGAGCGAGGAAGGAATAGCTCCTGAGCACTGCCAGTGTGGGCTCCAAACCAAACCACAACTGTCCCAACAACAACAACAACAACAGAAAATTCAGCTGCGGGGTGGGGGTGATGGGAGGGAATCTGGGGACACCGGTGCTGGGAAGTGTGCACTGGTGGAGGGCTGGGTGTTGGAGCACTGGATGACCGAAACCTAATCATGAACAGCTTTGTAAGGGTCTATCTCACAGCGATTCGATTGGAAAAAAAAAAAAAAGCAAAAAGGAAATGCAGGCTCACGCCATCCTCAGAACGGTTTCTCCCCCTTGGAGCAGCTCCTGTTTTGGACACACTTAGCGTCAGGGGTCAGTCCTAATGCAAGTGGCTCCTGGCCGCTGCTTGTCAGCAGGAAGGCAGAGGTCCCTGCACCCCGCCATTCATTCCGCCAACACTTATTGACCACGCAGCTGTTTATCCGGCTCCAGAGACGGATCCTAACAAGGCTGACTGAGCTCACGCGTTCAGGCTGCCTGAGACCGAGCAAGGGCCCAGCGGACCCCTAATTGCGGGCTGTCATGCTCCGAGAGGGTGGCAGTTGGTGGCTGGGGAGAAGGGAGCAATTAGCTGGGGGGCAGGTCAGGGAACTTCCCGGAGGGAGAGCACTGGAGCTGGACTCCGGTCATTCATTCATTCACTTCCTCACCGCGCTCAGAGCGAAGGCCAGCTGTGCGTGGCAGGACCCTGCCCGGCTGGGGACTCAGCAGGCCCTGGGTGATGTCTCTGGTCTCTGCTGGCTCTCTCTGCAGGAGGCTAATCAGGTGCAAGGTTGATGACACCCCCCTTCTGCGCCATCGCCCCGCACCCCTGCGCCCTGCCTGCCCCAAACAAGGCTACTCATGTCATCGTGGAAGTGTAATGTGGGCTTTTTTGTATTGTTGTCGGGGGGCCACCCCGGCGGTGCTCAGGGCTTGCTCCTGGCTCTGCAGTCAGGGTTCACTCCCGGTGGGCTCAGAGGACCGTAAGTGGAGCCGGCAATCCCACCCCCGCTCCCATCTCTCCAGCCCAACTTGGGCTTCTTTAGAGTGAGAGTTACAAAGGGGGACCCACTTCCAGCGTTTTTCAGTCCTCCGGGTGGGATTTCTAATTACTGCCAGTCTGTTCTCTGTACACACACACATGTATACACGCAAGGTGCAAGGTTGATGACACACACATACACACACACATACACACACGTACACAGGCACACACACACATACACACACGTACACATGCAGACACACACACAATTTGCTTTGCAAACATCAGACTAATTCATATGGATGTTATACAGATGTCAGTCCTTCTCTTTCATAGAAGATAGAAGTTTTGCTATTTTTGATTTTGGTTCTCAAGGCTTACCCCTGGCCCTTTGGAACCTCAGGGATCACTCAAGAGGTTCAGGGGCACATATGAGGTGCCTGAAATCAAACCCAGGTCAGCTGTCCTCTCTCTCTCTCTCTCTCTCTCTCTCTCTCTCTCTCTCTCTCTTTCTCTCTCTCTCTCTCTCATTCCAGCCTTCTTTTTGATAACATTTATGAAGAATTCCCCTTTCTAATAATTCCATAATATTTTTGTTGTTGTTGTTTAGGAATCCTTCCCTGAATTTCTTTCCTTGGGGCTGGGGTCAGAGCTTGAGACTGACAGGGCTTGGTCCACGTGAGGTGTGTGCACTGGTCCTGAGCTGGCGAGGTTCTCTCTCCTTCCAGCTCTTCTTTCTCGCAGGGGCCATTCTGGCTGGTACTTGGGGGATGGCGGACGGTTGGGGGGGTGGGGTGTGTATGGTGCCAAGGTTTCCACATGCAAGGCTTGTGCGCCAGCCCTTGGGCTATCTCCCCGGTCCCGCTTTGAAGTTTTCTTTGAAGTTGTCAGGCGGGGAATGCACAGCTTATAAACTTTGCAAGGCTTTTGATAAGTACGTCAAATGCTTTCTCAAACAGAGCATCTCCGTGTGGGCCGCGACCCGCGGCCAGGGGAAGGCCGGCCTCCCGATCACGGCCCCGAGTATTGGAGCTGTGGCCAGCTGCAGCCCCCAGCCTCGGCCTGCTGCTGCTCTCTGTTCGCTTTCGGTCCAGACCCGATTGCAGCCCTCTGCGGAATGTGTCCGCCTGGGCCTGACCCATCCCAGTGCCCAGTAAAACTAGTATCCGGGGGAGGGAGGCTCAAGCGTTCCAGTGAATGAGCTAAAGTGTCGGGGGGGTTTCAGGGCAGAGACTCCCGCTTCCGTTGGTGGCGCCAGGTGACCTTACGAGTGGCCTCGCAGGGGCTGGGGAATTTATCCGGAGGCACCTGCCTGTCTGCCCCTGTGAGGCCAGTGCAAAGGGAGGTCTGACCGCCTCCTGGTGAGGTGCCTTTGGCTAGTCCGGCCAGGGGCACGTTGGCTTCACCGTCTCCTAAGTTGGGACTTGAGAAGTTTCTGAGCTTAGGGCAGCAAGGTGCTGGGTGGGAGCGGTAACGCGGGGATGAAGGCGCTTCCTCCCCCAGCCCGGGGGCAGTGCTGGGTTGGCCTGGGAATTCCCAGCACCCCTGGGCCTGAGCAGCGCCCCCCACATCCTCATACTGAGCCACGGACCTGGTTGGTTGGCTGAGAACCCCGGGGCTCCCCACCCCCCAACTGCCCAGTGACAAAAGGCAGCGCATTGCTGGGGCCACGCATTGTTCCATGGACTGGCCCCCTGGCCCCCCAGGGTGACGTTATTAGCAGGGGCTGCTGGGGAGGGCCGCAGGGTGGAGTTCCCGTTCTTTCCCTCCTCTGCCCCTCCCACCTCTGCAGGGGGCAGAAGGCTGGGATGGTCTGTCTGGCAGGGCAGCTCTGTGCCAGGGGCAGGTGGGGCTCTGGGGCGGGGGCTCAGGGCCTCTCCTGAGAGGCTGTGTGAGCACAGTCCCGCTGCAGGGGTGAGGGTGGAGAGCTGCAGACTCCAAGCTGCTGTGTTCAGTCCTCTGGGCCTGCACTCAGGGTCCTTGGCTCCCCGGGCTGTGGCCTGCAGAACCCAGGAGTCTGTGTGTGTGTGTGTGTGTGTGTGTGTGTGTGTGTGTGTGTGTGTGTGTGTGTGTGTGTTTGTGTGTACGGAACCAGGCTCAGGGCCATGGGGCGTATCTTTGCCCAGCTCGTTCCCCTCCCCACTCACAAGGTGATGGTCAGGCGGGGTCCTGCGAGAGGTGTCTTTGCAGGAAGTGGCGTCTTGATGACACTTAGATTTTGGGGGGCAGCCCCCCTAAACAGGAAGCTTGGGTAGGAGAACAAAAGCCAAACCCAACCTGACTCATGACTGTCTCTTTCCTTTCGAAAAAAGGAGACTGCTTATCGTGACACACGCACAGACACATATATATGCACGCACATACATGCTCATGGGCACACACACATACACATAAACATGCACGCTTATGCACGTACCTACACATGCAGACTCATACATGTACACACATATACCTGCACACAAATAGATACGTATACATCCTCACACATGTGCACACTCATAGGCACACTCACATACATGTGCACACTTGCTCAGGGGTCATTCTTGGCTTTGCTTGGAGATCACGTGTGGGTGTCCGGGATTGTCTGGGATTGGCTGCCGGCAAGGCAAGCACCTTCGCCCCTGTACTCTCTCTCCGTGCCCCCAATAAACATTTTTTGTAGAAGAAATTTTTTGGCTTTGTTCCACAACTCGTGGTGCTCAGGGCTTACTCCTGGCTCTGTGCTCAGGGGTCACTCTTGGCAGGCTCGGGGGACCCTATGGGCTGCGGGGAGCCGATCCCAGGGGTTGGCTGCATGTGAGGTAAGTGCGCTACCCACTATACTAGCTCTCTGGCCCCTTAACAAATCTTTGAGCTGGTATTATTTCTTTGACACAAGAATGTTGTGGGATGGGACTGGAGCGATAGCACAGCGGGTAGGGCGTTCGATTCCCAGCATCCCATAGGGTCCCCTGAGCACCGTCAGGGGTAATTCCTGAGTGCAGAGCCAGGAGTGACCCCTGTGCATTGCCGGGTGTGACCCAAAAAGCAAAAAAAAAAAATTGTTGTGGGAGGATGGCAGATGGGGGGCGGGAGCATCACCAGGTGTGGACCAAAAAACAAAGAAAAACAAAAAAAGAGACACGAGTGGGAAATCTTTGGTTCTGAATCTTGACGTGAAACAGGGCGCTGGGATTCCAGCACCAGCACTGGGGGGGGGGGGAGCCTTGAGGCACACTTTTGGCTCCACAATTTCTACTAGGTTCCGTGAGACCCCCCAGAATCCATGTTGAAGGAGAAGGTGTGTTTGCACCGTGCTGCAGTGTCCCCTCCCCGCCCCCATCCTCTTCCTCCCCTCTCCTGCCTTTTATGCGAGACTTTCCAGAACCTTCTCTGCCCCTGTTTTCTCTTCCCTGCACTGTCCCTGCCCTGTGCCCATTTTCTCTTCCATGCTTCCCCCACCCCCTCCAGGCTTCCCATCCATTTAGAGGAGCAGATGAAGGGAAGTGAGAAGGGTCTAAAATAGCCCTCAGGCTGTTAGGTTTCCTGTTGAGTCGGATGTGGTCACTTAGTGTCGGTATCTTGTGCGAGCTGCACGGGCACGTCACGTCTGCGAGGCACCCCAAAAGGAAGAGAGACAGCAACAATGAAAAAACAAAAGATCACTCCAAGCGTCGGGGGTGGGGAGGGGCGCTCCTGGGACTGAGGGCAGCGGCAGATGCTTGAGGACCCCCTTCTCCCTGCACCCGCTGGAGGAAAGTTGTGGAGATTCAGTCCTGGGGGGCAGCTCCTGGCCAGTGGGTGCTGTCGGTGGGTCTTGGTTCTTAGCACACAGGAGAAGAGTCCGAGGCCGCCTGCCTTTGCTCCGGGATGTTCGTGGGGGAATGTTTCAAACAAGTCCGGAGAGTGTCCAGACATCGGTGATCCACCGTGCTTGCTGAGTGCAGTGAGGGGGAGAGACACAATGCTCTCTCATATGCAGGGCACCTGGAGACACCTTGGGGGAATAAAGAATGCCCAGTGGGAAGGAAGACCCGGACAGCTGCTCTTCAGTAGGAAGCATGCCGCCCAAGGGGGCTGGGGGGAGGGCCAGGAGCGGGCAGCAGGTAGATCAAGGAGACGGAAGATCAACCGGGAGGAGGAGGAGATGCTGAGAGGTGGTAAATGTTCTGTACGAAACCCTCGCAGCCACGGCAAACCACAGTGCAAAAACTCTATTTAAAAAAAAAACAAAACAAAAACAGGGGCTGGAGAGATAGCACAGCAGGTAGGGTGTTTGCCTTGCACGCGGCCGACCCGGGTTCAAATCCCAGCATCCCATATGGTCCCCTGAGCACGGCCAGGGGTAATTCCTGAGTGCAGAGCCAGGAGTAACCCCTGTGCATCGCCAGGTGTGACCCAAAAAGCAAGAAAAAACCAAAACAAAACAAGTGTTTCAGGGGCTGGAGCGATAGCACAGCGGGTAGGGCATTTTGCCTTGCACATGGCCTACCTGGGTTCGATTCCCGGCATCCCATATGGTCCCCCGAGCACCGCCAGGAGTCATTCCTGAGTGCAGAGCTAGGAGTAACCCCTGAGCATTGCCAGGTGTGACCAAAAAAAGCAAAAAATTTAAAAAGTGAATCTCGTAGGGGTAGACTGGTGGGTGGGAGGCACATGGGGGTGTGGGTTGGGGGGGGGCGGCAGAATTGGACACTGGTGAAGGGATTGGTGTTGAAATAACGGTCTGCCTGAACTCCCTCCCCCCACTAACACCCCCCCCCCAACTTAGGCCAGAGAGATAGCCCCGTCCCTAGGGCACTTGCCTTGAGGGTGACCGGCCCTGGTTTAATTCCGGCCACTTCCTGTTCCCCACCAGCACCCCCCACCAAAAAAAAAAAAAAACCCTGGAAATGAAGACGTGGAAGGAACCTTTCTTTATGCCTTTGTTCTGTCCTTCAGTTGGTATTTTGCTTTTGGGGCTTTCAAAAGTGGTGCTCAGGGCTTGCTCCTGCGTCCAGAGTTCCCTCCTGGCAGGGCTCAGCAGACCCTGGGGGTCCAGCCCGAGCCCGCGTCATGCAAGGCCTGCGCCCTGCCCTGCCCTGCCCGCTGCCCCCTCCAGGCTATCTCTCTCGGCCTGGGATGGAGCTTGAAAGCGGTGCCCGGTGAGGCGGGGCTGCTGGGACGGGCGTTTTCAGGAGCGTCCCTGTCTGTCTGCGCTGGGCATTTCTGAACTCGGCTCAGTGCCTCTCTGAGGAAATCTTCGAGGGTCTCTCTAGATGCCAGGGCCCCTCTCCGCCTGCTCTGTTTAAGTCTCCTGCCGTCTGCCCCTGTCCTGGTGAGCCGCCAGCCCCGCCCTCCTCCCCGTTCCTTGTCGCAGCCTGCAGAGAGAAAAAGCGTTATTTTTTCCCCAGCACCGGCCACCAAGTCTCAGAATTTATAAACTCCGTGATAACAGGGAGTTTCCGGCCTCGCTGGCACCGCCCTGCCCTGGAACAGAGCCTGACTCGGTCACTGCCCCGGCGTCTGTCCGTCCGCCGCCCCCACGGCAGGCTCCCACGGCCAGTCCCAGCGGGGGCCCCGTGGCTCCTGAGCAAAACTGGAGGTGCTGTTCCCAAGATGAGGCTGGACAGAAGTCGCCTAGTGTTTGCGTTACACGTCCCCGGGGCCTGACGTGCTCACTGGGAGCAGGCTTGGCAGAGTTGAAATGGCAACTGAAGGTCACTCTGAGGAGCTGGTGGATGGCGTTGGAGCTGGGGGGACATCCTGCCAGATTCCAGTGCTTTGATGGAAAAGTACTCAGGTTGGAGCCTGTAAGTTGTTGTTGTTGTTATTACTACTATTATTATTATTATTTTGGCTTTGGACCACACCTGCAATGCTCAGGGTTTACTCCTGATTTTGCACTCAGGGATTACTCCTAGTGGTGCTCCAGGTACCATATAGGTTGCGGGGAACTGAACTTAGGTTGGCTGTGTGCAAGGCAAGCACCCTGCCCTCTGTACTCTCACTCCATCCTATTATTATTATTATTATTAGGCTGGAGCAATAGCACAGCGGGTAGGACATTTGCCTTGCACACAGCCAACCCGGGTTTGATTCCTCTGCCCCTCTCAGAGAGCCCGGCAAGCTACTGAGAGTATCCCACCCGCACGGCAGAGCCTGGCAAGTTACCCATGGCGTATTCAATATGCCAAACACAGGAACAACAAATCTCACTTGGAGACGTTACTGGTGCCTGCTTGAGCAAATCGATGAGCAATGGGATGACAGTGATTCAGTGATAATATGATGATGGTGATGATGATGTTTTGGGACTGCCACCCCAGGCAGTGCTCAGGGCTTATTCGTGGCTCTGTGTTCAGAGATCACTCCTGGCAGGGCTAGGGGGACATTTGGGGTATCAGAGAAGCCTGGGTGGGCTGTGTGCCAGGAAAAACCCTTCCCCACTGTCCTGTCTCTCCGGCTCCCGTAAGACTTAACAGATGACTGACACAGAAGACTTAGAATTGGCTGCCGAGGGCCTGGAACATGTGCCTTGTGTGTGCTGGAGTCCAGGCTTTGATTCCCTCAGGGTACCCCAAGCATCTCTGGGCTTAAAAAGGCTATTTAAAATCTTCTTGAAAACACTCAGCAGCCCTTGGGTCTGTCTGGTTGGTCCTCAGATCGTGCGGCGTTGGAGCCGTGGTCACCACGTGAGCTTGTGACCGCCTTACGTCCAGGCGCCCCACGGGCTGCAGAAGGATATGTATTTTTTTCTGATGCAGATGGTGATGAGGCTAGAACTGGCTGGAAAAGGCAGCTGTTCCTTGGGGTGTCGGTAGTAGTCCTGGGAAAGTGGCCGCGTGGGAACTGCCCGTGGGCTGGGACTGGTGTGGCACGAGCCTTCTGATGCTGAGTCCCTCCCGATGTGGGGAGGGAAACAGATACATTTTTTGTCACGGAGTGTCTCCGAGGGCACATTTTCCCCCAGCTAGGTGGCGCAGGCCCTGCGCCTTGATTCCTTGGTGTCCACATGTATGCCCCCCGTGGCACTCCCCTCTCTGCCTTGATCTCCCCTTCCCCCCGCTGGAGAAAGGTGCCGCAGAATCTGGGTTGCTCTCTCCCAGCAGATGGTTGCAGGTGAGGGGGCGGGGGGGAATGGGGATCCCCACAGGAGCGCCGGCACTTGATTTGGGGCAGTTCCTCGTGCCCACCTGAGCACTGGGCCATGGTGGCAGCAGCGGGACCCACGGGGGCAGGTCCGAGGAGGCTGGACTGGGAGCTCCTCGTTCCCGGCACCTCCTGCCCCCGGCCCCAGCTTCCTGCCCTGACCCTGGGGTGCAGGGCTGTTATTGGGACAGCGGTGACACAGCCCCGCTCCGGGAGGCCAGCGAGGGCCCGCTGGGGCCCCCAGCCCTGTTTGTGGGAGCTGGCCAGCAGGGAACCTCGCGCGGGATCCAAGGCCTCTCTGGTTCCAGGTCACTGCTGTGTTCTTACGATCAAGGGGCCTTCATGGGAGCGGTGGAGCGGAAAATGGAAAGAGGGGGTGAATGAAAAGGCCTCTGCCGGCCGGCTTCCTGCTAGCCCACGCTCCTGCTCTTGGGGGGCTGCACCCCCCTGTGCTCGCTGATACACCCTTTCGGTTCAGGCAGCCAGCCACGGGTTTGCATGTAAGTACACAGCACACGTGTGTACATGTGTGTGTGCCTGCATGTGCACGTATGTGTCCGCACGTGTCTTCCCAGCCTTCTGTGTTCCCCGAGCGGCCAGTCTCGCTCTGCTGGCATCCTGCCGGTCACGCTTGCTGGCCCTCCCCGGTGCCTCCGCCTCGGGAAGGCTGCCCTTGAGTCTGTTCGGAACAGAGAGATGTGGGCGGGGCCCCGGGCCCGGGAGAGGAAGTTCAAAAGTCAGCGTGGGTTTGTTTTTAATAACAATGTAGACATGAATATTCGATGAGCCCCACCCCGCCCCATGGCCAGTGGCTGTGTTTTTGGGTTTAGCTGGATGAGGACTATTCTGGGGGGGTGAGGGTGGGAGGGACCCCTGGAGTTTTGCAGTCGGCTTGAGCATGGTCTGTCTTTGCTGCAGGGCTGTTGGTGAGAGGAGTCCGGGTTCGGGGGAGAGCGGGAAACAGCCTGCCCTGCTTCCGGGGAGTTGGCCTTAGGGCCCGGCTCAGAGCCTGGGGGATGGTGTCAGAGGTCACAGTGGGTGTGAGGTCGGGGGTTGCTTGCTTCCTAGTATTTTTTCTACTTTCGTTCTCCAAATAAAGAGCAACTTAGCCGTCAGAGGGAGCTTGATGCAGACGCTGGTCCCCCACGAGTGTAGAATAAACGCCACCTCCAGGGCCAGGTGTCTTCAAGGCTCCCCTTGCCCAGGCTGGGTGGTGGCCACCGAAGACGGTCAGTGGAGAACTGGGCTCGGGTGATCGGAGTTTCCGCCTGCCTAAAAATAGCCTCTCCCCGCCCGGGGCTGGCACTGGCTCTGACCTTGTGGTTCCAATGGTTTCTGGTGGCGTCGCCCCAGGCCTGCCGCTTTCTAGCCCTGCGGGGCTCGGCGTCTGGTTGGCTGCAGCTTCGGAGCTGTTCTCATTGGCCGGACGCTGCCCCAGGTAGCCGTTGGCTTGTCCGGAAGCGTCTTCCCTGGGCCCTGTTAGAAATTGATTTGCTGGCTGCTTCCAGCTGAGACCCCTGTTTAAACGTGCACTGAACAGGATCCTTCGCCGCCCCCCCCCCCGCCTTTTATTTTGGTTAAAATCTGCCTGACTGGGAGTTAGGGGCCCCAGCCATAGTTTTCAGCGGTGGTTTTGGGGGGTCGAACCCGAGGTCTCACACACGCGAGGTATGGGCCCCACCACCGAGTCACACTCCTGCCTCTTGTTTGTGCTTCCTCATATGTTTCTCCCCAGGTTGAAACTACTGGTAAAATGGTCAAAAAAATCATCTGTTTTCCAACATCAAATTTTGGGGTTTTTTTTTGGGGGGGGGGCGGAGGGATGGTCACACCCAGCGATGCTCAGGACTTACTCCTGGCTCCGGAGTCAGGGATTACTCCTGGCGGCGCTCGGGGGGACCCTGTGGGATGCGGGGGATGGACCCTGGGTTGGCTGTGTGCGAGGCAAGTGCCCCACCTGTTGTGCTCTGTCTCTGGGCCCCAAACAAGGAAGTGTTTTTTGTGTGTGGATGCTTTCTTCCGTTTCCCGGGGCTGACTTGTCGGGTCCAGGACCTCTGGGAATGGGGCTTGGACAGGGACAGCATCTTGGGGCGGGGTGTCAGGGGCGAGCGGCTTCTGCTGCTACCCACGGAGGGCCTTCCAGGGGGAGGTGGGCTTTGCCCCCCAGAAGGAAGCGGGTGCATCTGGGGGGTGTCGCTCAGTGCAGGAGGGTGTGTGCCCAGGAGGGGGCTGAGGCCTGGGTGTGGTCCTGTCCTGTGCAGAGCAAAGCAGTGACACCAGCACGGACTGCAGCAAAATGTAACCTCACGGCTGCTTGGCCCGTGAGCTCCTAGGCGAGTGAGGTTCTGGAAGCCCCCTCCTTCCTGCCCTCTGCTCCCCTCTCTCTCCAGAAGGGGGTTGGTGCTGGGGATATCAGTCCACCCGGTACCACCCCAACCCAGTCAAGCAGGGATCTATAAGGAATGTGGAGAAATTTTTTTTTGGGGGGGTCTATACCTAGGGATGCTCAGGCCTTATTCCTGGCCTTGTGCTCAGAGATCACCCCTAGTGGGTTCAGGGGACCCTATAGGGTGCTGGGGATCGAACACGGGTTGACTATATATAAGGCAAGCACCCTACGCACTGTACTAGCATAAACATGAATTTCGCTGGCATGGTAATACAGTGGTTAGGTGCTTGCCATACATACATACACACACACGCACATATATGAATTCATACATTATATATATATGTGTATGTATATGTATACATTTATTTCCTGCTATGTACCAGGAACAAAACTGGTTCAGGCCCCATGAACACATACACACATGATTTTGGGACTCCTGCTCTTCTCTGTACTCTGTCTGACTAGCAGAGTCAAGAGCATGGGTGCGTGCATATGTGCATGCACATGTGCGTGTGTATGTGTATGTGTGAATGTATGTGTGTGTGTGCTTCAGCTCACACAGTCTCTGCTTTGGCTTCCCTGGGGGTCTCTCCGGGGCCCCAGACCGCCCTGTGCTGTCCTTCCTCTCTCCTTGGGCTCTTTCAGTTCCCCTCCTAGGAGCAGGCCGACCCTGAGGATTTTGCTGGCGCCAACTCGCCTCCTGCCTCCCAGTGCGGTCGGTCATGACTCTGAGGTCATGAGCTTCAACACAGGAATTTGGGGGAGACCCACTCAACCCAGGGCTGGCTGATGTGGGCGGGCATTTGTCCTGTTTTTCACTCGAGCAGGAGCCAGGGCCACTGGGCCGGAAGGAGGAGGTCAAGCCCTTGGCCCAGTCCAGCTGCCTCCATGTCTGCATCAAGTGCCCCCTTCTTCCAGCTTGTTCTGGGAGCCTCAGAAAGTTCCCCTTGGCTGGCTGTATCTTCTCGGGCTCACCTGCTGCCCTTACTAGGGATTTTTTTTTTTTCTTTTTGAGTCACACCTGGTGATGCACAGGGGTTACTCCTGCCTCTGCACTCAGGAATTACTCCTGGCGGTGCTCAGGGGACCGTATGGGATGCTGGGAATTGAACCTGGGTCGGCCATGTGCAAGGCAAACGCCCTACCTGCTGTGCTATCGCTCCAGACCCCGGGGATGTTTCTTGAGCGGCAGAGGAGAAAGTTTTAGGCAGCCAAAGTTTTCTTGGATCCTCTGCAAATGTCCAGCTGGAGTTCTGGGGCCCCTGGGCAGTCTGAAGGATAGGGGTAGGGGTGGACCCCAGTTTGTTGAGGAGGAGCCGATGAATCTAGCTGGACCAGGTTTCTCGAGACCCACCTACTCGTTGATGTGACATTCATGCCCCGTATTCTCTGTGCTACGTTGTTTGAGAGCTGTGGGTGGTGGGTGAGCTGGTAGAGACCCCTGGGGAGAGCTTCTCACGTCTGGTCCTTCCTTCCAGGGATGTGTCTCTGCGTAGGGACCTTTGATGTTACCGTCACATGTGTGTGTGTGTGTGATGTACAAACATGTGTGTACATGTACACATGACTAAAATATACACATGTCCTCTGGCTGGTGCCAAAGCACCTCAAGAGATATGACACGTGAGGGCAGCTCTTCTGGGGATACTGCCCTTAACCCTGTGCATCCCACACTCACCCCAGGGACCGCCTTCTCGAGAAGGGCGACCAAGTCAGAACAGTTAGATCAAACTCTGCACTTTTAGGTTTGGAGGCCAGACCTGGGGGCACTTTGGGCTTACTCCTGGCTCTGTGCTCAGGGGTCACTTCTGATTATGTTTAGGGAACCGTCTGCAGTGCCAGGGATTTAACCAGGGTTGGCTGCATACAAAGTGAGAGCCTTGAAGGGCTGTCTTTACAGCTTCCTGCCCTGTGCATTTTTAAAAAAATTTATTTATTTTTCATTAAAATTTTTTTCTTTTATAAGGTAGTTCACAATCTTTGATTACATTTAATATTCAAACACCAATCCCACTACCATGACACCTTCCCACTTTCATATTTCGGATGGTTCCATTCTGAACCCCAATCCCTGCCCCAAAGCAGAACCAAAATAATATATTTTGTATTGCTTGTTATGAAAAACCGCAGAAAATGCTACAAAAAAGTATTCTTAGAGGAAAGAGTGTGGAGATTGTTCTATTTCAACAGGGGCCATTAAGACCTTCTATAAGGGATCACTAATGTGTTGTTAAAGGTTGAGCCTTGTGTGCTTTTACACATATATATGAGTGTGTGTGTGTATATATATATATATATATATATGTATGTATGTATGTATTTCCCTCTAAGATTGCTTGCCTCCTGCTTTGAACCCCATCAAATGTGGTACGGTGCTCTTGGAGTATGAGTAGGGCGTCTTGTGCATTTGAATGAGATGTAGCTTTGAAGTGGCATTGGCTTTGCACCAGCCGGAATCCGGAAAAGAAAGAAAGAAAGAAAGAAAGAGTTCCTCGCCAGGACTGACAGTCCCACAGAGCCTCAGGTTGTCCGCTGGGCCAGAGGAGACTCTGAGAGCTGGGGGTGAAGCCTGCATTTTGAGCCCCCCCCCCAATATTCTAGGAAGAAAGAAGTCTTTTTTTTTTTTCTTTTTGGGTCACACCTGGCGATGCACAGGGGTTACTCCTGGCTCTGCACTCAGGAATTACTCCTGGCAGTGCTCCTGGCAGTCTCAGGGGACCAAATGGGATTTTGGGACTCGAACCTGGTTCGAATCCATATGCAAGGCAAACCCCTACCCGCAGTGCTAGCACTCTGCGCCAGCCCCACAGAAGGAAGTCTTGGCCCTCCTGCAAACAGGAGCTAGGGGTGGTCTCCGCCAAGCCGTGCAGCTGCACGCGCTCTTCTCCTTTCTCTCGTGTCTACGGACCAGGCGCTTGCTGCCTGCTGGATATTGGGGTGCTCTCTGACCTTTGTTTTGGGGTGTTAGGGGACAGCCTCCAGCTGTGCCTGGGCGTCTGGGGGCCAGTCTGGGAGATGCTTGGTCACGCGGTGCAGGGACTGACAGTTTGGGGGTTCGATTCTTGTGGAGCTGGGGGCCACTAGGGCTATTTCTGGGGGTGCTGGGGGCCACGTGGTGCTGGGGATCAAACTTGGGGCCTCAAAGCACGCAAGGCTCCTGCTCCTTTGAGCTGCTCCCCGGCCTGACCCTTGACCTTTTCCTTCATCTCTATCTTAGCATCAGGGACTCTGTCCTGTGCTTGCTCACCCACAAATACTTCCGAAGACTAGCACATTGGGGTGCCCTGATTCTAAGTCCCCGGGCACTCTTCAGAGCGTGCGTGTTCAGTGCACAGCTATATTCTGTTTTCTCCCTGCAGGACCCTCAGAGCGAACCCTGTATTTCCCTGTCTTTGCCAACCCACCCGCCACTGCTGCTTCATTCGCCGGCAGCCGCAGCTCTGTGACCCGGCCGTGCTGGTCTGCAGGCTAGACCTGCCGGTCGGGGGCGAGGAAGGTCGCGCCCCTTCACTCACAGAGGTTTGCAGCCACTAGTGCTGGGTCTGCACGGGTGATGGGTTGGAAACCACTGATCTAGACTTTCCTAGAGTCTGTTGGGTCAGGAAGGACAGGAGAACAGAGCTGGCACTCTCTTTTTTTTTTTAATTGAATCACCATGAGCTACAGTTACACAACTTTCATGTTTGAGTTTCAGTCATAGAATGACCGAACACCCATCCCTCCACCGGTGCACATTTTCCTCCACCAGTGTCCCCAGTATCCCTCCCCCCGCCTTTGAACCCTCCCCCTGCCTCTATGGCAATTTCCCCCCAAACTGTGTCTCTACTTTTGGGCATATGGTTTGCAATATGAGAGGCTATCACGTTTGTCCTTTACTTTCAGCACACATCACACTTGGTCCCTTATCTACTTTCAGCACACATCTCCCATCCCTCCAGCCATCACCGACCATCAAGGCAAGTGCCCTCCCCGCTGTCCTAGCACTCTGGCCCAGTGGATTGGGTCTTGAGTGTTTGACCTGTGTGAGGTGTGTGGGGTCTCTTAGTGGGGGACATAGACATGTGGCCTTGTCTTGCATGACTTTGGACCTGCCCTGGTGTGAGGTGGGATTGTCTGTGTGGGTGTCAGGTGCTTCCGAAATGATGAGGTGCGGTGTCCAGACAGTATGGTGTGTGTGTGTGTGTGTGTGTGTGTGTATGTGTGTGTGTGTCTATATGTTTCCTCCCATCCCCAGTGGGGTCCCGTCTGCAGACTGCCATGGAGAGACCGGGTCAGAGAGCCTGCCCCTGGGAGCTTGCTGCTGGCCCTGGTGACAGGGAGTGTCCCGGGCCTGGGTCACCTGCTGGCCTCTGCCCCCTGTTAGCTGACATCTCAGAAATGAGAAACAGGGGCTCCCCTTCTGAGGCTGTGGTGAGTGAGTTGGAGGCAATTTCCCAGGGGGCGGATTTTGTCTCAGAGCATTAAAATGGAATCCGTTCCAGGCCAGAGCACTTCCATTCAAGAGAACGTTTCCCCGACCCGGGTCCTCTTGCCAGTGTGCAGCCCCCTGGCTTCCTGGGGCGTCTCCTAGGCGGCTGGTGTCCAGAATTCTACGTCCTGCTGGGACGTGGGACTGAGTGGCTGACTGACGGATGCAGAGGGCACCTAAGAGCCAGTTATTTTATTTTATGTTTTTGTGGGGTAGGGGCACACCCATTGATGCTTGAAGCTAACTCCTAGCTATGTACCCAGGAATCCCTCCTGGCAGTGCTCGGAGGAACTTATGGGATGCCAGGGATCAAACCCAGGTCGATTGCATGCAGGGCAAAAGCTCTACTCTCTATCAAAATGAACCAAACTGTCACTCCTCTCCCTAGAGTCTAGTTTTTTTAAACTTTTAAGCAACAGAGAAGGAGGGAGGGAGGGAGAGAGAGAGAGAGAGAGAGAGAGAGAGAGAGAGAGAGAGAGAGAGAGAGAGAGAGAGAGAGATGTTTTTGAAAATTGAAAAGAAAACTGAGGTAAAGTCAACGTTGATCCAAAGGTCCCATTTGCACCTGGTGTTGGCGTAGGGGTTTGTGGTCAGTGCTCATGTTCACATACAGCAGAGCTCTAGAACTATTTGCAGCTTGTTGACAATTTCCTCGGAGTCCCAGTCTCTCCTACTACTGGCCCTGGAAGCCCCCATTCTACACCCCCATTCCACTCCCCATGACTGGGGACCTTCTGCACAGATGCCTCAGAGAGTACAATCAGATGTCACACTTGCCTTCTTGTGATGGGCGTCCCCGAGCTGCGTGCATGTTGCAGTATGACACTGGGGTTCCTCCCTGTTCAAGGCTGAGTAATATTCCAGAGCATGTGATAGGTGCTCCCAGTGGTTCTTCCACTGTGGGGTGCTGTCAGCCTACCACCAAGTGACCCGGGACTGGGCGCAGGTTTTTGACCTGGCGCAGACCCTCCAAGATAGGGTCCTGCTCTGCCAGCTGCTCAACAACCTCCAGGCACACTCCATCAACCTCAAGGAGATCAACCTGAGGCCGTGGGTATCCCAGGTACTGCCCAGAGATGCAGGCAGGTGTGTGTTTGTCAGTGTGCAGATCGTTACAGTGTGTCAGTCGGCTAAAAGCTTACATTCGGTAGGCTGGGAACACCTGTAAAGGTGATCAGAGGCCACCCGAAAAATTTTCGTCCCTCTCGGAGAGCCCGGCAAGCTACCAAGAATATCTCGCCCACACGGCAGAGCCTGGCAAGCTACTATGGCATACTCGATATGCCAAAAACAGTAACAACAATGGTCCTCATTCCTCTGATCCTGAATGAGCCCCCAGTATGCCATTGGGCTACACTAGCATGCGACAGGGGCGAATGGAGATGTTACTGGTGCCTGCTTGAGCAAATCAATGAACGATGGGAGGACAATGATACAGTGATGTGGTAGGTACCAGATGGTCTTCATCTGTCCATCCATCCATCAGTGGGCACCAGGTTGCTTCTGCCTCTTGGTTACTGTGACTAGCAGCGTTCAGCTCAGGGGCTTGTCAGCCCCTGTAGAGCTCCTGCCAGCCCTTCTTCTGGAGTCAGCCCAGCAGTGGCGTTGCATGACGGGAGGCTAATTGAGCTGCCTCCACAGTGGCTGTACCATTTTACATTCCCACTAGCAGGGAGCAAGAGTTCCGATTTTCCACATCTTTGCCAACGTTTGTTTAATATACACATGTACAAAGGCAGTTACTGTGTTGCACAGTGTGGGGTAATGAATAGGTGTCTAAAATTAGTACAAAAAAAAACCCCAGATAACTCATAAATTTGTGTTTATTAAGTCCTCTGAACACCTTGGTGTGAGAAGATTTCTATTTTTACCCCGTTTTACAGATCAGGACATCGAGGGTTGGAGGAATTTGAGTAATGTATCTAAGATCACACAGCTAGTGAAGGCTGCCCGGGTTTAATCTGAACCTTGTTGGTGTGGCTTCCAGAGAATTCTGACTCCGCCCTTCTTCCTCAGTGCTATAGATTCACATTCTGAGCAGAGACGTATCACCAAAGGTCAAATAGATAACAGAGATTCTTCCTGGAGAAGCATTCCTTGGTGGGCATGGGGTGGAAGGTTCCAGAATGATGCCCCGGCCTTTGTCATCACTAAAACCTCCTAGACCGTCCCAAAGTCCAGATCCCACAAACAGTAGCCAAAGCTCTTTAATCCCTTGAAAATACTTTCCTTTGCTGGGTGGAATTCCCCTCACTCTTGAGTAAATAACAGGGAAGAGAAGGAAAGAGACACATTGCTTTGAGTATTTCATTTTATTTTTGCTTTGAGGGTCACCTGCCCTGCAATGCTCCGGGGTTACTCCTGGCTCTGCACTCGGGATTTACTCCTGGTGGTGCTTGAGGGACCATATGGGATGTAGGGACTTGAACTCGGGTCAGCCGTGTGCAAGGCAAGCGCCCTGCCTGCTGTTCTATCTACCCAGCTCCTTAACTGAGTATTTTATTTTATTTTATTTTCCTTTTTGGGGTCACACCCGGCAATGCACAGGGGTTACTCCTGGCTCCTGCACTCAGGAATTACTCTTGGCGATGCTCAGGGGACCATATGGGATGCTGGGGTTCGAACCCAGGTCGGCCACGTGCAAGGCAAACGCCTTACCCGCTGTGCTATCACTCCAGCCCCCTTCACTGAGTATTTTAAATCAATTCTTTTTGTGTGTATTTTTGGTGGGGGAGTTGGTGGTGGGGGGGGGGTGGGTATCCTGAGTAGTTTTTCTGGGCTATTTCTGGCTTGGGGTAGTTCCCAGCAGGGATTAGGGGGGGACCATTTGGTACTGGGGCTCCAAACCGGGGCTTCCTGCATGCAAAGCATGTGCTCAGCCCTTGAGCTATTTCTCTGGCCCTTACATAACTTTGACTATTTCTTCCTGACACTCTGTAGTTTGTGAATTTGAATTCTGTGTGTGTGTGTGTGTGTGTGTGTGTGTGTGGTTGTGAATAGGCAAGTTATTGCCCTGGAGGAGTCATTCTTAGAGCCCCCAGATTTTTCTGGAAGGCCATAGCAGCCCTAGAGTGCTTCTCAAATGAACAGTAAATGTCCAGCTTTCGGTGTAGCGTTTGTTAGTCTCTATCGTACTTAATCTTTTTCTTGGAGTATGACCAACAGGAGTGCAGCTTCCGCTTGAAGCCATCACGAAAGCCCGTGCAGGCCTCAAATTCCTCAGATCGCTTCTTCTGTTTGTGTTGGATTATCACATTAGCAAACGCTTCACTGGCATTAGGAGAAAGACCTTATTTTCAGGGGGTGCGGCTGGTGAGTTTGCACCCACCTCTGCTGACCGTCCCAGAAAGGAGGGCGCGGCCATTCCCACAGGGGCCCTTAAGTCTGACGCCCAGCCTCACACTTTGGTGTTTGGCTTGCGTTGTTGTTGTTGTTTTTGTTGTTCGGGGGAAGCCAGAAAGTTCTTGATGAAACTTATTTTGAAAGTTGGGAAGGGAAGGAGAGGGAGAAGTACACGTTTGAGTGAGAAGTTGGGCTTCTCCGGAGTGGGAATAGGCGAAACAACTCAGTCAGGCCAAGTGAGAGGCGCGTCTAAGGGCGGGCGTGGGCTGTGGACCTGGTTGGTGTTGTTCTGATGTTGGCGAACCCGAGAAGAGCGCGGCTCTGAGGCGGGTCTCCAAGAGCAGGAAGCAAGACGAGGGAAGCCCGGCGTGCTGTTTTCTGTCACAACATTGGTTTTCGCAGGATGGACTTGATGGAGTGAGGATGGTTGGTTGACCTGGGAACTGGGACAGGGGGTTTGCTCTCCTGAGACCCCCTTTCTGAGAGAGGCCCGTGCTCTCCCCTCCACTCTAGCTCGGGTCCCTGCGCCTTCTGAGGTGAGTCTTGAGGGAGCCCTGATCTCTGACTGGAGAGTGACCCTCCCTCCTCAGGCCACCTGCACAGACGGAGCCGGCTGAGGTGGGTCAAGTAAGAGGCATCAGGAGAGTGTCGCTCCCACCGGAGCAGGACTTGCCGCTCCCACTGTATTTTTGTTGGGGTCCTGTGTGCCCCCTCACCCACCCACCTCAGTCGTCCATAGAGGGACTCCCCGCCCCCGTGACTCAGCATGCGACTGTGTTGGGAGAAGGATTCTCTGAAGAGGTGATTCAGTGACTCATCTGACAGGCGTCTTTGTCCAGAGATTGGGGGTTTGGGGCCACATGGGTGGTGCTAGACACTCGGGTGGGGGTGGAGGGGTGGGGCCACTCCTGGTGTGCTCAGGTATCACGCCACGCAGGGACAGAATCAAGGTTCCCCTCATGAAAACATCATTCGGCCCTTTGAACTACCTCTCCAGCCCCTGGAAAAGGAGTTTTCGACCCAAGGACTTGGGGTGCTCTCAGAGGAGCAGCCGGGGAGGACTCGGGGAGAAGGCGCCTTCTGCAAGCAGAAAGTTCTCGGAAGAAACAACCGTTTCCCTTCAGCCTCCATTCAGTACCTTTCCTGAGGGCGGAAATTGAACTTTTTTTTTTTTAACACCCCTCGCCTTATTTCCTTCCCGACCGCCTTGATCAGAGGTAACTCTAGTTCTGTTATCCATGTCCACTACTTTGCTTTCGGTTTTCTTTTGCCGAGTTCATCATTTTCATATTCCCGTACTGCCCACGGGGAAAAATGCTCACTGCTTTCTCTTTCCATTTTTTTATTTTTTAATTTTAAATTTTTTTTTTTTTTTTTGCTTTTTGGGTCACACCTGGTGATTCACAGGGTTACTCCTGGCTCATGCACTCAGGAATCACCCCTGGCGGTGCTCGGGGGACCATATGGGATGCTGGGAATCAAACCTGGTCGGCCATGTGCAAGGCAAACGCTCTACCCACTGTGCTATTGCTCCAGCCCCTCTGTGTTTTGATTGTTTGATGTAACAAGGAGGGTTTTATTGAGACTTGTTTAGAAAGATGGGAGGGGAGGGAGAAGTATGTGTTGGAGAGAGAACACAGGCTTCTGTGGAGTGGAAATAGGCGAGAACAGAAACACGGAAACAGGCCAGTGAGATACAGGTTCAAGGGAGAACCTCGCTCCTTCCCTCCCAGCTGACGTTCCTTCACACAACTCCCCTGAATGCCTTTCATGCGCTTGTGACTGTCAGCATTTCAGTTTTTTTTGTGTGTGTATGTGTGTGTGTGTGTGTGTGTGTGTGAGCGCGTGTGCGTGCACATAATGCAGCTGAATAGTTTTCCCTTGTATCAACGTCCCACCTCTTCTCTCTCCCCTCGTCCGTCCTTATTTTAGCTCCTGTCAATAAGGCAGCAGTCGGCTCGGGATGCATCGACCTCCTTGTCTTCCTGTTAGCCCCACCCACATCTTGAACTCTGACTTCCAGCCCCTGGAACGTGAGGGACCTGGATGTCTGCGGGTGCAGCCCCAGTCTCTGACACACCCCCCTCCCACTCTCTACCACCCCCCAGCCCTACCTTTACCAGACGCAAAATAATTTATTTTCCATTGCCTGTTACAGCAGACAGTGAAGGGAGTTATCCGAAATACTTCAGTAAAAGAAAGTTGACCGAGCTGTTTCTTGCTCGTGGAGCCTTCTATATTCCTGCTGTTTTTGTGGAGTTTCGTTGGCTTCTGTGGCACCTTCCCATCTGATTTGGTATGCTGCCACCGGGATATCAGTATTGTGGAATTTGGGGGTGTCTCGGGCAGTCGCCCTGTAGATCTGGGCCAACGAGTTGATTGGAGGCGGCCGTGGGAGGTGGGCGTGGCTGCTGGGGGGGACATGGTGGTGGCTGAGGCGGCCCGCCCCCACGCTGAGGAGACCCCCGCGCGCTCCCAGCCTGAAGAGCAGCGAACCTGGGCTTTTTAGTTCGGTGTCTCCGCAGAGATGGGCCGGGGAGCCGTGGAGCCACTGGGGCCCGGCGGTGGCTCTGGGCTGTGTGTGCCGGTGCCGTGGCTTGGCCGTGTGGGCCACCTGCCCGGCTGCCCCTCGGAATTCTCAGTCAGGAGGAACTCGCTCCCCTGAGTTTCCGCTGCCTGGTGAGACGGAGCAGCGGCTGCGGGCTGGGGGCCCCGTGCTGGGGTTCGAACCCAGCTGTAGCTTTGTGCGGCGCTTTCTCTTGCTACACTCTGGCTCTTCCCGCCTGCTCCTGTCACAGCCTTTGCTGCTCCTGACGCGTCTTTCCTGAGGGGTGTCTGGGCCGAGCAAGGCTCCTCAAGGCCTCAGTCTTGGAAGTCTCCAAAGATGTTTCTCAAGCCCGGGCTACTTTATTTATGCCTAGGGGCTCCTTTAGGGCTCTTGACTGCATGGTCTCTACAAATCCCCCCCCCCACCCCCCGCAGAAGCTCATCGCCCGGGGCTCTCCCCTCAGCCTTCTGTCCAGTCAGTGGGGTGTGTTTTAGCCCTCCCGTCTTGGGGTCCGGCTTTGCAGGCCAGCCCTGACTGGAAGCAGGCTGGCAGGGTGGGGCGTGACTCTGGGACTCTTCACCCCCTCCCTCAGGCTGGCTTGTCTTCCTCAGGGTCAGAAGCCGGGAGAACAAAGGGGATGGATGTGCAGGAAGGCGGGGGAGGGGGCTGGCCATCCCCCTGAGAGCCTGAGGAGCCCTCAAAGACGCTTTTATGGGAAAGTTCCCCAGAGACCCCTTGTGGGAAAGGCTTCAGAGACTCGCACTCAGCGTCTGGGGTCCCTCGTGCCATCCCAGTGGTGTCCCAGAGAGCTCAGTGAAGGGGACGTGGGGGGACGGGCCAGAGGCCCGGGGAGCAGAGTTAGCCATCGATTTTATTTTCAATTTTTTAAATTTAAAATTAAAAAAAATTATAAGGTAGTTCACAATATTTGATTACACTTAATATTCAAACACCAATCCCACCACCATGACACCTTCCCACCACCATATTTCAGGTGTGTTTCCATCCTGAAACATGCAGATGTTTCCATCTGCTCCAAAGCAGAACCGAAATAATGTATTTTATATTGTTTGTTATGAAAAACCACTGAAAATGCTACAAAAAATATCCTTAGAGGAAAGAGTGTGAAGATTGTTCTGTTTCAACCGGGGCCATTAAGCCCTTCTATAAGAGATCACTAGCATATTGTTAAAGGTTGAGCCTTGTGTGCTTTTATATATATATGTATGTATAGGACTGGAGCGATAGCACAGCAGGTAGGGCGTTTGCCTTGCACGTGGCCAACCCGGGTTCAATTCCTCCGCCCCTCTCAGAGAGCCCGGCAAGCTACCAAGAGTATCCCGCCTGCATGGCAGAGCCTGGCAAGCTACCCCGGGTAGCTTGGTGTATTCAATATGCCAAAAACAGTAACAAGTCTCACAATGGAGACGTTACTGGTGCCCGCTCGAGCAAACCGAAGAATAACAGGCCTACACAGGGGGGCCCTGGCGGGGGTGGGTCAGTCCTGCCCCGACAGCTCCCGCTGCACAGCCCTTTGCACTGTCTCCACTGCCCTCACGGTGGGTGGTTCTGATGGGCCTGAGGTTTGATCAGAGGCCGGTGGGGTGGGTGAGGGGGGGCTGTCTTGGGCCTGGGTTACAGTTGGGGTGATGCTGTGGCTCCCCACTGGGGCGCTCCTGGTCTGGTGGACGGTCAGCACGTGCAGTTCTGGCTCAACAGATGTATTCAGGGTTGTTGTTGTTTGGTTTCGGCAGGGGGCGGTTTGATGCGGGCCCTGTGGTGCTGGGATTACCTGGCCACCCGGTGGCCGCGGGGCCTCCAGGGCAGCATCTGGTCTTGCTTGGGGTGACGGAACTGGGATCTCCTGTTTGCATGGCAGGGCAGTCCGGGCTTCACCCTGGCCTGTCGCTCCGCCCCAGGGGCCCCTGCCGCTTTAACCCTGTCTCTGCCAGAAGACTTCAAGGGGGCCGGGGCGGCGAGAGGGGTTTCCTGACTCAGGATTGAGCCCCGGCGTCCCCGGAGTGGCCCTTTCTGAGCTTAGAGAAGTCAGTGTCATGTGAATCATGAGCACAGAAATGTGGTACACTGAAGTCTGGGCAGCTCCGGCCGGGGGGCGGGGGGGAGTGCAGAACAGACACACACAGACACACAGACACACACACAGACTCATACACACAGATACACACAGACACACACATAGACTCACAGACACACACACACAGACACTCAGACACACACACAGACTCACACACACAGATACACACAGACACACACACAGACATATACATGGACTCACAGACACACACAGACAGAGACACACACAGACACACATAGACACACATATAGACACACACACAGATACACACAGACACACACATAGACTCACAGACACACATAGACACACAGACACACACATAGACTCACAGACACACACACACAGACACTCAGACACACACACAGACTCACACACACAGATACACACAGACACACACACAGACATATACATGGACTCACAGACACACACAGAGACACACACAGACACACATAGACACACATATAGACACACACACAGATACACACAGACACACACATAGACTCACAGACACACATAGACACACAGACACACACATAGACTCACAGACACACACACACAGACACTCAGACACACACACAGACTCACACACACAGATACACACAGACACACACACAGACATATACATGGACTCACAGACACACACAGACAGAGACACACACAGACACACATAGACACACATATAGACACACACACATAGACACACAGACACACACATAGACTCACAGACACACATAGACACACAGACACACATAGACACACAGACACACATAGACACACAGACACACAGACACAGACAAACACAGACATACACAGACACACACATATTCGCACATAGACTCACAGACACAGAGA
Source organism: Sorex araneus (assembly GCF_027595985.1). Lineage (NCBI taxonomy): Eukaryota > Metazoa > Chordata > Mammalia > Eulipotyphla > Soricidae > Sorex > Sorex araneus. The sequence goes on from NC_073311.1 coordinate 45,833,325, forward strand.
CACACACAGACACACAGACACACAGACACACATATAGACACACACATAGACACACAGACACACACATAGACTCACAGACACACATAGACACACAGACACACATAGACACACAGACACACATAGACACATAGACAGACATACACAGACTCACAGACACACACATAGACACACATAGACAAATATATAGACACACAGACACACATAGACTCACAGACACACGTAGACACACAGACACACAGACTCACAGATGACACAGACACATAGACACATGGACACACACAGACACACACAATCACAGACATACACCATAGGAAGGGGTGCAAAGAAGATTTGAAACAAGGTTTCAGGAGACCCCTGCCCAGGTCCTCAGTGACCCCTCCTCTTATCCTACCCTGCCCCCTTCCCCCTCCCTGCTTGCTGGCCCCTTGGCCCCCATGTTCCCTCCCCAGGGCCCCGACACTCGATATCAACCCCCCAACCCCCCTGCACCCCACAAGCCGGTGCTTCAGGATCTGTTTGGCTGGCACAGCCAGCTTCCCCTCCAGCGAGGCAGAATTGGATTGCCGACTTTTAATCCAGCGCCCCAGGTGACCCTTAGGCGCGTTCTCCTTCCCTGCAGCTGTCTTTTGAGGTGCATTCCCGGCCTCCTTAATGACTTGTTTCTCCCCTTTGATTTATCGGATCAGAAGCCACACTCGGCTGCCCCCACGCTCCTTGGCTGCAGTTCTTTCCCGCTAAGCGTGGCAGTTGGGGGATTCTCCAGCCTCCCTCCTGGCCCTCCTTGCCCTCTGCGTTGGCTCCCCGCAGGCTGGGTGGGGCCCAGGGCCACCTCCCTGGGGGTGGGGGGAGGTCAGGGTGCTGGCTCACCCTTACCTGGTCTTTCCCTCTCGCCTTGGGCTTTGCATTGATCAGTCCCAGCCTCTTGATCACGGAGCCAAGAATTTTTGGGGGGGATTCTTTTCATCCACGCAACTCCTCGGGGCCAAAGGAACTAACTGCTGGTGCTTGAAGTGAGTCTGGCCCAGCTGCTCAGAGCAGCCCACCCCGGGACTCGCACCTTCGGCTCTTTCCTTGGAACTTCACCCCCGTCATCCCTGAGGCAATCATGCTGTTTTGGGGTGCTCAGCCCTGGGGAGGGGTCTGGCTCTCCCGGGGGCCATGGGGCAATGCTGGAGGTATTTTAGGTCATCGCAACGTGGGGAGACAAAGCAGGGGTGCTGCTTCTCCCCCCACTCTGTCCTCTCCCTCCTCCACTGCCCGGGGCAGGCTTCTTGGAAGAGCCGCGTCCACACGTGCACGGGTCACAGTCCCGAGCCTGTATCACTGATCCAGGCCATGGCTTCTCACGCCTCTGGGTTCTGTCCTGGCCCTGAAGGACTGGGCTGGGGCCCGAGCCCTGCTGCACGCGGCTGATGTTTAGAACAGTTGACTTCAGAGGGTTCGAATGGGAACTGGACGGTGCTTTCCAACTGCTCTAGCTGTGTGGCCTCAGCCAAGTTGCCTAGCCCCTCTGATCTCCCATTTCTTCATCTGTAAGGGGCTCAGCGTGGTTCTTGGCCTGCAGAGCTTTCCGTAAACCAAGCCCATACCATTATTCTCTGCTTCCTTAGCGGCTTTGTCAACCAGTGTTTCATTGTTTACCCACGTGGTGCCTAAGGCTTTGCAGAGTGGGATTAGGACACTCAAGGACTCAAACCAGGAAACAGGCGTCTTACGCATACTCGCCAGCCACCCGTGGGAGTTAAGGCCCCACGGACATGTAAGATCAATTATGTTGTTCTTACGGTTCTGTCACTCCCCCAGAGTGAGAACAGAGAGACTTTCCTGAAAATAAGGTGTCTGTTTCCTAGGCTTGATACTCTGTGTGTGTGTGTGTGTGTGTGAGAGAGAGAGAGTGTGTGTGTGCGCGCGCGCGCGTGTGTGTGTGTGTGAGAGAGAGAGAGAGAGAGAGTGTGTGTGCGCGCGCGCGTGTGTGTGTGTGAGAGAGAGAGAGAGAGAGAGAGAGTGTGTGTGCGCGCGCGCGTGTGTGTGTGTGTGTGTGAGAGAGAGAGAGAGAGAGAGAGAGAGTGGGGGGGGTGTTAAGGGGGGAGGAGGGCGATGGTCGGGCCTTACCCGGTAGTGCCCAGGGGTCACTCCAGTCCTGGTAGGCTCAGGGGACCATATGTGGTGCTGGTGATCAGACCCGGTTCAGTCATGTACAATGCAAGTGCCCTACCCACTGCACCATCTCTGTGGCCCCCTGGATTTGATTCTAATCACAGACTTACGGCTGTGGGAGGCGTGGGACAGGGCTGTCTGATTCCCTCAGCGTTGGGGCCTGAATCAAGGCCCTGAGCAGAGAAGTACTTGAGAGCAGATGGGGAGCCTGGGCTTGGCTCAGTGCCTGGCAGTGCCAGGTATCTGCACATAACTGGGGCCTCAGTTTCTGCACCTCTAAATCAGAGGGAGGGGGAGCAGACTCACTGTGGCGAGATGGTGGGGTTGGTTCTACACCGTTGCAATAAAGCGAATAATAATCTGAAGTGAGTCATAGGAACATTCCCTTTCCTAATGCGTATAAAATAGTCCAATAATAATATACAGTGTCTATAAAACCTTTTACTAATGTACATAAAAGTTATATTCGCACTCTACATAGCCTTTTTTTGTGGGGGGGGCCACCCAGCGATGCTCAGGGGTTACTCCTGGCTTTGCACTCAGGAATTACTCCCGGCGGTGCTTGGGGGACCATATGGGATGCTGAGGATCGAACTTGGGTTGGACACGTGCAAGGCAAGTGCCCTCCCCACTTTTTATTTTTATTGCTCCAGCCCCCTTTCCTATAGCCTTTTATATGTACAGTAGCATCGTCTGTCTGTCTATTGTCCCATTGTTCATCGATTTGCTCGAGCGGGCATCAGTAACATCTCCATCATGAGACTTGTTGTTACTGTTTTTGGCATATTGAATATGCCACAGGCAGCTTGCCAGGCTCTGCCTTGCGGGCGGGATACTCTCGGTAGCTTGCTGGAGAGTGACGGAGGATCAAACCTGGGTGGGCCGCTTGCAAGGCAAATGCCTTACCCGCTGTGCTATCATTCCAGTCCAGTAGCATTATGGGTAAAAAAAAAATAAGCATGGCTCAGGCCGGGAGATGGCTTCCAAGGCCAGAGCATGTGCCTTGCATGTCTGAGGCCCCAATTCCATCATGTGAACACTGCCAGTCTAGCCGTGGTGGACCCCCAGGTCCTGCCGCTGTGTGGCCTGAGCATTGCCGGGTAACCCTCTGTCTCCTCTGTCCACCCATGTAGACCTTAATTAAAATGCACTTGATGACTAAAAAAATGCTGGCCAGCACCTGAGTCTGACTGAGCCGCCCTTCTGCTGGGGAGGGCTGCATACAACTGCAGTGTCTGTGGGGTGGGGGTGGGGCGGAGGCTAGAGTAAACCCCCAGATGCCCCCGAGTGCCCGGCGTCAGGAGGGCTTGCCAGGCCAGGAGGTGCTCCCCAAGCCCTGCTGCGCCCGCCTTCAGGGCCCTGAGCCAAAGGCGGGGCTCTGGCCCCTGCCTTTCTGACAAGCACCCCACGGGGGTTCTGGGGACCAGAGCAGAGTGCCCTGGCGCTTGGGTTTAGAGGAAGTAGCTCTAGGACCCCTGGGGTTTGGCAGGGATGGAAGGCACACGGTCATGCTTGGCCAGGGGAGGGGAGACAGCTGTGGACCCCCAGGGCTGAAAGGCTCAAACCCTCTGCAAGCCATGAGCCAAGGTGGCGGGGCTGAGCGGGGAGACCCAGGCCCGCGACGCTTCTGCAGATTTCCTGGTCGGAAGCCGGGGAGGGGGGAAGGGGTTGGGCACGGTGGGGAGACCATTGTTGCCAAGGCTCCAGGGACTGGCCCGAGGAGGGGGCCGATGGGAGGGCTCGGGCAGTGCTCCTGGGGACAGCGAGGGAGCCCGGCCAGCAGCAGGCTAGCCTAGCCGGGCAGGGGGGCTCCTGCTCTGCCCACCGTCACTCAGCGACTGGGGGGCAAAGCTGCCAATTAGCAGACTCGCTGGGAGCCCTTCTCCCTGCCGCAGGGATCCACCTGGGAGGCCGGGCAGAGCGTTTTGCCGCCTGCTGATACAGATTCAAAGCCTAGACGTGATGAGCCAAGTTAAGGGGGAAGGAATGGCAGACACAGAGAGAGAGCGAGCGAGCGAAGTCTGCCGACCGCCTTCCTCTGCCGCTCTTCCTGGGCGGGTGCCAGCTGTGCCCCTGTGATCGAGGGGACATCACGGGCCTCTCTGGAGGGCCGTCCGCACGCTCACAGGCTCATGGGTGTGGGTGAGGGGCAAAGGCAGAGAGCCTTTAGGGTGGCCTCTGAGCCTTTGTAATGTGCCTGTCAAGTTGACGGTGTGTGTGTGTGTGTGTGTGTGTGTGTGTGTGTGTGTGTGTGTGAGATGGGGGAGTGGGGAGCACTGGTGGAGGGCAGTTGGCACTGGTGGTGGGATTGGTGTTGAAATATTATATGCCTATCAATAATCATAGTTATTGTAAATAACTTGTAAATCATAGTTCTTTAATGGAAAAAAAGAAGTGAGCAGGCTTGCTTGCTAATGTCCTAATGGCCCCCACACAGGTCCCAGGGCCAAGCTCAGAGCCAGAACATGGGCGGAATGTCCTGCCCACAATCAGCCCTGGAGCTTACAGGCCACAGCAGTGAGGCAGGGAGGCCTGACCAAGTGTGGCCAGTTTGGTGACTTACTCGAGTCACCAACTCAGTTTCTGATACAAGCAAATTCTCCGTCTTGATCATCCTTAGGACCCAGAGCAGGGATTGTTCTGTGGGTGTGTTGATCACGTGGGGAAGGGGAGAGACGTGGGCATATCGGTTTCTTGTTATCATGTGGTGGACCAGTCTAATAGCCAATTTCCCATTCCACCACCACCACCACCATTATCATCATCACGGCCATCATCACCAGTATCACTGTCACCACTTCATCACCACTGTTATTACCACCATCATCCCCACTGTCTCATCCCCACCACTGCCATTACCATCACAGTCACCACCACCATTATCACCGTCACTATCAGGACCACTAGCATCACCATCATCTCCACCACAATAGCCGCTACCATCACCATCATCACCGCCATCATCATCATCATCATGACCTCTGCCATCACCATCACCACCATCATCACCACCACCCCAACCACCACCACAGTCACCATCGTCACCAGCATGGCCACCACCATGACCACTACTACTGTCACCACCATCACTTCCATGGTTACCATGGCTACCACCACTATCATTACACCACCATCATGGTCACCATCACCACCCCAATTCCCACTGCCACCATCACACCATTACCATAACCACCACTACCATCACCACCGTCATCACTCCGATTGCCAGCACCGACATCAGCACCAACATCACTATCATTACCACCACTGCCATCTGCACCATCACTTCCATGATTACCACCACCACCATCATTACACCACCATCCTGGCCACCATCACCACCACAATCCCCACCACCATCACACCATCACCACCACCACCACTACCATCACCTCCATCATCACTCCGATTACCAACACTGCCATCAGCACCATCACTTCCGTGATTACCACCACCACCACCACCATCATTACATCATCATCCTGGCCACCATCACCACCACAATCCCCACCACCATCACTCCGATTACCAACACTGCCATCAGCACCATCACTTCCGTGATTACCACCACCACCACCACCATCATTACATCATCATCCTGGCCACCATCACCACCACAATCCCCACCACCATCACACCATCACCACCACCACCACTACCATCACCTCCATCATTACTCCGATTACCATCACTGCCATCAGCACCATCACTTCCGTGATTACCACCACCACCACCACCATCATTACATCATCATCCTGGCCACCATCACCACCACAATCCCCACCACCATCACACCATCACCACCACCACCACTACCATCACCTCCATCATCACTCCGATTACCAACACTGCCATCAGCACCATCACTTCCGTGATTACCACCACCACCACCACCATCATTACATCATCATCCTGGCCACCATCACCACCACAATCCCCACCACCATCACACCATCACCACCACCACCACTACCATCACCTCCATCATCACTCCGATTACCATCACTGCCATCAGCACCATCACTTCCATGATTACCACCACCACTACCACTATCATCACACCACCATCAAGACCACCATCACCACCACAATTCCCACCACCATCACACCATCACCACCATCACCACTACCATCACCCCCATCATCACTCCGATTACCAGCACTGTCATCAACACCAACGTCACCATCATTAACCACCTCTGCCATCAGCACCAGCACCGTCACCACCACTACCGCCTTTATAGCAAAACCCACGTGATTATTATCCCCCACGCCTCGACAGACCCTCTGCTCTAGGATGATTCTCCTAACCGGCCTTCTCCCAACAGGCCACGGCTTCTCGTGCTTGTCTTATGCACATGCCCCACCCCCCCATACACACACACACACACACACACACACACACACACATACTCACACTGTATTTGAAGTACAGTGCTGTTGGCTGTTGACTGTTGGCTTCCGTTTGCCTCTTCATAAAAGGAGTAGAAAACCCGACTTAATACTGTAATATCTTAATGTCTAGAGAAGGCTTGATGTGTGTGTGTGTGTGTGTGTGTGTGTGTGTGTGTGTGTGTGTGTGTGTATGGGGGGGGAGGTCATTTGCTTCCTGCTCCGGGCTCTTGATGGAGATACTCTATCTCTGTGAGATCCTTGTCCTGAGACCCGAGATCGGGAGAGGAGATGCCCCAGATTCTGTGAGCTCCGAGGCTCCTAGTAGGTGGAATTGACGAAAGACCTAGAAGCTGGATTTTGTGGACAGACACATGTTAGGGGGCCACCTCTGGGGGGCCCCCGCTGAGGTTCACAGCTCTCCCTCACGGCTGCCTGCGGGTAACCTGCTGTGAGCAACGCTCATGCTACGGTCCCGGAAGGCCGGGTGGGAGAACGGGAGACAAGAGCATTTCCCACGGACGAGGTTTCTGTTTGGACAGTCCCCTCCAAACAGGCCCCTTCCACCAGGTCGATCTGCCACTTCCAAGGTCACCCAAGAGGGCATCTCCTCTTTCAGGCAGCCCGAGGACCAGGGTTCGTTGAGCCAGGCCTGAATCACCTCTGACCTCTCTGCGCCTCTCGCCCCGGCCCGCCTAGGGCTCAGCGAGGCAGAGAAGTTTCGTTAGCTGCGGATTTTCCGCTCAGCAAGACCGACCGTGAGAGTGTTTATGCAAGAAATAGCGCAGATCTTTCCCAGCCCCCCCTTGCCCCACCTATGTGGTTTTCCACTCGTCAGCTAACCAGAACAGAGCCTCCACGGGGGTCTGTGACGCAGGAAGGCGGAGCTGGAGGAGGCAAGTTCTTTCTCACCGATGCCTGGTGGAGAAAGACGAAGAAAGGCGGGACTCTGCTCCTCTCAGCACCCAGCTGGTCTTTCAAGTGGAGCGTCTCGAGGCCTTCACTGCCTCTTGGGAAGCATCCCCGAGCCGCTTCGCCTGCTGAAAGGCCTGCGTACCTGCTCCCGTGCGCGGGAAGGAGTCTGAAGCGCGGCTCGCAGTTTTGAAAAGAGGCAAGAAGCAAAAACACCGGCAAGTGTTTATCTTGTCGCTCTAGATGCAGCTTGAACCCAGAGAAGCAGGAATGATGCCCTCTCTCCTCCACACCCCTTCCCGGGACACTGCTTTCTTGGACTCTGCATTTATCGTCATGCTCTCGCTCTGCTTATTAGCATGATTTGAAGTTTTGGGTGTCATTTGCTATAATTGGCTCGTTGGCTTGGCTTGAGAGGGAGAGAGAGAGAGAGAGAAAGAGAGAGAGAGAGAGAGAGAGAGAGAAGGAGTCAGAGATAGAGACAGATAGACACAGAGAGACAGAGACTGAGAGACCCTAGACAGACAGGGAGACCAGGGGTTAAGATGCCTTGCATACAGCCAACCCCATATATGGTTCCCCAGGCATTGCCGGGGGCAGCCTGGTATTGTCAGGATGTCCTGGTGCTTTCTGTACCCAGGAGTACCGCATCCATGGCCCTTGAATTCAGAACCACCAATCAGGTTGGTTAAGAATTGCCAGGAGGGGCTGGAGCAATAGCACAGCAGGTAGGACATTTGCCTTGCACGCGGCCGACCCAGGTTTGGGTTCGATTCCCAGCATCCCATATGGTCCCCTGAGCACCGCCAGGGGTGATTCCTGAGTGCAAAACCAGGAGTAACCCTTGTACATCACCAGGTGTGACCCAAAAAGCGAAAAAAAAAAATTTGCCAGGAGGCTCATTTGTGGAATATAAAATAACATACTATGAGACTGACACCCAAGGACAGTGGACACAAGGGTCAGGAATATTGCCCCATAGTTAGAAGCCTGTCTCATGAGCTGGGGGAGAAGGCAGCTGGAATAGAGACGGGATCACTAAGTCAATGACGTTTGGAGGGATTGCTCAGGATGGGAAATGTGTGCTGAAAGAAGATAAAGGACCAAGTGATAGCCTCTCAGTATCTGTATTGCAAACCGTAATGCCCAAAAGTAGAGAAAGAGAGTATGGGGGAAATTGTCTGCCGTGGAGGCAGGGGGAGGGTTGGGATGTGGTGGGGGGATGAGGGAGGTACTGAGGACATTGGTGGTGGAGAATGTGCTCTGGTGGAGGGATGGGTGTTCCATCATTGCATGACTGCGACTCAAACATGAAAGCTTTGTAACTGTATCTCACGGTGGTTCCTTGAGATACCTGCTCCTTCCTTCTTCGCTGTTGGCTCCTTCCATTTTGGAGATAGGGGAGACACCTGGGTAGGATGCTGATGTTGCTCCGGCTGCCATGGTGTTCTCAGTGGGGCTGGGTTCAGAGCCTGGGGGGTGGTTGGTGTGGCCGAGGGGGCCTTTGAGAGCAGGATCGGCTCTGCAGGGAGATGGGAAAGATTGAATTTGGTGGCTGCAGCAAAACTTTGCTCCTTTTTCCCTCCCGGTGGAAACCCTGTACGGCTCATCTCCCGTCACTGATACGAGGGCGATGTGGATGAAGAGAGCCTCTTGTTTGCACGCAAAGCTCTGGCTGTGTCAGGACGGTGACACTGTGTCCGCAAGAAGCCACAGTGACTCTCGCCAGTGTCCGTGTGGAGGCCTTGAATGTTTTGGAGGCCTTGTTTATTTATTTTCTAACAAGCCGCCTTCCTGTTATATTTTAGTGGCTTGTAATTTGGAGAATTACGCATTTCCTCATTTGATGGATTTGAGAAAATTAGACGTACTTGTGTGTGTGTGTGTGTGTGTGTGTGTTTGTGTGTGTGTGTGTTTGTGTGTGTGTGTGTGTGTGTGTGTTCTGGGGTCACACCCGGTGATGCTCAGGCGTTACTCCTGGCTCTGCATGCAGGAATCACTTTTGGTGGTGCTCAGGGAACCATATGGGATGCTGGGGATCAAATCTGGGTTGGCCACAGGTAAGGCAAATGTGCTACGTGCTGTGAAACTCTGTGAAGCCCTACACGTACATTCACGTGTGGGAGGTGGAGGTCATTAACGATCTCACTTAAAACAACAGCAAAACAGGGGCTGGAAAGATAGCACAGTGGGTAGGGTGTTTGCCTTGCACGCGGCCGACCCGGGTTCGGTTCCCAGAATCCCATATGGTCCCCTGAGCACTGCCAGGAGTAATTCCTGAGTGCACGAGCTGGGAATAGCTCCTGTGCATTGCTGGTGTGACCCCAAAAAGCCCAAAAAGAAAAAAAAAACAACCTCTGTGTTAGGTTGCGAAGGGACCAGAAAGCAAAGCTTTGTGCCTTGACAATGAATGCAAAACGCATCCCACATCTGTCAGTTATACGCCAGTTAAGAAGCCAAATCTCACGGTTTGCGAATATCTTTTTCTTCTCAGACATTTTACTCAAAAGAAGTGGGGCAAAATGCCAGTGGGGCTTGGGATCGAATCAAGTTCACTCCCTCTGTAAAAGCACTTTCATTGATTGGATTTAGAAATCGAATCTCTTCCTGCTCCTCAGCTTCTTCCTGTCACATGGGAGATCCTGTTGGTGGCGTCTGTTTGTAGGACAGCCGGTGGGATCTTCTGCTTTCTGTCCGGGAAGTGCCGTGCCGTCTGTTGCCGGCTCTCTCCCAGATCACGTCCTGTTTAGTCGGAACCCACCTCCTGTCTGCAGCTGGGGGTGGGGGGGTGGGGAACAGGTGATCCCTTACCCCTCTCCTGCTCACTGGAATGGTTTGTGGAATGTTATTCCACCTTGTCTCAGCCCCCTCCTAAGTCAATGGAAGGGCCAGAGTCTGACCTTACGTGAATTATTTCTCCTCCCTGAACCTCAGTTTTCTTAATTTCCTTCCTAGAGACTAGGTAGATATAATCCTTCCTCCCTCCCTCCCTCCCTCCCTCCCTCCCTCCCTCCCTCCCTCCCTCCCTTCCTTCCTTCCTTCCTTCCTTCCTTCCTTCCTTCCTTCCTTCCTTCCTTCCTTCCTTCCTTCCTTCCTTCTTTCCTTCCTCCCTCCCTTCCTTCCTTTCATTTCTGTTTTGGGGTCACACCCAGCGATGCTCAGGGGTTACTCCTGGCTCTGCGCTCAGGAATGACTCCTGGAGGTGCTGGGGGGATGTTGCATGAAGTGATATCCGTTGGTAGGAGGCACAGAGATGAGACATGCGAGAGGCGTGTAGAGAGCACGGAGGGCCAAGGTTTGCTTAGGCTCGGGGCAAAGACGACTGCCAGGGGCCTCCTTTTATTCTGTTTTTTATCAGTTACATCCTAATGACCTCATCACAGAGAAAGAATCATTAACGAGAGTACAGACAGTTATAGGATAATCATCCGTCAAAGGAACATCAGGGTATATTGTCTTGTCAAAGCTGTGCTGTCAGAGGAAGGTATGGAGCTGGACACGTAGGCTCTACGGATTATGTCCCCCACACTCTCGTGGTCGGTTACACAAAGAACAAAGAGAAGGCTCACACTGATACCTGAAGGTCAAACCAGGTTAAGGGTGTGTCAGAGCGGGGGAAACTGCTGCCTTGTACCACCGAGATAATGCATGACCAGGCGGGCGTATGGGCGCATGCTGCACTCCTCCAGGTCATCTGGACCCACAAGCTTAACTTGCCCACTTGACTCAAGACGGGACCTCAGATCTGCTTCCTGCGTGCAGGGCAGCATCCAGAGGCTCGTCCTAATGTCCTGGCTTAGCACCAACAGGGGGACCATATGGGAGGCTGGGGAATGAACCCGGGTCGTCTGCGCCTTTGCTCTGGCCCTGTCCCCCTGTTTTTCTTCTCTTTTCTTTTCTTCCCTTCCCTTTTTTCCCTTTCTTTGCCACGTTTGATGATATTAAAGGGTTACTTCTGGCTCTACACTTAGGAATTACTCCTGGTGGCCCTTGGGGGACCATAGAGGGTGCTGGGGAATCGAACCCAGGTTGGCTGTGTGCAAGGCAAGCGCCTTCCCCCCACTGTACTATCGCTCCAGACCTCCAAAAGTTATTTCTCAGCAGAAATCCCAAGGAGTGTGGTTTAGGGACTTCTTGGGTTCTGCCCGAGAAGTCCCTGTTCTTACCCTTGGAATGTTTCCCTTTGGTTTGAGCATCTTAATTACCATCCAGAAAGTGTGTGTGAAATTAAGGTGGAAAAAGGGTCACACTTGGCTTAGGTATTAAACTATCAACGTGTGTGTGTGTGTGTGTGTGTGTGTGTGTGTGTTTATATGATGCCTTCGTCGTTAGAATTCTTATTTGCAGTCCTGGACAGCACAAGCAATTTTCTGTGTCGTTAACTTTCCCTGTAGCTCCGGAGGGCAGGATGCCGCTGGGAGCCCAGGCGCCTTCCTCCCGGGCCGGAGGAAGGACCATCTGCTGTGCACCGAGGGCGCTCTGTTGCCCTCTGCTTTGCTGTCTGTGTTCTGCTCTGAGACTCTTCTCTGGGGCTGATGCTCACTTGGCCGGGATAGTCCCTGCGAATTCTCTCAGAGTGACCCGTAGGTCATCGAGGCCTTTGTATTCTTTGTGTTTTTGTTTGGGGGCCATACCTGGCAGTGCTCAGGGGTCTGGCTCTGCTTGGGGGAATCTTACAGTACAAGGCTGGGATTGAACGGAGGTCAGCCTTGAACATAGCAAGTACCTTAATTCCTGGACTAAATCCTCACCCCTGAACTTATTTATTTAATTTGGGGGCGGGTCACACCCGGGGATGCTCAGAGTTTATTTATTCCTGACTCTGTGCTCAGGACTCACTCCTGGCAGTGCTCTGGGGACCATATAGGATGCCAGGGATTGAACCTGGGTCCAGTGTGTGTAAGGCCAGTGCCCTACTTTCTGTACTATTCTTCCAGCGCCCCCCCGCCCCCAATCACTCCCACCCCTCACATATTCATTTTAACAAACTCTGTGACTGTCTAATTTCTAGGAGTGAGGTCAGGGCCAAAGCTCTGGGAATCTGGAGATTTGCTCCGAGTTGACCTCAGGAAAAGGATGCATGCCAAACATCTCTATTTTTGTTGTTTGGCCACAACTAGCAATTCTTCGGGGTTACTCCTGGCAGTGCTTGGGGGACCATCTGGGATGCTGGGGATTAAGACCAAGAGTGCAAGGTAAGAGCCCTCCCCGCTGTCCTCTCGCTCTGACCCCAAGCCTGGTTGACTTTGAAGATGCTCACGAGGGCCCCTGCGCTGTGCCCCGGTGGCCTGGTGTTGTGATCTTCCTAGGGCCACACCTGGAGGTGTTCAGGCAGTTTGTGCCCATGCTACCCTCTCTCTGGCCCTCAAGAACTGTCAGAGCCATCACGGCTGTATCTGTTTGCCGGGAGCCGGGGAGATGGCGGTCGGGGGGACGCCGGGGAGGCACACGCGTTTTCATGCTGCATTTCCTTCCTTAGTGACATGGGTCCGGGGGCTTCTCGAGGCCAGGATATCCGGTTGGGCCACCAGTGGCCTATGGCCCAGATGAGCTCCGACACGGAGTGAGTTCCGGAAAGGGCTTTAGCGTCACTCCACCAAGCCCGAGCATGGTTCTGCCGCAGATGACTCGGGCCCTGGGCACACACCCTGGCCCGCTGCTCCCAGGAGGGACCTGGGTCTTCTCAGCTCTGCCTCTGGGAGAAGAGCGAGTCAGGAAAGGCAGGAGCACCTTGTGTCTGTAGAGCTCACCATGATTCAATTTTGAAAAAACGCACGTGTGTGTGTGTGTGTGTGTGTGTGTGTGTGTGTGTGTAATTGAAAAAAGAGAAGTCATTTCTGTGTCAGTTGCTGGTGGGTGATGTGCTTCGGGTAATGAGCCGGATTTGAGGCTCGGCGTGGGAAGGTGATTAGCGCCCCCCCCCCCCACTCCCTCCAGACACTTCCCTGCAGCCTCCCGCACTGGGGAACGGGCACCCGGCGGAGTCCCTGGAGGGTTTATGTTTCATCTGTGATTTGATATTCCTGTGCCTTAAACAAAAGAAGCACTTGAGTGTGTTTCTGCCGTGTCCCTTCATCTTCTCAAGGGTGGTGTCGTGCATTTTAATGGAAAATATTTTTCATCTTAAAACAAAAAATCAACGTTCTTCTCTCGGATGCTTTCTTCTCTCTTTAATCAAACTAGAGGGTTGGAACGAAGACCACAAGGAGCTTTGAGCATCATGGTTGCCGACCGGAGGTGTCTGTGTGTGTGTGTGTGTGTGTGCGCGCGCGTGCGTGTGCGTGTGCATGCATGTGCGTATGTGTGTACATGTGTGCACGTGTGTGCATGCTTGTGTGTGTACATGTGTGTGTATGTGTCCGTATGTGTGCATGTGTACATGTGTGTGCGCACGTATGTGTGCACGTGTGTACACATGTGTACATGTGTGCTGCTTGTGTGTGTGTGTTTCTTGCAGCAGTATCAGCCCTATAGAAAGTTGGTACGATGCTTTTGGTGGACGGAGGCGTGGTTTTTCTCCCCGGATGGGAGCCTTCCCAGATGGCCTCGTCCAGGTTTGTGCAGTGGGCAAGTCCCTCCGTCACTGGCAATTACCAGCTTCCTTCGGGGAGATTCCAGGATGGCCGCCTGCCCAAGGCAGGTGAATGTTTTCCTAACTTAATTACAGCAGTTTAGAAAGGAAGCACCTTTCCGACCAGCGTCTGCGGCCGACTTCCTTTACGGTTAGGGAGGGCTTGTCGGGATGGGCCCAAGTCGGCCCCCTCCGCACCATGCTCGTGTCGGGTGGGGGGGCAGGGAGGGGGTGCCGTCGGGGAGCTGGACTTTGGCCTCAGCTGGAGATGGTCTGTTCATTAGTTTATTTGGGGGGGTCACATCCCAGCCTGGGTGCTCAGGGCTTACTCCTGGCTCAGTGCTCGGGGATTACTCCCGGTGGGGGTCAGGCACCATCTGGGGTGCCTGGGATTGAACCTGGGCCGGCTGTGTTGTGCAGAGCCAGTGCCCCACCTGCCGTACTTCTGATCCTGCCCCTTCAGTGGGGAGGGGGATGTTCGGTTGCTGGGGGGAGGGGCTTCTGGGTGGGAGAGAAGCCCGTGGAACTCCCTTCCCTCTGGGCCTGTGCTTGTCCGGATTCGCTCCCCCCCAGCACCCACCTCCTCCCCCGCCTTCCAGCCGCGGAGCCCCGGAGCCTGCTCTGACAGCCCAGCTTGCTGGATAATTGCTGGTTCCGAGGTTTGATCTGACGCCAGCCAGGGGCGTGATTGCCTGTTGGAGCTGCCGTTGCTGCGCCTTGATATTTCCGTGCATCTGAGGCAGCAGCGGCGAGGAAACGTGGGTGCAGCGGGGCTTGCCAAGAAGCAGAGCTTCTGCCTGCTGCCACAGACGGGAGCAGCTGCTCGAGAAGGGCTTCCTGGAGACTCAGGCTCAGTCTGATCTCTCAGAGCGTCCTGCAGGTGCCCAGTGGCTTCTTAAAGGGCCATCGTCCACCTCGAGGTCTGTGTGTGTAATGCAGGACCCCCAGCGGTGGGAGATAAGGGGACGTGCTGTTGGGATATAGGAGGCCGTTGTGCCATAGCGGTCAGTGTTACCTGCTGGCCTCAGGGCTGTCCCAGGTGATGTGGCACCCTGCACAGTCGTGAGGTCATAGGGAAGAATGAGGCAAGAAATACTGATATCAGATGCACGCTAGGCTCTCCAGAGACTCCAGATACTGGACTTCAGTTTCCCCTCTCCCTCCCTCCTCCCTCCTCCCTCCCTCCCTCCCTCCTTCCCTCCCTCCCACTCCCTCCCTCCCTCCCTCCCTTCCTCCCTCCCTCCCTCCCTCCTTCCTTCCTTCCTTCCTTCCTTCCTTCCTTCCTTCCTTCCTTCCTTCCTTCCTTCCTTCCTTCCTTCCTTCCTTCCTTCCTTCCTTCCTTCCTTCCTTCCTCACCTGGCAATGCTCAGGGCTTACTCCTGGCTCTACCCTCAGGAATCACTCCTGGTGATGTTCTGACCATATGGGATGCTGGTTGTGTGCAAAGCAACCACCTTCCCCACTGCACTATCTCTCCTGCACCTCGATTTCCTTATCTGTCAAGTGGGCCAATACTACCTCCTCTGCTTGCCTCGCGGGGGTCTTAGATTTCTTACAAGATGGATAAGCTCAGGCTTTAGCAACTGCTGTGGAATAGACGTGGGTCCATTTCGTGCTGGAGGATTTTCCCCTCCCGTTTCTTTTACTCCGAGTTTACTATAGGACAGATGGTTCCGTCGCCTGAAACTGCAGATCACTATTGAAGGAGATTTTGGTTTTTTTTTTGAATCACTCACCCCACCGCCCTCAGCCTCCGAGTCCCGTGGATGGAACTAAATCTGTCCTGGCTGGGAGCCGCGGAGGAGACAGGTTTGAATTTCCTCAGGAGCCCTTGACCTCTGCCTGTCTCCACTTAGGAAGTCAGATATATCCCTTGCCCATGTGTGCTCCATCCGGTTTTGCCGGCGTTGGAGACGGTGGACCTCAGGTTCCCTTGGAATATGAGGACACAGAGGAAGGAGGCTGGTATGGGGGTCACTGCCAGTCACTGTCATCCTGTTGCTCATCGATTTGTTCGAGCGGGCACCAGTAACGTCTCTCATTGAGAGACTTATTGTTACTGTTTTTGGCATATTCAATACGCACAGGTAGCTTGCCAGGCTCTGCCGTGCGG
Organism: Sorex araneus; assembly: GCF_027595985.1. Lineage (NCBI taxonomy): Eukaryota > Metazoa > Chordata > Mammalia > Eulipotyphla > Soricidae > Sorex > Sorex araneus. The sequence continues at coordinate 45,849,470 of NC_073311.1, forward strand.
GTTCGATACTCTCAGTAGCTTGCCGGGCTCTCCGAGAGGGGCGGAGCAATCGAACACGGGTCAGCCACGTGAAAGGTTAACGCCCAACCGCTGTGATATCATATTCTGGACCTGACTGTGGGGACTCTTGCATCTTGGATGCAAGCCAACATCTCTAAGTAAAGCGTGTGTGTGTGTGTGGGGGGGGGTCTTTGCGGGCCACACCCAGCTGTGCTCAGGCCTTCCTCCTGGCTCTGTGCTCAGGGAGCACTCCCAGTGGGCTCAGGGGACCATATGGAATGCTTGGTTGCACGCAAGGCAACCCGCTCTCCTATGTCTCTCCCCCGTAGCGTGTATAAATAGAACTTTTTGTGCGAGGGGGTGTTGGGACCACACCTCATGGTGCCTGGGTCTGTCTGTGCCCGGGGGTCACCTTCCTGTGGTGCCCAGGGAACTTGCAGTGCTGGGATTGAACCCTGGCCTCCTCGGGTGAAGCCTGTGCCCCGCCCTTTGCTCTCTTGGGCTTGTCTTTCTCCTCCAGCCCGTCTAATGACCCGGCCGTGCTGACCACGACAGTGGTGGGGCTGCTTTGGGTCTGTCTCCGGGTGCCGTTGGTTTAGATATCGTGATATTTTAAGCTCAGGCAGCGGGGAGTTAAAGCAGCTTGGTTTTCTTCTTTTTTTTTTTTTGCTTTTTGGGTCACACTGGCGATGCACAGGGGTTACTCCTGGCTCATGCACTCAGGAATCACTCCTGGTGGTGCTCAGGGGACTATATGGGATGCTGGGAATCGAACCCGGGTCGACCGTGTGTAAGGCAAACGCCCTACCCGCTGTGCTATCGCCCCAGGTTTTCTTCATTTTTTAAAAAAAATTAAAAAAAAATTTTTTTGATGAATCACCATGATGTGTAGTTACAGACTTAAAACTTTTGTGATTACATTTCAGTCATGCAATGGTCAAGTACCCATCCATCCCTCCACCAGTGCCCATTCTCCACCACCAATGTTCCCAGTGTCCCTCCTGCCACCCCCTCCCCATTCCCCCCACCTGCCTCTGTGGCAGGCGCATTCCTTTTACTCTCTCTCTCTCTCTCTCTCTCTCTCTCTCTCTCTCTCTCTCTCTCTCCTGTTGGGTGCTATGGTTTGCAGTGCAGGTACCGAGTGGCCATCGTGCTTGGTCTATCGTCTATACTCAGCCCGCATCTCCCATCCCGAGCGAGCCCGCCAAGCATCCTTTACTTGGTGGTCCCTTCTCTATCCCAGCTGCCTTCTCCCCCAGCATGTGGGGCCGGCTCCCAAGCTGTGGGGTTTTCTTTTCTTTTTCTTTGGGGGCACATCCAGCAGTGCTCAGGGTGTCCTCCTGGCCCCGTGCTCAGGGCTCTCTCCTGGTGGGACTCAGGGTTCCCTGGATGATGCCGGGATCCCACCCAGGTTGGCCGTGTGCCAGGCCAGTGTCTCGTCTCTCCAGTCACGCCATAGGGTGCTTCTCTGCCCTCCCCCGTGCTCTCTGGGGTCGTCATCGAGGGGCTTGCCTGGCACTGGCGCTTCCTGCCTGGCTGCTGATCAAGGCGGGGAGGGTGGTGCGGGCGGGGGGGTCACTGGCCTGATGGTTTCGACATTCTGCCCAGCTTCTCACGACCCGATCTGGGTTTCATTTTCATGGCACGTGTTCTGTATGTGTCGAGGCGGGTGGGGTGGCCCCTGAAGACTTGTTCAGGTGCCAGCGGTGTGTGGCGCAGTGGCACAGCACATGCTGTGCGTGTCTGGGGCTAGGTTCACCCTTTAACGTGGCACACACACACACACACACACACACACACACACACACACACACACACGTACACGCAGTCTGTAAGAGGAGCTGACACCTGGCTGGGCCGGAGCACAGACCTGGCTTCTTACAGAGCCCTTCTCCGGAGCACCCAGGCGGGCTGCGTCTTCTCTCTGCCGACGTGGCCGTGTGTCTGTGGGCTGAGCGCTCTTCCCTCCAGCCGGGTTTTAGACGTGCTCTGGCCGTCTCCCTCCTGGCTGGGGCCGGGAGCACTCTGACCAGTGCCCGGCCGGCTCCTGGGCACGTGGGGTGAGTCAGGGAGTGGCTTCTGCTCTGGCGCCAGCCCTTAAGGTGCCTGGGAATTTCGTCGAGGTGGGGACGGGACCGTCTCAGCCTGGCGTGGGGCACGGAGCCGGCCGAGCCTCTGGAGCGCCAGGAGGAGTCGGTCTCAGAACGTTATCGTCAAGGCGGGCTCCATTTGACTTCCGAGTCACTGATCAGACACAAGTCTCTGAGTCATAATCCCTTTCTGGACCAACAGCATCTTGTCATTTCTCCTGCTGCTTCCCACAGGTACGATTATCTCGTGTAAGACTGTGTCGGGAGACCATAGAGCCAGGCTGGCACCGAGCAGGCTTGGCAGCTGGCACCTCCAGTGATCGGAGTCTGGGATGGATTGTTGGACGTGTGTGGATTGGGCTGGAAAGCTGTCCTGGACACGACAATACATACGCAACTTTCTTTCCCTCCCCTCCCCTCCCCTCCCCTCCCCTCCCCTCTCCTCTCCTCTCCTCTCCTCTCCTCTCCTCTCCTCTCCTCTCCTCTCCTCTCCTCTCCTCTCCTCTCTTCTCCTCTCCTCTCCTCCCCTCCCTTCCCCTCCTCTCCCCTCCCCTCCTCCCTTCCCCTCCCCTCCCCTCCCTCCCCTACTTGCCCTTCCATCATCCCGGCCCCCTAGTTTTACTTTGTTTGGGTTCTCATCTCCTGTACAACATCTCCCCTCCCCTCCCCTCCCCTCCCCTCCCCTCCCCTCTCCTCTCCTCTCCTCTCCTCTCCTCTCCTCTCCTCTCCTCTCTCTACTGCCCCCGTCTTCTCCCCTCCCCCCTCCCCTCTGTCTTATCCTGTCCTCTCCTCTCCTCCACACCTGGCAGTGCTCAGGGCTAACTCCTGGCTCAGTGCTCAGGGATCACTCCTGGTAGGGCTCAGGGGGACCATATGGGATGCCGGGGATTGAACCTGGGTTGGCCACGTGCAAGGCAAGTTCCCGACCCGCTGTGCTATTGCTCTGTCCTCAGGTGGCAAGTTCCTTACAGATGATTTCAGTGTAAGTCTTTACATCTCCTCACCTACCCATCCATTCATTTACCCGCCCATCGACCTATCCTCCCACCCACCCACACAGTCATCCGCCTGTCCACCTGTTCCTCCAGCAGCCAGACAGTTATCCTTCCATCAGCCTCTCCACCCGCCCTTTTACTCGTCACCCGCCTCTCTATTCATCTACCTATCCACCCATTATCTGTTACCCATTGTCTTCTCCACCCCCCATTTACTCATCTGTCAACCATCGATCCATCCCACATCCATCTAATTGTCTGATAATCAGCTTATCCACCCACTCACTCATTCATCTGTTTATCATCTACCCTCCCCCCACTATGATGGCAAATAATTATTAATTTTTTTTTTTTGCTTTTTGGGTCACACCCAGTGATGCTCAGGGGTTACTCCTGGCTCTGCACTCAGGAATTACTCCTGGTGGTGCTCAGGAGACCATATGGGATGCTGGGAATCGAATCCAGGTTGACCGTGTGCAAGGCAAACACCCCACCCGCTGTGCTCTCACTCCAGCCCTGGCAAATAATTTATTAAGCACCTACTATGTACCACTTCTGTGTTAGGATCTGTTCATGACAAGTCAAATAAGGCTGATGCCTTACCCCAGGGAATTGGCACTCTTGGAGTTATGGTCTGTTTTCTTAAAGTTTATTTGGCAAAATCTCAATGGGCATATACCTATTTTTACTTTTTTTTGTTTATTTGATTTTTAGGCCACCCCTGGCAGTGCTCAGGGATCAGCCCTCAGGACTCTCTCCTGCAGGGCTTGGGAACCGTATGGGATGCCAGGGATCGAACCTGGGTGAGCCGTGTCCAAAGCAAGCTCCCCTACTTGCCCTTCCTTCGCCCCGGCCCCCTAGTTTTACTTTGTTTGGGTTCTCATCTCCTGTACAACGTTTAGTCATTCTGAAATTTTCATTTATTTTTATAAGCCTTAGTTCTAGCGTTGAGTATTATGTTTGCATAACTCTTAAATACAATGTGATTGTCTTATTAAGCAGGAAAAAAAATAAAGAGAAGAAATCACAATCCAGCTAAAAGTGATAGGACTGCAACAATGTATTAAAATGTTCACTGGCATTCTTAAACGCTTTTGAAAAGCCTCATCATGTTTAAAATTTAGCACTGATTTTTGAGCCTTGGATAGCTTTTAAGTTATCTTCTAAATATATTATACTCGAAGGCCAGTTGGGGAACGGAGGGTTCCCTCTTTCAAATGAGCAGAGGGACAGGTCATTAAAATGAGTAATTAACACGGGCTGGAGGTCTGACAAGCTGAGGAACGGGGATCTTCAGTCTTCACTTACTGTTTCCCTGTATGACCTTGGGCAAGGTCCTTACCCCCCCACCCCCGCCCGGCACCTCAGTTCTCTTTATTACATAACACTAGGGGTGATTTTCACCCAGGAGACTCATCATCAGGATAAAGCGAGAGCCAAGATCTGCAGAGTGCTAGGCAGAGTCCTACCAAACAGAAAGTGCTGTGCTAAGTTATTTCACTGGGCAAGTCCACCACCTTTTCTAACTCCTCGATGCTATACTGTTTCCTCCACTAGTGCTGCACAATTTTCCCCCCGCCCCCACCCCGTTTTTGTTTGTTTTGTTTTGGGGCTGCACCTGGCAGTGCTCACTCAGGGCTTACTCCTGGCTCTGCACTCAGGAATCACGCCTTTCCAGCTTGGGGGGACCATGTGGGATGCTGGGGATCAAACGTGGGTCAGCCACGTGCCAGGCAGACACCCTCCCCGCTGTCCTCCTACTGCTCTTTTTTTTTTTTCTTTTTGGGTCACACCTGGCGATGCACAGGGGTCACTCCTGGCTCATGCACTCAGGAATTACCCCTGGCTGTGCTCAGGGGACCATATGGGATGCTGGGATTCGAACCCGGGTCAGCCGCATGCAAGGCCTACGCCCTACCCGCTGTGCTATCGCTCCAGCCCCCCTACTGCTCTTTTCATTGTTCTTAGGAGCATAACGTTCTTGTTAGGTTAGCAAATGACTAGCAAAAGAAGCAGAAAGAAATCGCAGCGACCGTGTGGTTCCAGAAAGGGGAGGGTGGTGCCTTTTGGGGTCCTACAGAGCTAGCAATCCCCCGGGGAGCGTTCCTGCTTCTCCTGACGCCTCTTGGTAGCACGTGTGCTCTCGGGGGAGCTGAAGGGGCCCCTGTGTCTCTGTGCGAAGCGTCAGCGAGTGTTCACGTGTGCAGAAAGGGGACAAGCTGGAATGGCAGCCCAGAGGTGACATTGGCGGGAGAGTTTCAGCACAGACGCCAGAGCCTCACCAGCCAGCCACCTACTTGGGAGTAAATCCAACTCCGCAATTAACTTCAACAAATCAAAAAGGCAATTGGTCATTGGACCTGCCATTCTCATTTTTTAAACGGCTGACCCGCATGTTAGATTTTATATTATTATTTTTTTTTTAGACTAATACTCGAGGCCAAGAGTTCAGTGCGGTGGCAGTACTTTTCACAAAAGGGTCATTTTCCTCCAGAAAGAGAGAAGGAAGACGGAGAGAGTGTCCCTCGGTGTTTTTGTTTCTCTTTCCACGGAAGGTAGCTCCGTGCACTGTTTATAGAGGCCTCGATCCTTTTTCAACGGAAGAAGCATCGTGGGCCTGGCGGGTAATAAATCCAGAGACGTTTAATTTATGTTCTCGCCGCCTCCCCCCAATTCGGCGGCTGCTTCCTGGGTTAGCGGACTTGATGGATGGTTTTCGGGCTTCGGGGGGGGGGGCTGCTGGGATGGTCTTTGAAGTCTCTCCTGTGGGGGTCGGGGGTTTGCCCCTGTGAGGTGTTAATGGTCTTCCTGCAGGGGCTTTATTCGTGAGGGGCTCCTGAGAGGCGCCTTCATTGGCCAGTGGGGACATGGAGAGGCTTGTTCTGTTCACAAGGACTGACTCAGGCCTCGGGCTCCCTGGGGCCCCCCAGTTGGGTCTGGAATGTTCTGTGGCAGTTGTTTTTGGTTCTTGCTCCCCAGGTCACTGTTGTTTCCTTGCTCAGGGCTGTGGGAGGAGCTCAGGCCCGGAAGTGATGGTGGGTGCTTAGGCCTAGCCAGGAAGTGGCCAGGGCAGTTGGCTTGAGGACACGTAGGTCCCCGTAGCAGGGGACAGCTGGGACCTGGGCTTGTGTTGGCTGTCGAGGGCAAAAGCCCTGGGACTCGGTGCCCCACACCCCACAAGATTGTTGAGCTGTCCTAGAGGGTCACCCTCTATTTTTTTTTTTTTTTTGGCGAGGGGTACACGCTCAGCTGTACTCAGGCATCGCTCCTGGTGGGCTGGGGGCCCCCTTTGTGGTGCCGAGGTATGAATGGGGTGAGCGGTGTGCACGACAACTGCCCCTCCCCCCTGTGCTGGCTCTCATACTGGCCTCACTTCCCACCTGCCCCTTTCTCTTCTCCCGGACTCCCTCCACAACGTACTCATGTCCCTTCTCCGGCCTTCCGGGTGTTGACTCACGTCGTCCTTTTCCCTCTAACGCTCTCCTGCTGTGGACTGGGTCCATCCATCACCTGCTGTGGGCCGGGTCCATCCATCACCACCCTCCGACGCCCCGTGAGGAGGCGATGAAGGTAACTGAGTCACTCAGGGCTTCTCACATCTGTCTTGCGTCTTTAGACGAGGAGGGGCCACGGGGCAAGGCCGTGTGTGAGCCCGGCAAAGTCCAGGAGGGACATCTCCGGCCTGTCCCCTCCAGGTGCCTTATCCAGGCCCTGTCAGGCCCAGGTGCCACCGGCTGCCCTTCATTCTTCCCGGCCTTGGCCTTGGGCACGGGGCGTGCCCCAGCCTGATGGATTCTGGATCTTTCCCGGCTCACTGCTGACTCAGGTCCCTTGGGCCACCCCTCCTGTCCTCCTTAGACACTGGGTCCTCTGGAAACTTCGAGAAGCGCCAGACAGTCCCTCAGCTTTGTGACTCATTCTCTAGCTGTCTGTTCTTTCGGCTCGGAGAACCTTGCGGGCAGCCTAGGAGTTCGCTGTCTGGGGAATCAGTTGGGACTTTCTCTTCATTGTCCTGTTGCCGTAGGCAGTTCCCGACAGTCACCCTTTGTAAGGCTTTAGAATGGCAGTGACCAACCTGGCTTCCCCCGGGGGCACTTGTCACTCCACCCGGGGAATGTTTCTGGGATATGACAGGAAGTAGAGATGTGCCTTAAACACACCCTGGGGGCCAGGGGACAATGACAGCAGCTGTCTTCTCTGTTGGCACACACTGGGCTGCTCCCTGTTCTCCCCGCGCCCCTCCTAAGGGGAACACACCTCCAGACAGGGAAGAGACGCTAGTGGGGTCTCACTCCTGCTGGCTGGCGGGGTGCGGGGGGTTGACCGTGGGTCATCTGGGTGCAAGGCAAGCGCCCTACCCTATCTGCCGTGTCATCTCTCCGGCCCCCAAGCAGAGTTTTCTTAACTTGCCCGCAGTAGTAGTGACAGTTGGGGGCGGCTGGGGAGGAAGTGAGGGGCCCCTTTAACTTCCCCTCTGGAAATACGGGACTTGTCTCTTTCCTGCCTCCTGCCCGCCGCCCCGGAGTTGGGGTGGCCCAGGGCCGTGGAATATAGGGCCGGGGATGTTTGATGAGACTTTGTCAGGTCCCCCAGATAAATTAAGCAGAAAACCAGACTCTCTGCTCCCATCCCCCCACCACCCCCGCCCGCTTTGGTGTCCAGATAGAAAGAATTTTAAATCCGCTCCTTGCTCGAGGTGCCTTCGGGGCTTTTGAATTATTCTTGGCTGTGAACGTGTGTGAGGGAAGATTGAAGGCTCGCCGGCTCGCACCCCGCGCACTTGACAGTCTGTCCGCGCTGCTGTCTGCAGAGCTGACCCTGCCGTCCTTCCTGAGCTGGGCCCTGCAGGGATCCACAGCGGGGCCGGAGCTTTGGGACCCGGGAAGGGAGAAGCAGAAGGAATGGTGCCAAGGCAGGATGCGACGGGGGTGCTCGGGGAAGCCCCGGGCAGGAAGTGAGACTATAAACAAGGGTGAACAAACTCTCCCTGAGCTTCCCGAGTCCCCCAAAGGAGGAGAAAGAAAGGCAGGGCTGCTGGAAGCGGGGCCCTGACCTGTCCTTGCCCGTAACTGGAGGGAGAGTGTTACGCTTGGCCTGACGCTTTGGAGAAAATTCTTCCTTTCTTGTTCAGATGTCGGGGAGATGTATTCTGATTTTATTTTATTTTTGCCACAGCCAGTGATACTCAGGGATTACTCAAGGATTACTCAGGGTCTGCACTCAGGAATTACTCCTGGTGGTGCTTGGGGGACCATATGGGGGATACTAGGGATTGAACCCACATTGGCTGCGTGCAAGGCGAGCACCCTTCCCGCTGTGCTGTCTCTCCAGTCCTGGAGGTGTCTTGTTCTAGGCCCTGGAGCATACCTGCCCTGTGCCACCAGGCCTTGTCATTTACTCCATGGCAAACAAAGAGAACCTAGTTTATAGGACTCTCTGTCTTAAATGAAATAGTAATGCTTGTCACATGCAGAGCACAGGACTGGGCAGTTTTATGACTTGATTGTTTTAATAGAGGCATCCAAAATGATGGTGGTTTCAGAAATATGAAAGTGTTTCACAGCCATGTGAGGCTGAGGTAGGAAGCGGAGGGCCAGTTTTGCAGCTCTGATGGAGGTTCTGCAATTATCACGGAGCCATCTTTCTTTACCTTGTTGTTAGGGCATTCTTGCTACATGCCTTCAACCTCATGGACCAACATGGCTGCTTCCTCTCCTGCCATCATTTCTACATTCCATCTGGGAAGGGGAAAGGTAAAGTGATGGATGTGGCCTGAAGGACCCCTTTTCACTGTGGCATCCTGTTGGCTGTTGCTCAATCATATGACCACATATTTCAGAAGCAAGCCCAGAGAGAGAGACAGAGACAGAGTGAGGGAGACAGAGACAGAGACAGAGACAGAGACAGAGACAGAGAGCATTTGCTTTGCATGTCGCCTACCTGGTTTGATCCTCAGAACTGCAGACAGTTCCCGGAGCACTATCAGAACTGATGCCCTGAGCTCTGAGCTGGGGAGAGCTCCTGAGATAGCCCTTACACCCCCGACCCCCAAAGAGGTGAGTTAGGGAAATTTTTGAGTGTCCCACTAAAACCTTGACAAGGAGAGTGGATAATAGGGAAAGGGTAGTAACTATCTGTTCAAGATTGAGCTGCTCCAGTAGAAATGACAGCTGTACCTATATGATCATTGCAGCACTGTTCACAATAGCCAAAATCTGGAAACAACCCAAGTGCCCTAGAAGAGATGACTGGTTAAAGAAACTTTGGTACATCTACACAATGGAATACTATGCGGCTGTTAGGAGAGATGAAGTAATGAAATTTGCTTATAAATGGATAGACATGGAGAGTATCATGCTAAGTGAAATGAGTCAGAAAGAGAGGGACAGACATAGAGGGACTGCACTCATTTGTGGAATATAAAATAACATCACATGAGGCTGACACCCAAGGACAGTAGATACAAGGGTCAGGGGGATTGCCCCATAGCTGGAAGCCTGCTTCATGAGCAGAGGGGAGAAGGCAGATGGAATAGAGAAGGGATCACTAAGAAAATGATGGCTGGAGGAACCAGTCGCGATGGGAGATGTGTGCCGAAAGTAGAAAATGGACCAAATGTGATGACCTCTCAGTGTCTCTGTTGCAAGCCATAATGCCCAAAAGTAGAGAGAGAGTATGGGGAATATTGTCTGCCATGAAGGCAGGGGGAGGGCGGGAAAGGGGGGGTTATTTCGGGGATATCAGTGGTGGGGAATGTGCACTGGTGGAGGGGTGGGTGTTTGATCATTGTGTGATTGTAACCCAAACATGAAAGCTTGCAACGATCTCACAGTGATTCAATAAAATTTTTTTTAAAAAAGGTGCTCACTATACCCTCGTTACCACCCACCCACCCACAGTTACCACCGACATCAGTATGAAGAGCATCAATACTTCTGATCCTTGCCTATGAATTCCTCCCTGTTCTTCCTTCCTAATGTCCCCCAAATATGAGAGAGACAGAGAAACAGAGAGAGAGAGAGAGAGAGAGAGAGAGAGAGAGAGAGAGAGAGAGAGAGAGAGAGAGAGAGAGAGGGGAGGGGGGGAGAGAGAGGAAGAAAGGGGAGGAAAGAAAGACAAAAAGAGAAGAAAAAAGGAAGCCCCTCCCTCCTTGATGTAGACCCCCAGGACACCTGCTTGCTAACGGGAAGAGCTGAGACCGGCCCGGCCCCAGGGCAGCTGGGCAGTGACCTCCAGTGACTTCCACCTCAGCAGTGCCACGATGCGTCCTGGCCTCCTCTCCTCCTGCCCTACCCTGCCACCGAGTTCCACTCCGCGTGGCCCTGAGCCCGTGCACCGGCGGTGATGCCATCCCCTGCTTAGCCCGTCAGCACATCTGTCTCTGTTCTTCTCCAGGAGAGCTCTGCAAAGCGTCACTCCACCGGGCTTTGGTTCTCTTGGCACCCCCCGTTCAAAGGCTGGGGGTTCAGTGACCGATGAACGGGGTGCTCTCACGTCTTAAACACAGCCCTAGGAAAGGGATTAGGTTTGGGCGGATTGCGAGAATTGGAGCACATTTGACAAGTCTTACTTTAATTCAGAATAAATGGGTACAGTAGGTTAAAAAAAAAGAAAAAAGGGGGACAGGGGACATGTTGCGTTCATGAAAGGGGTCCCCCCAATCCATGTCCTCCCCAGCAGAGCTGCCCAGAGACTCGTGCTGTGGTTGGTGGGTTGCCGGGGGCCACACTGGGGACACGGGAACCCCAAGGCTGATATGTGAAATGAGGGCACCCCAGGGGGCGGGAGACAGCGGGGAGAGCTCCTGCCCTGCCACACAGCACCATGTATGGTCCCCTGAGCACTGCCGGGGTGACACCTGAGCACAGAGTGAAGAGTAAGCCCTGAGCACAGCCAGGTACGGGTCCAACTCTCCACAGCATCCTTCCTCTCCCAAAAAAAGAAAGAGAAAATAAAGTTCTCCAAAGGCCCTGTGGGTTAAAGGGCTATACCTGATAACCTTTCACGATCTGTATTGCAAATCATAAGGCCCAAAAGGAAGAGGGAGGGAGGGAGGGAGGGAGGGAGGGAAGGAGGGAGATAGGAGGAGAGAGAAAAGAAAGTGTCTGCCATAGAAGCTGGATGCAGGGGGTGGGTGGGGGGAGGGGACAACAGGAGGGACACTGGGACCATTCGGGGTGGGAAGTGTGCACTGGTGGAGGGATGGGTGTTGGAGCATTGTATGACTGAAACCCAGTCACAGACAACTTTGTAACTGTGTATCTCACGGCGATTCAATTAAAAATTATTTTAATAAAAGCTAAAATAAAAACCCCATGAAGGACCTTTGGCCGGACTGACGTTTTGGGTCAGCTTTTTTGGGTAGCTCTCACATCTGTTCCTTGTTGCCCCCAATTGATTGGCCCAAGGCTGTGATGTGAAGACACTTCTCTAGAGAGCTCTTGTCTCCTCACCGCGCCTCCAACCCTTCCGAGGGGCGAGTGACGCCTTATGAAAGGACTGGGTTGGAAGAGACACTTTTAAAAAAAAAAAAATCTGTGTTTTATATAATTCTATACTTATGTAGATATATATCAAGCAATAGAAAACTGTATAGATTGCAAGCCGGCTTATTTTGTAGTCGGTGAAACATTCTGCCCCATACTGCAGAGTATCCAGTGGCGGGAGCCGAGCGGGACTTGAAGACGTGGATTCTCCCCCTCTCCTCAGTGGCCCTTGCTGACGTCACGTCCCCGCAGACGAGTCGGGAGGGCCCGTGGGGCTGCGGTTTCCGTCGCCCCGTCAGGCTTCAGCTTCTGAGCTGGAGAAAGAGGGCACCAAGAAATTTCAAACGACAGTTTTCCAAGTTGCAGTTAGTCATTCCCGGCTCCTGGTTCCTATTTAGCTATTTCCATGAAAAATAATTAGGGGAAAAAAAAATGTTCCCTCTCTTCCCTGCCCTTTTGTTGTGGGTGATCAGGACTCATGCACTTGGTTGTGAAACTTACATGCTTGAATTTTGGCTGGAGTGATCGTGCATGTGTTTTTTGTTTTTTTGGAGTGCATGGGGGTTATGCCTCCCCTGGAGTGCATGTCATGGGACAGATGGGGTCAAGAACTGAACTCGGGGCCCCGTGCACATCAGTCCTGTCCCCCGGCCCTTGCGCTAGTGCCCCTACCCTGACTCATGCATATGATCATCAGAATCAGCTCTGGCGTGTGGGCAGGTCTTGGGCATCAAACATGAGTCCTCCTGCCTGCAGGGAGAGGCTGTCCCTGCGCCCAGCTATTTTGATTTTGCCGAACTTCCTGTTGATCATGGAGAGACTTTTAATTTTTAGTTTTTTAAAGCTTTATTTTATTTTTATAATGTTGTTCATGATAGTTCATTACAGTTAATATTCAAACATCAATCCCACCACCGTGCACCTTCCCATCACCGTAAGAGGAAAGTGTGTGAAGGTCGTTGTATTTCATCCTGAAGCCTTTTAAGCCCCTGTGTAAGAGATTATAATCATGTAGCTAAACCCAAAAAAATGTGTGCTACTCTTGGTCCATCAGTGGGCTAGAGTAGAAGAGTATAAGAGCAAATGTGGCCGCACACTCCAGGACATTCTACGTTGCTCTCTTCTGGGAGCTTTAGTTTATAGTCTCTGGATCTTGGCCGTTGATGAGATTACATGGTGTCGGAGGCAGTTTGTAGGTGTGACTGCCAAGCTACTGGAAAACTGGGGAGCTGGGGGGAGGAGGCCCAGTCCCATTCCAAGTGAGCTTGGAGATCTCAGCCACGGTTCCCACATACCTGGGTTTTTCTGCAGGCTTCCTCATAGGGGAGGCTTGTCCGAGCCAGTGGAGAGTGGCCTTGAGCATTGCTGCATGATTGGGTTCTGGAGGTTTTCGGCTGCTGGGGTTCTGCTGGGGCGGGGAGGGAAACTCAACTGGACCCCCCTCTGAGTTGCCCCTGTGAAGGCAGCCTGGTGCAGGGTCAGGATGTTTTATGTCTGATCATGGAGAGACTTTTAAAATTGGTTTTGATCATGTTGGAAACACGTGACATTTTCCTGGTGAGTGGGGGCCGGCTGATGTTCTTGAGTTGGGGAGCGTGACTAGAGGATGGTCACCTGGATGTCGCTCTCGGGAGGAAGGAGTGGCCAGGCCGTGCCCTCTCTCCGTCAGCCTGGTCTGGGTGTGAACCATGGCACCTCCCTTTCCAGCTTCAGAAACCAAGGAATGGGGAGCCTGACTTCCTGGGCGCTTTTGTTTGGATTGCTTTCATCGGCATCCTGTGCTTTGTATTTTTTTTTTCTTTCAAACATGAAGTGATAAGAACTGACATTTCGCAGTCTGCGTTTGTCGAGTTGCTGGGTCCTGCGTTGGCAGGAGCCGCGTCTGTGATGAGCAGCAGTGCCCGGTCCCCGTGACTCCGTTTCAGCGTGTTCTGTTTGATAAAGGAGCAAAACCCTGACGCGTGGTACTTGCACTAATGGCCCCCCGGCGAGGATTCAGGGAGACACACCCGTCAGCGCTGGGGGACACTGTCTTCTGGATGCGGACAGTCAGAATGGGACGAGAAATCCACAGTGCTCCCTGGGGTGGGCAGAGTAACTGGCCAGGAGCTCTGTGGCTGCTCTCCAGGGTGGCATAGGGTGGACTGGCCACTCCAGGGGGCCCCTGCCTCCCTTCCTGGGGCTGCTTCTCTTTGGCATCCTCCTAACGCGTGCTGGGTCACCAGGATCCGGGTTAGTCCTGGGTGTCCTGATCTGCTCGTCCCTCCCCTATCCTTCCCCCCTCCCCGTCCCCACCCCAGGTCCATGTCCTTAGACCTCAGGGCAGTGACTATGCCCCAATTCCAAAAACCCCATGGAATGCTGCATACCTCGGGGGAACAGAAACCTTCCACTGTGGACAGAGGCAGCAGGGAAAGTTCCGCGTCCCTCTCTTCTCCCGCCAGGGTGGCTGAGTGTCCACAGAAATGAGCTCCACCTGGGACGTCTGGGCAGAGGGGGCAGCCTGGCAGCGAAAGTATGGTCCGAAATGACATTCAGTTCCCCGGAGACAACCCCAGAGATATAAATGGAGGCTCCGTGTCCCCGAGCGGGATCACGCACTCATCGAGGGCACTCTAGAAGTTTTAATATATCCACGTCTCTCTACAGGGGGGTGTGGAAGAGGTCAGAACTCAGGATGCAAAGCGCACACTAACCAGATTCATCCCGTGTCGTTAGCCCCATGTCATCAGCTGGTGAAGGAAGATCCTTTGGATAAATTCTCCCGCATCTGCTCTCCTTTAGGACCGTCTCTCGGCTCAACTCTTAGTGGGGCACGTCTGTAAGGCGGAGAAGGGATGCACACTCGGAAGGGAGGGATTATTTCATCGAACATGTTCATCCAGCGTTTCTGTATCCTGGCTATGTCGTGCACAGAGCGAATCTGGGGACCTCTTCTTGCTGGGGACAGAAAGAACAGGAGCAGCCAGGAGACTTGGGTTTAGGAAGGACCGAACAAGAAACGAGGCTTTGGGGGTGGGTAAATACTGAGTGATATTGTGGCTACTGCCCCGCACCTTTGGGGGGGAAGGGGAGACCCACTGAACTGGGAAACACAATGAAAGCTGTTTCCAGCTTGGTGGGGTGTCCATACACCCAGGCTGTGGGCCTAAGGAGCTGTCTGTTCTCCAGAACCTTCTTGGGGTTGGTCTGTCCCCCATGTGTGGCCAAACATCTCTGGATGCTGGGTGCGTGCCGAGCAGAGCCTCGGGCCTCTCTTGCCTTGTAATACCGCCCCCGCCCCTTCCTCTTCTTCCTGGACCCTCAGAGGGGCTTTCAGCATTCCGGAACCTCTGTCCGGGAACCAGGCCGAGGAACCAGGCTGACTGTGATCTGGGGACGTTCACATGCGCCTGCTGACGGATTGTCCCTTGAAAGTGGCTTCCTGCCGGGACGGGGCTCAGTGTGGCGGGGAGCAGCTTTGGGTGGGCGGGGGTTCCGTCGAGGCTCCCAGGCCCCCCGAGTACAATCAGTGAGAGGGGCCGGAAGAGACCTCCCTGTCTTTGTGTCTTTGCTCCCTGCACGGTCTTGTCCCTCACGCCCTTTGATGGCTGCAGTCGTAAGTCGTCCAGCCTGAGCCGCTGGGGCAGGAAGTCCTGCGTCCTTGGAAATTGAGTTTGAGTCAGAGGCAGCTGGCCTTGTGACTGGAGTGCCATGGAGGAACCTTCTAGAAGCCCATTAGGAAGGCTGTTTGAGGCCGCTTCTTCAGTGTTGGTTGCGGCAGGTCCACGACTGCCTTTGCTCACCGGGCACGTCGCACACGGGGCGGGGGGGGGGGGGGAGCGAAACGGGGCGCTGAGATTCCCTCGTGGTGTCGCTCTCGATGGAGAGGGAGGATGGAGAGCCCGTGTCGTGTGTGTGTGTGTGTGTGTGTGTGTGTGTGTGAGAAAGAGAGAGAGAGAGAGAGTGTATGTGTGGGAGTGTGTATATGCAAGTCTGTATGTGTGTATTTGAGTGTATATGTGTATGTATGAGTGTGTATATGTGAGTATATGAGTGCATGAGTGTGTATGTTTTTTTATGTGTGTATAAGTGTATTGTGGATATCTGTGTGTGTGAGTATGTATATGTGTTTGTGAGTATGACCGTGTCTATGTGTGTGAGTCTGTATGTGTATATGTGTGTATGTGTATATGTGAGTGTGTTATGTGTGTTTGTGTGAATGTGAGTGTATGTGTATGAGTGTGAGGCTGTATGTGTATGTGTGGCTCACACCTCTGTATATGTGTGTATGGGTGTGTGTGTGTTTGTGAGTCTATATGTGTATGTGTCAGACGTCTGTGTATATGTGTGTGTGTATGTGTGACA
Organism: Sorex araneus; assembly: GCF_027595985.1. Lineage (NCBI taxonomy): Eukaryota > Metazoa > Chordata > Mammalia > Eulipotyphla > Soricidae > Sorex > Sorex araneus. Next base: position 45,865,388 of record NC_073311.1, read on the forward strand.
TTCACGTCTGTGTATATGTGTGTATGTGTATATGGGTGTGTGTTTATGTGTATGTGAGTGTGAGTCTATGTGTGTATGTGTATGTGTGAGACTCATGTCTGTGTGTATGTGTATATGTGTGTGTGTGAGTGTGAGTCTATGTGTATGTGTATATGTGAGACTCACATCTGTGTATATATGTGTATAGGTGTGTGTGTGTGTGTGACTCTCTATGTGTGTGTGTTTGCATGTGTGAGTGTGTGTGTTTTGCCTTGTCAGGGACTGGCTGAACTCACAGTTTCTCACATGTGAGTGCTCCACCACTGAGCCACACTCCCTCCTGCCAAATATGTTTCTTTTCTTCAGTTGTTATTAGGATTGCTTTTGGTTTGGGGCCACACCTAGTGGTTCTCAGGGGCTGTTCCTGGTTTGATGCTCTGGGGTCTCTCCTGGGGTGCTCAGGGGCTATGCAAGTGCCTGCTGGGACCGCACCAGGGCCTCCGGCAGGCGAAGCCTGTGCTTGGCTCCGTGGAGCTGTCTCGCCGGCCCTTGTTTATTTCATTTTATTTACTCGTGTGTGTGTGTGTGTGTGTGTGTGTGTGTGTGGCGCTGGAGACTAACCCAGGCTCCTGCCCTTGCAAGGCAGGTGGGTGCTCTCTAACTGAGCAATGACCCTGTCCTCCAGACCGCCTTAAACTGCCTGACGCTGCCCAGCGGCTCAGGGAGTCGTCCTCTAGGACTGGGGCGTGCTTCTGAGACCCCAGAGGGGGGAAGTGGCAACTCCAAGAGCGATGAGCCGGGTGTCCCCGGAGCCTGCGGCCTTCCAGGCAGAATCCGGAGCCCCAGGTGAGCACTGTCTGAAGAGCACGGCACGTGAGGAATATGAGCAGGAGGTTGGCGAGGGACCTGGTGCCTGGGCCGCTGGCCTGGCTGGCCCTTTGCCGCCTCACCACTCACAAGACCACCGCAGGCCCACGCGTGTCCTGCCTGGGGAGTTGGAGTCTTGGAGTCTTCTGATCCATAGGGAAACAATTATTATTATTATTATTATTATTTTAACCTTTCATGCATTTTGCATTTCGGACTAGGTTGAGACGCAGAGAAAGAGCCCCAGACGGGGGCGATGGGGCTCCCACTTCTCGGGTGCCTTGTGGCTCCCCGAGTTCACACTGATGCCGTGGCTTCCTTCTTCCATTCTTGTCCGGGCCCCCATGTTTCTGCTGCATGTGCCCAGAGACACGTGGCTGTCAGTGGCTGTCATTTCTCAGGCTTGTTTTGGGGAGGGGAGCCCAGGCCATTTGGGGGTCATTGGTGCTCAGAGATTCACTGCCGGTTGGAGCAGATGGGGGGGGTCACAGAGCCACGTCCACCTCCTCGCCATTGCCCTCCTTCCGGGGGCTGGGACTCGCCCGCCCGTTCCCACTGACTGGGGCTGGTCCCTCCTTCCCCTTCTCATTTCGTGTGCTGGGAGGGGTGGGGGGGTCAGTGCTGCCTCCCCCCTCTTGGGATCATGATCCAGACAGAGCCATGCCTGCACTGCCTCGATTCAGTCTCACCCTGCTCTTACTAAATCCTCCCGTGGGGCTGGAGAGGCGGTCCAGCCGGGAGGGCGCTTGTGCCTTGCATGCAGCAGGCCCGGGTTCCGTCCTAGCTCGCCTTAGGGTCCCCTGAGCCCCGCCAGGAGTGATCCCTGAGCACAGAGCCAGGAGCAAGCCCGGAGCACTGCTGGGTATGTCTGCTGCTCACCCCCCAACCCCGCCCCAGAGAAACCCCTCTGCCTCTCTCCACTGCGATGTGTTCCTTTCCCTGAGAGCACTTAGGAGGCACCTTAGACGGTTTTGTGTCGACATGATAGGTCAGTTGGGCCAAACGGCTTTCTGGGGGAGGGGACTTCCTGCTTCCCAGCCCCTCCCCCTCAGTCCCTGCTCCCCCAGGGGCCACCTCGAGGAAGCCTGGACTTTGCTTACCTGGAGAAGCGCTGGTTGCTGCTGGGGGCACCCGGGGGTAGCGGCGGGCGCTCACCACGGCACAGGGTCTCGGGGGGCCGGCCTTGGTGTGAGCGCCTGGCGTGTGCTGAGTCCCGTTATGGCCCTTGTCTTAGAGGAGGAGTTGGAGCGTTGGAACAGGAGTCTGGAGGAAGCGTTGCTCGCTTCCATGGCTCCCATGCCTCAGTGCTGTGGGGGCCTCGGGGTTTGGAAAGACAGCGTTATCTGCCTGCGTGCTGAACCATTTCTCCCCGCGCGCCCGCACTTCCCGATAACCCCACAGGCCACTTGCTTTCGAAATAACAGACAGTGCAGGGCTGGGAGCACTGGGGCATGGACTCAGGGCCTCCTGCTGGGTGTCTGCGGGCAAGTTGCTTGTCTTCTGCTGCTCTTTTTCCTTTCCTTTTCTTTTCTTTTCTTTTCTTTTCTTTTCTTTTCTTTTCTTTTCTTTTCTTTTCTTTTCTTTTCTTTTCTTTTCTTTTCTTTTCATTTTCCTTTCTTTTCTTCTCTTTTGTTTTCTTTTCCTTTCTCTTTCTCTTTTCTCTTCTTTTTTCTTAGTAGGGTTGGGGGGTGGGAGTGTGCTTTTTAGGTCACACCCACTGATCCTCAGGGCTGACTCCTGGCTCTGCACTCAGGGGTCACTTCTGGCAATGCCCGAGGGACCATATGGGATGCTGGAGATGAAACCTCAGTCTGCCGCGTGCAAGACAAGTGCCTTCCCCGCCGTACTATCTCTCCAGCAGGCCCCCTCCCCCCTTTTTTCCCCTTTCTTCAAAGTTTTATTGTTTTGTTTTGAGCTACTCAGGCCTTATTCCTGATTCTGCACTCAGGGATCGCTCCTGGTGGGCTCAGGGGACCATAGGGGCTGCCAGAAATTGAACCCCGGTCAGCCCCGTGCGAGGGAAGTGCCCTCCCCGCTGTGTTATCTCCCCGGCTCATCTCTGTTCTGTAGCCACCAAGTGTGCAGAGCAATGTTTACCTCCTCGTGAGGCCTTTCTTACCATGGCTTTGCCTGGTGCATGCGTGTGTGTGTGTGTGTGTGTGTGTGTGTGTGTGTGTGTGTGTGTACCACATGCCCACAGCTGCTCTGGGACTTCTGCTGACTCAGTGCTGGGCAGTTGCTTGTGGTGATGCACAGGGGACCAATTGGGGCCCGGGGGCTTGAACCCTGGGCCTCCAGCATGCAAAGCACATGTCCCAGCCCTTTGAGGCAGCTCTCTGGCCCCTCCCGGAGAGATGTTTTTTTAATTTGTTTGTTTTGTAGTCTCACCCGGCATTGCTCAGGACTTACTCCTGACTCTGTGCTCAGAAATCACTCTTGATGGGCTCGAGGAACCATACAGGACATTGGGGGGTCAAACCCGGGTAAAGCACATTCAGGGGCAACACTCTACGAAATGCACTGCCCGGTCCCTCCCTAAGAGATTTTTGTAAAATATTTTAGGGTGTTTGCCTTGCACGCTGCCGACCTGAGTTTGATTCCTCCGTCCCTCTTGCAGAGTCTGGCAAGCTACCGAGTGTATCCCACCCGCACAGCAGAGCCTGGCAAGCTACCCGTGGTGTATTCAATATGCCAAAAATAGTAACAAGTCTCACAATGGAGATGTTACTGGCGCCCCCCTTGAGCAAATCGATGAACAACGGGATGACAGTGCTACAGTGCTAATTTACTTAAAGCAGCAAACCCAGTATTTATCAGATACAACACCTACAACGGCTCTACTTTGTGAATGAAATGTCGAGACAGGGGTTTAAAGGAGAAAAGGATTAAAAAAAACCCAACCTCTCAAATATTGGCCTCTGACCCCTAAGATTATATGTCTAAAATAGGGCTCTTGCTTTTTCTTCTGTAGAGACCCTGAGTGCTGAGAACCCTCAGCTTTTGATCCTTCCCTGAAGACCCCCTGTAAAATGTCTTTGATCTCAGCAAAGTAGCATCTTAAAAGCAGGATGCTCAGTCATGCAGGGATGGAGGCAGCTGAACCGGGCCGGGAACCTGTCACTCAGGGGAAACAAACCTCAAGACCGTCTCACACCGGCCCAGACGGACGGACGGACTGTGATTGGGGGTGATGGAGCGAAGCTGAAAGGGAAACACTCGGGAGCTCTTAACTCTCCTCTAAGTCCGTACAGAATGGACGGAAAGTCATAAATAATAAGGACGCTTGCTGTGAAATTGACCTGTTTTAAAAACAGATTGTTACTTAGAATCCGTAAGGATAACATGTTATTATTTCAGATTTAGAGGAAGTCATCCTCTTTTAGCCAAGAACCATCTAATTCCTAGATTTTATTTTTATTGCTCTGCTCCTATCCATAGTTTCTGCTGACCATTCTTCAGTTGTATTCAGGATGGTGTGGGGAGGGGTGGGGGGGGAGGAGAAAAGCTGTGTTTTTGCAAAGAAAAAAAATGAAAGGAAGGGAGTGGGGGAGAGTGACCCAGTCACTGTGCCCCGGGGCTGATCTCTGGTAGCCTCAGGCCTCTCCTGTCCTCAGAGGCTCTGGCTGACTCAGAGCCAGGACTCCGGACAAGCAGGCCTTTCCCCTGCTCCGAGGGGAACTTGCAAATGGGTAAAGCGGCAGTGGCCGGGCAGGAGTGCCAGGCTCTGTCCTCTCTAATTACCCAGCTAATGAGAGCTGGAGGCGCTGAGGACTCCAGATGGCCGGTGCAGAGCCAGGAAGAATTCTGATGCCCTAAAATGACACGCATTTTCATTCTGGAAATATGGACTTGTTTGATGGTGCGTGTGTGTGTGCGTGCGTGTGTGCGTGTGTGTGTGTGTGTGTGTGTGTGTGTGTGTGTGTGTGTGTGTGTCTGAAGGAGCACACTGGAAGCAGAGCCTTCCCACTCAGTTCATTTTGCTTCCCGAGTTAAGGTTGAAGTCAGGTCAGACACATTCTCCGTGCGCTGAGCTGGTCACGGCTCTTCCAAATGCCCTGTCCCTGCAGCCCCCCTGTGCCTCGGTGGACCCAGTGTACTGCTTTCAAGAGTGGGATGGAGGTACATGTTCATCCCTTTCTGCAGGATGTTTTCCAAGTAAGAGGAGTCTCTGGGATTCTCTTTCAGCAGCTTCCACCCCTCCCCCCATCCCCGCCCTCCCTGTCCCGTTTCTGTTTTAAACACACACGCCTTCAAATGTTTTTACCTGACCTGGTCACGCTGTCCCTTTGGGGTGATGAATGGGCCGAGTTTGGCTTTGCTCCGGAGACGGGAAATCCATGAAGGTGATATGTGTGACGAGGGGCCGGTCTCCAGACCCGTCCTCACAGTTTGAGCAGTGAGCATCTTGGCGGCGGGGGGGGGGGGGGGAGCGGGGAGGGGGCTCGGACAGGACGGTCTGCTCCGCGTCCCTTGGTGGTGATGGCCGTGTTCTCTGCAGATCCCCGGACCCTTTTCATAACCAGGGATCTTTCCACGAAAATGCATATGCCAACAGTGTCCTCTTGTAAATTGCTGGGAGCTCTTTTCTGGATGAATGAATGAATGAATGAAGTGCTTCTCTAAGGATTTAACCTGGCCCATCACAGCCAGAGGCTGTTCTGAAACGGAATTGTTGCCCCCACTTCTTCCTTTCTCCCTGTCCCCCCCAAGGACAAACTCCTTTGATAGTTTGATAGTAGTTCATGGTAACTACTCTGTCCTTGCTATTATACTAATTTGGTGATTGACAGACCCCTGTGCTTGCTCCGTTTCAGAGTTTCAGAACTGAGAAACTAACAGCCCATCGAAGGGCATGGGCACCCTGGGGGACAGCTCATCTGGGGTGGGGGGGAAGGAGAGGTTTCAGAGGTGAAGATGGCCAGGCAAACCTGTGGCTTGCCATGAGCAATGATGGAGGAGGTGCCTGCCTTTTCCTTTCTAGCAACTTCCATCTCAGTTTGGGATTAATAGGCGGTGCCATTGCCCTTTCACTGAGAAAATGTAGGAGAGCTTTTATTTTATGAGATACATATTATATATCGCCGTGACAGGGCCTGGCAAGCTCCCCGTGGCATATCCGATATGCCAAAAAGCAGTAACAACAAATCTCACAATGGAGACGTTACGGGTGCCCGCTCGAGCAAGTCGATGAGCAACGGGATGACAGTGATAGTGACATATTATATATATTATAATATATAATTACATATATCAATAAATATACAATAATATATTTATTATGCATAACAAATAGATATGTATTATGTATTTATTAATTATATTATATATAATTATATATTATATACTATAATATATGTATAATATATATCTCCTTTTCTTCCCCTGACCTCCAGCACAGTTGTTACCGTGTCCAGGAGCAGCAGCCTGCCTGGCGGTGGTGCTCCCACACTTCTAGCCCTGGTGCTCCCTGGGGGCCACCCCCCATGCAGTGGCACCTGTACACGGGTTCTCTGGGGCAAGGCTTGCTCTCTTCATTGAGACGCACACGTGATGCCTGTGGTGCTTGCAGAGGCGCACGCCTGGGCCTCTCGCACACCTCGGGCTGAAGGTCAGAGGTCAGCCAGACGTCCCTCGTGGGCTGGGAATCCCGGACAGCAGAGCGGCACACGGGGATGCCGGAGATTGGATCTCGTGACCAGATACCCGCAGCGCAAGTGCCATAAGTCGTGGCGCTGTTTCTCTGGGCTCTGGGGGGACGCTTTTGTAAACGCTAGCGGAGAGCACTGTGAGATGCTACTAGTGGGTGTGTTCAGAAGAATCCGCATGCAGCCGGCCTGGGAAGCGGAGTGGTGGCACCTTTAGGCTTAGCTAACCTGCACAGCGGGTAGGGCGTTTGCCTTGCACGCGGCCGACCCGGGTTCGATTCCCAGCATCCCATATGGTCCCCCGAGCACCGCCAGGAGTAATTCCTGAGTGCAAAAGCCAGGAGTAACCCCTGTGAATCGCGAGGTGTGACCCAAAAAGCAAAATAATAATAATAATAATAATAATAATTTAAAAAATAGACTTAGCTAACCTAGCAGTCCCACTTCCGGGTCTACACACACCAGGAGTTAAACCAGGGGTGCAGGCTTCCCACACCGCTGCTCGCAGTAGCCTCATTCACAACAGCTAGAGGATGGAGATCGTGCCGATGCCAGCCCCCCCGCCCCCCCAAGAGCCGATGAGCAATCGTGGTTTCTACCCCAGGGAAGATTGTTCCACCCTAAGGGGGAAAAGAAAGAGGTTCTGGGGCTAGGGCGGCAGAACAGTGAGTAGGGCGCTCGCCTTGCACCTGGCCAACCTGCTACCCCATATGGACCCCCAAGCCCCCCAGGAGTGATCCCTGAGCACCACCAGGTGTGGTTCCCCAAAACAAAACAGAAAAGGGATTCTGACACGGGCTCCAGTCTGAGTGACCCTCAGGTGAGCAGCGCACGTTCCCTTCCTGAGCTCGGGTACAGTTGGGCCCCTTTGTGGGAGGGAGGGCTCTGGGAAGTTGCCGCTGTCACACAGGAGGAGGTAGATGGTGGCGGTGGGGATGTGGGGGCGCGGGCGCTGAGTCACATGGATGCCCGGGAAATGGTGGGGGTCTGCAGATGGAGGGAGTGACGGAGAGTTGCCGGTGGGGCTCCTGAACCTTCTGAACATTGCTTGGGAGGACCCTCACCCCCACACCTCGCCCCTACACACACACACACACACACACACACACACACACACACACACACACACCATCCAGAAGGGAGTGGATTAGGCACTTTCACTTTGTTTTCTCAGAACAATAATGAAGTCGTTCCAGCCGCCTTCTCACTCAGGCCGTTCATGTGGGTTTTCTCTGGCTGGGCTTGTGGTCGGAAGGTGCCGCTGGTCTGCATACCCGCTGAGGAGAGAAGGTGTCTCCTGCTCCTCCAGGCGGGGCGGCTGCCGGAAACTGGACTCGGGAGGATAGGGGAAAAAAGACAGAAATAAGAGAAAAAGTGCGGACCCGGGGGCATGTGGGTAGCATTCCATTATTTATTGCTTTAAAGCAGCAATCATTAGAACAGACATTCTACAGACACTTGCCTATCTATGCTAAGGGCTAAACTTTTCCAGATCAAAGGGCCTCTGCACTCTGGACAAATGGGGCAGCAGTCTCTAACGTGAGCTTATCTGAGGGATGTTCGAGATGTTCCCGACAGCATGCTGCCTCTCTCCTTATTCTAGCTTAGTCCTTTGAAGTGGAGATGTCCCAGATAATCATGCTTCTTGTGGGAAGTCTCTTTGGGAACAAATTTAACAGCCCTGCCTGACCCTCCCTGGGTCTCCTTGCTCATCCCTTCCCTGCAGACACAGAGCTGGTGAAGGGAAGGACCCTGGTGAGTTTAGGGGCAAATGGAGAAAGAAAAAGGCATACTGGGGCTGGAGCAATAGTACAGTGGGTAGGGCGTCTGCCTTGCATGTGGCCGACCCAGGTTCAATCCCTGGCATCCCATATGGTCCCCCAAGCAATGCCAGGAGTAATTCCTGAGTGCAGAGCCAGGAGTAACCCCTGAGTATCTCCAGGTGGGATCCAAAAAGCAAAAGAAAAGGTTGAGCTTGGGGTGCCCGGCCCGGCTTGGGGCGGGGAGGTTCTCTGGCTTTGCTGCGTGGGGCTCTCCATGACCCTGGGAATGTGTCAGATCATTTGTGTGTGTGTGCGTGTGCGCGCGAGTGCGTGCCCACACACATGTCCGTCTGGGTGTTCCTTCTGAAAGAATGTGGGCTGTGTTCCCGTGAAGGGCAGAGAGGAAGTGGCCCGTACGTCAAGTGTGGAGACAGGAGATGGTCTTGGTCTCTCTGCCTGGGACGTGCTTGGTTGTTTGGAATAACCAGGAACCTGGGCTTAAATCGGAAGCAAATGGATCAGAACCCATTTCCCGTCCCCATTCACTTTTTTTTTTTTTTTTGAGAGGGAAACAAACATTTATAGAACAGGAACTCCGGGTTCTGAATACATTCAAGGGTGCTCTCAAGATCGGGTGAGGCAGATAATTATCATCATTATAATAATTATAGTGAAACATCAATTATAAGCAAAATTCTGCATGAGGCTCTCTGCTGAGTGCTCTGCACGGAAAAGCAAGCTGTTTGCTCCTCATGGGTGCCCGAGAGTGGACGAAATTGCTCAGGGGGCCAAGAAGACACAGAAAGACAGAGTCAGGATTCGAACCCAGACATTCTGGCTTCAGTGCCCACTGCCCCCGAGATGAGGTGCCGTGTGGGGTCTCGGGTCCATTGCGGGGTGGGGTCATTTTCCCAACCCATGGGGACAGAGGTGCTGCCTTCATAGGGCTACTCTACACTTGGGTGGGTTTAGAAAGTGCCAAGTTGTATGTCCCACACATGTATCAACAGAGGAATTGATGGGCAGAAAGCGGGTGCGTGGGTGGCCCCAGGCGAACTTAGTTTTCTTTTGTCCAGGTTGGGGTGAGTTTTACCCCATCAGGCCAAGCACCTTTGGGCTCTTCCAGATGGAGCCCAAAGCGAGGCCAGACCCCACAGAAAGCCCCAGAGCAGAGCTCAGTCGTGAAGAGGAACAAGGCTGTGCAGCAGGCCCGCGGGAGGGTGGCTGGCACGCCTCTGCAGTGAGACCCAATTTGGGGGACAAGTGGGGCCCCTAAAATTGGAACTTTGGAGCCGCTTCCCTGAAAAGCCCCAGTGAAGTGATGCTTAGATTCCCAAGCCAGATGTCTTCTTCTTGGCCGAGCAGAATTCCTGATTCTGGTGCGTGCCATGGAGAGAACAGAGAAGCCAACGAGAAAACTGAGTCTTGAAAAAGATACGAAGAAGGAAGGATGTTGGGGCTTCTGGGGATGGGAGCAGGTGCAGGTGGTTTTCTCTGGAGGGGACTTCCTGCTGAGTGGTGGGGCGGTGGCTGGGAGCAGAGTTTATTCTAGGGTGGGGAAGGAAGGGTCCCGGCAGGTCCACACAGTCAGACTCCTCCCTCCCTCCCCAAGTGGGTCAAGTAGGAAGTGGATGAAGCCCAGAAGAGGAGGGGTTGTACAGTGACTGGCAGAGGAGGCCAAGGAGGTGGTCCGGTCGCCAAGCGGGTAGGAGCCCCAGACTTCGGTTTGCAAGTGGCTAATTAGGACAGGAAGGAGCCAGGCGCCTACTGGCGCCAGGAGTGCTGAGATTTTTTTCCGTTCCAGTTGGACCCACTTGGAGCTGACATGGGTGCCTGCCGGTGTCTGACTGAGGGTATGGGAGAGGCCGGAAACAAGCCTTTCATTTCAGAGCCAGACGGGGCCGGTGGCGTGGTGTCACTTCCCAGTGGGCGTCTTTCGTTAGCATGTCTATGTGACGGAGCGCCGGGCTGCGCAGTCTCCTTGGGCCTCAGTTTCCCTAGCTATAAAACGGGGAGGGCAAGAGCAGCTACCGGAGGTACCTGGGTAGAAGTTGATGATTTTCTTCCTGAGTTAAAAAAAAAAATGCCCGGTGGTGAGGGGTGAGGCTTTTTTGTCCCAGATTCTTTTTTTGTGTTTTAAGTCACCCAGAGATACACAGTTACAAAGCTGTTCAAGGCTGGGTTTCAGTGATACAATGTTCCAACTCCGATTGCTCCACCAGCTACATTTCCCACCACCAATGTCCCCAGATGCCGTCAGACTCTCTCTCTCTCTCTCTCTCTCTCTCTCTCTCTCTCTCTCTCTCTCTCTCTCTCTCTCTCTCTCTCTCCCCCCCAAAACCCCCCCCTCTCTCTCCTTCCTTTTGGGCATCATGATTTGCATCACAGATACTGAGAGATCATCATGTTTGTTCTTTTACCTCCTTTCAGCATGCAGTTCTATCCAGAGGGATCATTTCCATCTGGCTTTGTCTCACTGGTCCCTTCTCCATCCCAACTGCCTTCTCCCCAGCCCTTGAGGCAGGCAGGCTTCCACCCGCGGACCAATCCTCTTGGCCCTTGTTTCTACTGTCCTTGGGCGTTAGTCACACATGATGTCTTGTATTCTGATGCATGGACATGCTCAGTCGGGTCAGAGACCGTGAACGGGAGCGGGGACCGTCCCGCCCAGGGCAGGGCTGGAACTCTTGCCTCCGGACGCTTCTGGCTTTCCCCTCAAGCTGTGGGTTTCCCCATCCGTGCCCACTGTGGACTTTCCTCGGGGAGCACCTACGGGTTGGGTTTGCTGGTTGGGGGCTGCTGTGCTCAGGGGTCATTCCTGCTGGTACCTAGGATGCACTGGGCAGTAATGGGGATTGAACCAAGGCTGGCAGCAGATGAGGCAAACACCGTACCCTCTGTGCGCTCTCTCTCTCTCTCTCTCTCTCTCTCTCTCTCTCTCTCTCTCTCTCTCTCTCCCTCTCCCTCTGGTCCTGGGTTCTTTATTTTAGGAGCCAAATATCTCTTTGTTTGTTTGCTTTTGGGCCACATCTGTGTTCAGGGATCACTCCTGGCTCTGTATTCAGGGATCACTCCTGGTTCTGTGTTCAGGGATCACTCCTGGCTCTGTATTCAGGACTCACTCCTGGCTCTGTGCTCAGGGATCACTCCTGGCTCTGTGCTCAGGACTGCCTGGCTCTGTGCTCAGGACTCACTCCTGGCTCTGTGCTCAGGGACCACTCCTGGAGGGGCTCAGGGCACCATGTGGGGTACTCGGCATCAACTGGTTTTGGTCATGAATAAGTCCAGTGCCTTACCTGCTGTACTGTCTCTCTACAACCCCCACCCCTGCACTCCCCCTGCTGCAAAATATCTTAATCATTGCAGATTTGTTGCTAGATGATAAGATTCATTGAAGACAGGGCATTCCACCTGCCAGCTGCCAAGGAGAACCTGGGATGCAGTGGATACTTGATGGACTGTGGAAGGAAGACGGATGGGACCGGGGAGGAGGTGGAAGTGGTGTCTGTGTTAACCGTTGTCTCTCTGGGAGGGGCACAAATAACGAGCAAAATTAAGTCTGAATTTGCAACCTCAGCCAGTTTCCTGGGGGGTCAGGATTCCTGTCCTGACTGACAGCAGCTGTCTGTGATGTCTGAGCTCTGTGCTCGGGTGAGAGTGTGTCCCTGAATCATCCAGGAGATTGGACGGAAAAGACTAGGGAGAATGAAAAGGGGCTCTTTAAAGAACAAACCGGAAATGGGAATACTACTTCTGAACAGTCATTGTGGGCTTACGCTCTGTCTATTACTGCCAGGGTGAGGTCACACCTGGTGAGGGTCAGAGGCTCTGTACTCAGGAATTACTCTTGGCGGTGCTTGGGGGATCTATAAGGGATGCCGGGGTTCAAACCCAGGTCAGCCATGTGCTAGGCTAGTACCCTACCTGCTACACTATCACTCCGGCTCCACCTTACGTTTTCTTGGTCAGAACTGGCCCTGGGGTCCGTCTTTCCAGCTGGAGACCGAAGAAGAAGAAGAGCAAGCCAAGGGGTGTAGGCTGGGAATTTGACCAGCCAACGTGTCATGGCTTGGAGCTGAACATGGACACGGTCCTTGGAGGAGGCCCATTGGGTATCCGGAGAGTCACAACTTTCCACATGGAGCCAATTTACTCTTGAAACTCCAAACCACCTTTGCCTCCTGATGACCGAGACTCTAGAACTCTTTCTCGCCTGCTTCTGTCTCTGTGATCGCCACTCTGAGCATCGTCAACCCACCCCAACCTCGACTTCCTCGACTTCTGGGGGAGAAGGGTACAAGTCACAGGGCTGGCTTTGAGGGGCGAGGGGAGAGTGTGTGGCCTCTACATCCAGGCGAAGTGAAAGCGTCGGGGTTAGGCGGTGAGGCCGGACCGTGCTCCGGGCTGGAGGAACTTAGCTGTGAGGGAGCCAGGTGGAAAGATGGAGCGGGGTGGGGTGTCTCCTGCGGAATTCCTTCCTCACCAGGTCAGCCTCCTCCAGACTCAGTCTCCGGGCAAATTGCCCGCCCCCGAGGCCAGACTTATCACACACCCTGGCAGGTGGGAAAGTATGCAGCCAAGGGTGGTGTCCAAATGGGGCCCTAAGCTGGGGGGCGGGGAGAGGAAGGCGAGAATGTGTCCCAAGTGATTTTTCTATATCTTCATAAATTTTGCAAATTAAAAAAAATAATTTTATTACTTATTTATTTATGTATTTGCTTTTTGGGTCACACCTGGCGATGCACAGGGGTTACTCCTGGATCTGCACTCAGGAATCACCCCTGGCGGTGCTCAGGGGAATATGGGATGCTGGGAATCAAACCTGGGTCGGCCGCGTGCAAGGCAAACGCCCCACCCGCTGTGCTATTGCTCCAGCCCCAATTTTATTACTTTTTAAAAATAAAGTTGTTCGTGATTATATTCCATTCAATATTCCAACACCGATCCTACCAAAATTTGCAAATTTTTATACCCTGGCATCATTTTCTTTTGCTTAGCCTGTGTGAAGCCCTCCCTGAGTTTGCTCTTAGCATGCTAGAACCCTGAGGGTGGCTGGATATGGCCCCAGTGACCCTCCAAGCATGGCAGACCCACGAAACCAGATCCGCTGCACCCCCTCACGCCCACCAGTGTTTCTGCCATTGTCTCTGAGAATTAGCCCACAGAGTAAGCTTTGGGAATGGGGGTGCTGTGTAGGACCTCTATTGAAAAAAAAAAAAAAGAGTGATTTATGGGTTGCAACTCGTCAGGGATCCCACGGAAGACAGCAGATGGGCTGGATAGTACAGTGGGAAAGGGGCTTGCACACAGCTACCCTGGCATGACCCCCGGCACCTCCTATGTTCCCCTGGATCACTTCTGGCTCAGTGCTCCAGGTGTGGCGAAACCAAAATGAGGAAAGGAAAAGGAAAGCAGTTTCGCATCTCACAGACGTGCCACAGGGAAAGTTCACACGAGGTTGTGTGTGACACCATCACCTTTCTAGTTGACGCCCAGGGGAGCCGTGGGCTCAGGCTGACCCCGGGGCCCCTCCACCCCATAGACTGAAGAACTCCTGGTGCCGACTGCCCACGTCTTAGGGGGACGGGGCTGGCTTATGCCTGGCAGCCGTGTCCCTTGCTCTTTGTGGGGGGGGGGCTTTGGGAAAGGGGGCACAGGAAGTAGTTGGGTTCCCAGGGCCGGGAGCGCCGGGGCCGCCCCGTTTCCCTCGCTTTCAAGCCTTGCAGGAAGAACTGACGTCACCTCTTTCCTGGCTCCGGTTCTGCCAACCTCACTTCCAGGCCGTCTGCTCGGAAAGGCTGGGTGGGCGCTGTGCTAATTAGACCCTCGGTTTCCTCCCGGCCATGCCGTCCTGGTGGGGAGGCCTCACAAGTGTGAGGAGTATTTTTAACCGGGTGGTGTGGGTTTGATAGGCGTTGGGGGGCTAGTCATGGAACCTTAGGCTCCGTGTGTGTGGTGGTGGGGGTTGCAGGAAGGGGTGGAGTGAGACGGGGGCGTGGCGGCCTGAATGGGGCAGCTGTTGTGTTATTTGATCTGGAGGGGGCTGGTGGTCTCCTTTCATGTTCTGTATAGTTGTCTGCCAGTTTGTTAATGGGGTGTGAAGTCGACACCCTTCCCTCCTCGGCTGGGATGGGAGGCTGTGTGTGGAGCTGGGAGCTTGGAATGCAAGGCGTTCATTCATTTGCTCACTTAGTGATTTATTCGCCCAACTGTCTTATACCCGGCCATCCATTCATCTACCCTCCCATTCTTCTTCCTTCCTTCCTTCCTTCCTTCCTTCCTTCCTTCCTTCCTTCCTTCCTTCCTTCCTTCCTTCCTTCCTTCCTTCCTTCCTTCCTTCCTTCCTTCCTTCCTCCCTCTCTCCCTCCCTCCTTCCTTTTTCCTTCCTTCCTTCCTTCCTTCCTTCCTTCCTTCCTTCCTTCCTTCCTTCCTTCCTTCCTTCCTTCCTTCCTTCCTCCCTCTCTCCCCCTCCCTCCCTCTGTCTTCCCCCTCCCTCCATCCCTCCTTCCCTTCTTTCCTTCCTTCCTCCCTCCTTCCCTTCCTTCCTTCTTTCCTTCCTCTGAACCCCATCCATTCATTTACCCATTCATCCACTCACCTGTCCATCCACCAACTCATCCATCCCTCCTCTCATCCATTCATCCACTCACCCACCACCTACTCAACTCACCCATTAATATGCCCACCTGACCATCCATCTATCCATCCATCCATCCATCCATCCATCCATCCATCCATCCATCCATCCATCCATTCTTCCATCCACTGGATCCACCCATCTACCCATCAACTTACCCATTATAGTTATCTACTCATCCACCTATCCACTCACCCACCCACCCACCTGTCCGCCCATCAGTCAAAGACTTTTTGAGAGCCGCAGGGCAGAGTCTCTCAACCTCTCAGGTGCATACAAATCATCAGGCAATCTTGTTAAAATGCAGATCTTGATTCATTCAGTCTGGGTTTGGACATTTCTGCATTTCTGATCGGCTCCTTGTGGTCGATGCCTCTGCTGCTGACCCAGGGACTATACCTCCAGTCCGAAGACCTATGCATGTTTTTTTTTTCTGCTTTTTGGGTCACACCTGGCGATGCACAGGGGTTACTCCTGGCTCTGCACTCAGGAATCACCCCTGGCAGTGCTCAGGGGGACCATATGAGATGCTGGGAATCGAACCTGGGTCGGCCGCATGCAAGGCAAACGCCCTACCCGCTGTGCTATCACTCCAGCCCATCCAGGGTCATCTTGGATTGGACATTTCAGCCTGGCTTCTGCTGCGGAGAATCTCGTTCTGTTGACCCACAGTGGACACAAGAACCTCCCGCAAACTGCCCATGCCATTCTAGACAGAAGTGCTGGCCCTACATAATTTCCCTGGACACCTTGATTCCCGGAGGCCTGGGGGTGCCTTGGACGCATCCTGTGTCTCTCAGACGTTGCTGGATGCCAGTTCAGTGCCAGTTGGATTCTGTCGTTGTGTCGGTGTTCCTCGATCGTAACCATCTAGAACTGACGTATCCCCGACGCTGGCAGAAGAACCCTAGAGCGTAGAGCTCTGTCACTGGGGGGCTGTGTGGCTCCGGACAGGCCACTTAACCTCCCTGTGGCCTTTTTCTCTAACCAGGGCATGAGTAAGGTGACCTCTTGCTTGCTACCTTCTGGGTGGGGGTGGGAGAGCGTGGGCACAGCAGCTGACACCTCTAACCCTTGTTACAGGGTCAAGTTTTTCTGAGGACGGGGACACCTAGAAATAGCATTTGATTTTCTTCTTGCTTCCTTTTTCTTTTTCTTTTTTATGTTCCCCCCGCCAACCAGGGCCACACCCAGTAGTGCTTGGGAGCTGGGGCTGCAGCTCGCAGAGTTGGATGGACCCCAGGGGTCAGCTGTGCCGGGGCAGAGGTGATGGGGCTGGGACGTAAGGCCTTACACATGCTATACTTGAGCCACGTCCTTGGGTCAGGTACCGCCTCGGGTGGCCTCTAGGCCTGTTCCCACTCCCGATTTTCTGCCCCAGCCTGGCCCAGCCCACGTGGTTCATGAAGTCTTGCCACTGCAGTGTGGGAAGAGTAGGGTTCTGGGCGCTGGGGCATGAACTTTTTTTTTTTTTTTTTTTGCTTTTTTGGGTCATTACAATGGAGGTGTCACTGGTGCCTGCTCGAGCAAATCGATGAACAACGGGACGACAGTGCTACAGTGCTTTTTTTGGGTCACACCCGGCGATGCACAGGGGTTCCTCCTGCCTCTGCATTCAGGAATTACTCCTGGTGGTGCTCGGGGGACCATATGGGATGCTGGGAATCAAACCCGGGTTGACCCCATACAAGGCAAATGCCCTTTGCACTGTGCTATTGATCTAGCCCCCTGGCGTGGGCTCTTTGTTGGGGACCAGTTTTTCCCCAAGGTGCCCGGACACGTTGCACACTGGCTCCCCGGCAGACGTGAGGTGAAGGCTGACGGGCAGGGGGAGAAAGACCCTAGAGGAGACGCTGATGGCTGTCCACCTTATTGCCAAATGCACACATACATCATAGAGGGTCTCGGCTTTCCAGGAAGTCCAGTCACATCAAGTTCAGCATCATTGGCCTGTCACCTTTTCTTCTCTGCTTTGCCCCGGTCCAGTCCCAACCAAGGCGAGACGCTGCAGTTAGGGGGACTTGGGAAGCCTACGTGACAGGCTCTGTGTCTTGGGCACCTGCGACCAGGAGGTCGCGTGAGGCTCAAGGCCGGACACCCGGCGCTGACACCCTGTTCTTGCCGACTTTGCCCGCATACTCCCTCCCGCGGGGCCTCGCTTCAGGACCGCTCCGAAACGCCAGGTCTTACCTGCTCCAGTGCCCGTCACCAGGCTCCGCGGGCTTTGCAGGCGGGAGCCCCGGGTTCGATCCCTGACACAGCGCAGAACCCAGAGTAGCCCCGGCCCAAACCAGGCAGAACGGGACAGGGCTCGGGAGCTGCTCCCCGGCTGTGTGACCTCCCTGCCGAGTCAGGGGATTGGGGACGTCGCTCGGACACAGGGCTGAGGCATCCGGGTCCTCGTCAGCATCTTCTCTCTCTCTCTCTCTCTCTCTCTCTCTCTCTCCCTGCTCCAGCCCGGGGTTGTCACTCTTGCCACTGTGTGAAAGTCCCCTCACTGGCTTCCTTCCTGCCGTGGACTGGAGGGGGGCTGCTGCGCCTATACCGGGAGCTGCTGTGACAGAAATAATTTTAGACTCTCCCCGAAGTTATTATTATTATCTCGACAGCTGCGCCTAAAGATGCGTGGAAATGTGGCACCATCCTGTATCCCTTCAGGTCTGTGGAGGGGCTGCAGCCTGGGCGGGCGCGGGGGGGCGGGGAGGGCAGGGGAGTGCCCAGTGACTCACCTTAGGAGCAGGGGAGGGCCATAGCCTGCAGGGACGACCCCACCCTGACAGCTTCTTTCCTCTGCGGCCACGGGTGGACTTTGAGCCCCCAAGTGGGCTTTGCGGACTCAGTGCTCAGAGCCTTTGACCTGGCTGGCCTTGCACTGAACTCCTTTCTCCTTTCTTTTACTTATTTATTTTTTGCTTTCTTTGGGTCACACCCAGCGATGCACAGGGGTTACTCCTGGCTTTGCACTCAGGAATTACTCCTGGCAGTGCTTGGGGGACCATATAGGATGACAGGGATCGAACCCGGGTTGGCCGAGTGCAGGGCAAATGCCCTTCCCAGTATACTATCACTCCAGCCCTTCTTTTTCTTTCACTGTGCTGTGCTCAGGGGTTACTCCTGGCTCTGTGCTCAGGAATCACGCCTGACTGTGCCAGGGGACCCTAAGGGGTGCCGGGGAATGAACCCGGGCTGGCTGCGTGCAAGGCAAGCTTCTTTCTGCCAGGGATCATCCATGGTCTAAGAATCCTTACGGGGTGGGGGGACTCGGAGCCCACCAGCTCACACGCTTCCTCTCCCCGCTGTGTGGGCACGGCAGACATCAGCAGTGGATCTCAGCTCCTTTCTCATGAGCCGGCATTGAGCCCCTGAGTCTGCACTCAACAGTGCGTCCTGGAAGGCCTGTCCCTTTGCCAGAGCTTCGCAGGATTCAGCTCAGGGCAGACTCCTTTTATCTTTTTTAATTTTCATTATTTAATTCATTTTTTTAATCGAATCACTGTGAGATACATAGTTGCAAAGCTGTTCATGGTTGGCTTTCAGTGATACAATGTTCCACACCCATCCCTGCACCAGTGCACATTTCCCACCACCAAAGTCCCCTGTTTCCCTCCTGCCACCCTCCCCCCCACACAACCTGCCTCTATGGCGGGCACTTTCCTTTTCTTCCCTCCCCCTCTCCCTGTCTCTGTTTCTCTCCCCCCCCCCCACCCCCTTGGAGCATTATGGTTTGCAATACAAGTCCTGAGGGCTTATCGTGTTTGTCCTGTTCTCAGCATGCAGTTCCTATCCAGGGCGATCATTTCCAGCTGTCTTGGTCATGGTGGTCCCTGCTCTGTCCCAACAGGGCAGACTTCTTGTTTGGTAGACCAGAACATACCCATGCACACACGCACACAACATAGTTTCACACACAGAGTGCATGTACGTGTTGTGTTACCGGAAGGTGCACTTCCATCCCCATGCATGCTGTTCCTAGGTAGAACGCACACAGGGACACACACGTTGTGCATGTGAAGCTTAACCTCCCCCCCCGCCCCCCAGCCCTCCCCTAGTCCCGAGCCTCGGCAGCAGGACCCGGCTCCTAGAGGCAGAGCTGACTCACGTCTCCGTGTGGTGTCACCTCAGCAGCCCACTCTTAGCGGCAGCACCTCGGGGAGGCTGAGCCGCGCTGCGGGGGCCCCACGGCCACATGGCAGGCCCAGTTCCAGGAAGGGGGGGGGAGCATGGCGACAAAACGCAGGGGGAGCCCATCAGATCTGGCAGAGTCGAGTAGCCTTTCTTCGAAGGCAGGAAGCCTGTTCTCAGCGGGTGTGTCTAAGGGAGCGGGCCCCCGGGGCTGTGTCACTACAAGTCTCCCCCGGGGCCTCTTCCACTTCTGGTGGCTTTTATCCTCGGCTCCCCCTTCTGGGACGCCCCTCCCCCGCCCTGGGCTGCCTTGGTGCCTCTGGTTGACTTGCTGTTAGCACACACTGTCTCGAGTTGTATTGTTCTGGCTCTGAGAGACATTTCCATGTGCTTTCTTGTGATGTTGCTATTGCTTTTTTTTGTTTGTTTTAAATAGAAGTCACACCCTGTAGTGCTAGGTGGCTGGGGTTGGGGCGTGGGGGGGTTGAGGGGAAGAGGAGGCTATACGTGCATACACACACACACACACACACACACACACACGCACAGCACAGTATGTGTCAGGAATCAAACCCTAGGCCTTGGACCTACTCGGTCAGTGGCTCCATCCCCATGACCAGCACTAGTGACCCTTTGGCTGTGCCCAGTCCCTGCCCCAGACATGGAGCCCGCTGGGCCTCCTGGGAAGCTTTGCCGGAGGTTTAGAGGCCCAGGCTGGTTGTGTACTATGGCTTCCTGGGGCCCGACACTGCAGCAAGGGCCAGTGTGTGAGCGAGTGTGTGTGTGTGTGTTTGTGTGTGTGTGAGCACATGTGCGTTAATGTTTGTGTGTGTATGTGAATGTGTGTGCATGCGTGTGCATGCCTGCATGCCCTGCTTGTCTACACCAGGAGTTAGGGGTGAGCTGTGCCCCAGGACGGGGTGCCCCCTAGGACTGGGGTCTCCTTGCCTTGAAGCCCCCTGGGAGTCTGGGCGCTTTGGCTGGAGAGAGGAGATGGGTCCTGCTCTTGCTGCAGTGTGTGGCTTCCCTGCTGTCTGGTGGCTGCCCGGGGACAGCCGGGCGCCATGCAGCTGTGTCCGGCTGATGTCGGTGGACCCCACAGGTGGGTTGTGTGAATCGGGGAGGAGAAAGACAGTCCCCTTCTCCCCATTGTCTCTGCCACCCGGAGCCCAGGGTGACTGGGTTCTTGTCTCGCCTCGCAGAAAAGGATTTCAGGAGTAGACGGACAGTGGAGTAAAGCAGATTTTATTTGGAGGGCTTTTGAAGGGGAGAAGGGAAGGGGGGAGAGAGTAGGGAGTAACGCACTTAAGAGAGAGAGAGAACAGGCTTCTACACACATCCCAGTCTCAGGACAGTCCACCCCTCAAGAGGGGAGATGTGCTCGGGCACCACAGTGCTCAGCCACGTGGGCACAAGCAGCACACGGGCTCAGGCAGCAGATGCGCGCCCGTCCTTTGTTCAAGGTGGCGTCTATGGGATTTTTCCCACGTGGGGCTTCTCCCTAGTTAAAAGTCCGTTGCTAAGGGGTTGCCAAGGGGGGTAGGCTTGGGAGTGGTGATGGTCTTCTTTGAAATTCCTTCCCTGGCCTTTTGTTTCTGCTGGAGCTTCTCTGGCTCTTCTGCTGGCCCAGGTGAGGGTCTGATCAGGCCTTAGTTCCTGTTCCCTGCAGGTTGGCTTTCGCAGCTTCAGGGCTGTTCCTTCCCAGGACATTTACTGCCGTTGCCTTGGGAGGGGTCTTCCCCCTCTGCCTGCCTGCCGACATCACAGCGATGGCCTGGGCATAGCCAGGGTGCCACGCCAGTGTGTCTGGCAACCATCCAAGCAAGTGGACTGCTCCACCTCTGTTCCTCCTTCTGTGTCACCCCACAGCTCCCCGCCCTGCTGCAAGATCGGGGCCGCCGAGGCAGCTACAGCCGGGGAGGGACTTCAAAGGGCTGGAGCATGTGTTTTGCACATAGGAGTGTCGGGTTCGATTCCCGAGCATCTCCGTGAGCTTCCCCTAACGCTTTAAGCTGGAAATAGCCTCTGAACATTGTCAGGTGTGGTTCTTCTTAGCAGAAAAAGAACAACAGAAACCCTTCGGGTTGGGGCTAGGGCTGTGACTCAGCGCTGACTTGTGTCTTGCATGCAGGAGGTCTGGGAACAACCCAAATCAACCAACTCTGGGAAAAAAAACTCTGAAAAGCGTGCAGGGTACTTGGAGGCGCCGGCCCGGCCAAGGGCACTCGGGGTGCGGCTCTCTCGCTGATGAACCGGCACAGATGAACTAGCTGCCTCTTGGAACAGAGTTAGGGCAGGGTGGCTGATGGCTGGCAACCTCCCGGCTTCCTGGGAGTTTGAAGATCATCTTGACATTTCGCAAATGTGACCGTGGGAGTTGCTGATGGGACCTGTCCATGAAGCCAACGCAGCCCAACTGTCTGACTCGCTGTACTCAGAAGGATGCGTTTTGCGTTGATGAACTCCCTTCAGCTTGAAGGCAGCGCTTGCTGTGTTTTGCAGAGAAGGAGATGAGGTCCTCTGCAGGCTGACGAGCGGTGCCCTGGGTCACACAGCGGCTAAGGGACAGTTGGGTGGGGAGCAGGCAGTGGCTTTTCTGGGCTGTTCCCCAGGACTTGGACTTTCTACCTAAAAAGGGCTGCAACTGGGGGCCAGAGCCATAGCATAGTGGGTAGGTGCTTGCCTTGCATGCCGCCGACCTGGGTTCGCATCCCAGAGGGTCTCATGAGTCTGCCAGGACTAAGCCCTGAGTGCAGAGCCAGCAGTAACCCTGGAGCAACATTGAGTGTGGCCCCAAAACAAACAAACAAACAAACAAAAAGAGTGGGAACCTTGGGAGAGGTGTATGATGAAAGTCTGTCATCTACATATGCACAATGCTGTCTTATGTACACAGCTATATTTATTAGGTATTAATATCAGCTGACCTGGGTTCGATTCCTCTGTCCCTCTCAGAGAGCCCGGCAAGCTACCGAGAGTATCCTGCCCACATGGCAGACCCTGGCAAGCTCCCTGTGGCGTATTCAATATGCCAAAAACATTAATAACAAACCTCACAGTAGAGACGTTACTGGTGCCTGCTTGAGGAAATCGATGAACAATGGGACGGCAGTGCAGTGTAGTGCAGTGCTAATATCAGCAATTCTGTTATCAATGCAATCAATCATGGGTAGTTTATTATTTATCTCATCAATGCATTATATAGTAGAACCAGTTATGGGAATTATATTGTACAATATAAAATATCACCTTATTGTAAAATACGTTTGTATATTTACTACATTGATGACACAGTGTGACATTAGATAGTAAATAATGCATTGTAACACAGTATTAGTCTGTGTATGATTATTAAGTATTTCAGTGAATTATTTTAAAAAATGGGTCAGGCACTCTTTCAAGTGATCTCATCATTGTTCATTAGCTCCATGATAGCTCAGAGAGAAGAAAATTCCACCCCCGTTCCCATTTTACAGCAGAAGATGCCCAGGAGGGCTGGCGGGTTCAGTAACTGCCCCGTCCCGGGCCGGAGAGCCAGGCGGCAGAAGAGCTCAAAGTCGAGCCTGAGAGTTTTGGTTCCAGTTCCACAGGCCACGTACAACGATAAGCCGAAGCGAGACCTGTGTCTCCGTGGGGTTATTCTGGCTCCGAGGACTGAGAATGCCCTGCGTGGTGCTGTGTCACCTCCGGGCTGTAGCATCAGAGCGCCTCTGAGTCTCAGGATGCCGGACACTCTGAGTGGGCAAAAGCCTCATGACCAAGGGGGCTGGGAGATAGATCCGCACCCTGGAGGGTCCCCCTCCCACCCTCCACGTACGGAGAAGCTCCCCCTGGGATTTGCGAGCCGTTTGTACCCGGGCCAACTCTGTCTGTGGCATGGGAACAGGCTGCAGTGGTTGGGTCAAGTGGGAGATTCCAGGCCGGTTATTGGGGACCAGATTTTTTTTTTCTTTTTGGGTCACACCCGGCGATGCACAGGGGTTACTCCTGGCTCATGCACTCAGGAATTACTCCTGGCGGTGCTCGGGGGACCATATGGGATGCTGGGAATCGAACCCGGGTCAGCCATGTGCAAGGCAAACGCCCTACCCGCTGTGCTATTGCTCCAGCTCCGGGGACCAGATTCTTGGGGTGGCACCAAGGTGCCCAGCCCAGCCCCTGGGCTGTTGGGGGTTGGATGCTGGCACGGCAGGGGAGGGTGCTGTGGATCTTATGGGGTGCTCTTGCGGAACACGTGGTGCAGAAAGCCCCCCAGTGCTGGGGTGGCTGCCGTGATCTGACCTCATCGTCTCCATTCACAGTTGGCAGAGGATGGCATGGTCACAGATGGCAGCAAAGTTCTCGGCCGTTGGAGCCACTCCACTGCGCCTGGTTAAGTCACAGAACCCAGAAACAGACAGACAGACAGACAGGCAGGCAGGGTTGAAAGGAGCATGAAGGGGAGGCTGGGGGGTTGTGGCTCGTGGTCCCCCCTACCCCGTCCACTCAGCTGCTCCCAGACCCCCTTCTTCCTCCCGGAGGGTTTAAGTTTCCCCCAGTGTGGGGCTCAGGTGGCCCATTTCTCTCCCTCACCCACGCCCTGTTTCTGCCTCTCCCCGTCCTATCTTGGGGGCTTTTGTTGTCACCGAGAAAGTTGACTCATTTTTCACATTTAACAAGCCTCCCCTCGGGTGGGTAGGTGTGCGACAGCGCGCGTTGGCCATCTGCGAGCCTTTCCCTCCATCCCCACTGTGTGCCCCACCCCCCACCGCTCCCCCTCCCTGCTGCCCTACCTCCCCCCATCCCATGACACTTATCTCACACACCTGACAATGAGTCACGGGCAAGGGACACCCTCAGAAGGATGCCCCAAGCCTTCGCTTCCCTCCAGATGTGCTGAGCGTTTGGTGTGGGGCGGGAGGGGTCTGCAGGCTGCTTCCCCCCTCGGGACACGCATCCAGGAGGATGGTCCCCACTGCGGCTGGGCCCAAGTGCTCAGTCTGTGTGAGGCTCGAGGGCCAGACACACGCCTCCACCCTCAGCAGTGAGCCCGTTCGGGAAGCGACATGAGAAAGCTTGTCCGTGCAGGGTGAGAGCCAGGAGGAGGTGACCTCAGCCTTCGGTCTCTGGACACTGACAGTGATCAGTTTTTATTTATGGGTAGGGCGTTTGCCTTACATGCGGCTGACCCGGGTTCAATTCTTCCGTCCCTCTCGGAGAGCCCGGCAAGCTACTGAGAGTATCCCACCTGCATGTCAGAGCCTGGCAAGCTCCCCGTGGCTATTTGATATGCCAAAAACAGTAACAAGTCTCACAATGGAGACATTACTGGTGCCCACTTGAGCAAATTAATGAACAACAGGATGACAGTGACAGTGATAGTGACTTTTATCACCGTGACTATTCACCCCCACCTCCTTTCCCTACTTGGTTTTATTTTTTTTCTCAGAAAATTCTTATTTATCTGATTTCCAAGTATTTGAGTCGCCCCCTCTCTCTCACCCTCCGCCCCTTTCCTGTTCGTGATGATTCATTTCTGTTTTCCAGGCATCGCGGGCTGAGCGGGTGCTCGATACGATTTCTGTCCTCTTGATTATTTTTTATGGTCCAGCAAAAGTAGCCCCACGTTTTGTGATCTGCCACGGAGAATGTCCGGCGTGCACCGGAGAGGAATGTGATCGCAGTGTTTGGGGGGACGCAGGGCACCATTCTGTCTGTCTGCCAGCCCCACCTCTTCCTTTTATTTCAAGGCCAGTGTTTCCTCCTTGAATTTTGGCCTTACTGGTCAGTGTGATGAAAGAACTCCGGCTGCTGCATGTCGCCGGCGCCTTCTTCTTTCAGGTCTCTTAGTTGTTCGGATTTTTGATTTTGTGTGGGGGCCACACCTGTCTATCTTCAGGGTTTACTCCTGCCTCTGAATCAGGGGTCACTCTTGGAGGACTCCGGGGGACCAGCCAGCACGCCAGGTGCAAGGCAACTGCCATACCTACGGTACTATTGCTCTGGCCCCGGTTTGAAATATTCTGATGGCTCTTCATTAGGTGCGTATATGTTTAGGAGTGTACGTTCTTGATGCTTCGAGCCCTTGGACGCCTGGTATTATTGAGAATATTTTCCGAGATGGGGGGGGACTGGTGGGATTCCTGCCACAGCGGGATTCCCTGTGCACCATCAGCAGTGATCCCCGAACACCCTGGGGTGTGGTGACCCCCAAACAAAGCACCGCACAATCGTGTTTACCCAATCAATGCCCACTCTCTGCCTGGCTGCAAGTGCTCACAGAAAGACCATCTTTTCTTTTCTTTTCTTTTCTTTTCTTTTCTTTTCTTTTCTTTTCTTTTCTTTTCTTTTCTTTTCTTTTCTTCTTCTTCTTCTTTTTTTTTTTTGGTCTGGAAAAGGCCACCTGGATGGTTTTCTCAGAAGCCCGTGGTTTGCTGAGGATTGTAGGGGATCCTCTTGGCCCCGTGCTTGGGGGGTCCATACGTGGTGCTGGGGATTGAACTGGGGTTGCCTGTCAGTGCCTGGATCCCAGACTAACTCTCCAGCTCTCAATCTCTTGCTCTGTTTTTTTTTTTTTTTTGCTTTTTTTCGGGGGGAGTCACACCCAGCGATGCTCAGGGGTTACTCCTGGCTTTGCACTCAGGAATTACTCCTGGCGGTGCTTGGGGGACCATATGGGATGCCGGGGATCAAACCCGGGTTGGCCGCGTGCAAAGCAAACGCCCTACCCGCTGTGCTATCGCTCCGGCCCCTTGCTCTGTGTTTTGTTTGGGGGCCACACCCAGTGGTGCTCAGGGCTTACTCTTTACTCTGAGCTCAAGAATCACTCCTGGCGGTGCTCGGGAGACCATCGGGAGGGAACCCAAGCTGGCTGAGTGCAAGCGAGATGCTGTGCCCGCTGTGCTCCCTCTCGGCTCCCAACCTCTGGCTTTCTTCGAATCAACTTGTTCTGCCTCTGAGGGCCGGGGGAGGGGGCCAGGGAGCCCCGCTTAATGCTCCTTTTCTATTTCAGGGCCAGGCAGGACGATGACTTCACTGTCTGGCCAGTGCCAAGGGCAACCTGCCCCGCCGCGCCCGGCGTCCTAGCAGAATAGAAGGCTCCTCTGTGGAGAATCCAAGTTCTCCTCGGAGGTGTGTGGGGAAGGCCGGCCCACGCTCGGGGCTCGGGCCAACTCCCGACCGTTCTGCCTGAAAACCCAACAAATGGGGCCTTTTTATATGTCAGAGGTGGTATCTCGGGGCCACGCGGGTCCCACAGACGGTCACGGTAGCTCATCTCGCATGACGGTGGGAGCACTCACGACCCGTTTCCGCTGGGGGATGCCCATGGATGTATCGCCATGGTTACCGTGCTCCAAGGAGACCCACAGCAGTCTGTCTGTTCAGGGTCCTGGGAGCTGCCCGGCAGTGTAGGGGAGGGCCTGGACCCGCAGGCCGACTTGTCTGGGATTGGCCCTGCCTGGAGCAACTCCCTCCTGTAAAGACAAGGCCCTGGAGACTCCTCGATCCCACCACCCACGGTGGATGGTCCCTCCCCCCGGCTCCTGCTGCTGCTTGGGGACTCAGCTCAGCACTGCAACTCTCTTTAGGCCCTGAGGCATCGGGCCCTTAGAATCCTCGGACCCTGATCCAGCCTGATCCATGAACCTTGACCCCTGACCCAGCCCTGTCCTCGAACCTTGATCCAGCTCAATCCTCGAACCCTGACCCAGTGTCTCGAACTCTGACCCAGCTCAGTACTCTGATGCAGCCTAATTCTTAAACCCTAACCCAATCCAGTCCTCGAACCCTGATCCAGCCCAATCCTTGAAATGTAACCTACTCCAATCTTTGACCCCTGACCCAGTCCGATCCTTGAAACCTCACCTGACCTACTCTAATCCTCGAACCTTGACCCTACCCAGTCCTCAAGCTACCAAGCTACCCTGCCCAAGCTCTGGTCCAGTGCGGACCTTGAACCCTGACCCGAGAAATACAGCCAGGTGAGCACTGCTAGAAACTCCTCTTATGCATGACGCAGTTGATTTTGAAGTAACTTTTGGTGGCTGTGTGTTCAGGAAACCTTTTGTGTTGAATTTTCCCCCGAGTCCACATCCAGTTACCCGTCTCTGTGTGGGGTCGCAACTGCAGTGTAAGGAGCTAGACTCAGCTGGTTTGTTGTGATGAGCCTGACCCAAACGGGGAGAGCTTTCCATTTGTGTCTTTGCCCCTTTGTTCTTTTCTTGAGGCAGGGGGCACACCCAGGGTGCTTGGGGGAGCTGGTTCCCCTTAGCCGGGGCGTGGGATCGAGCTGGCTTCCCGCACTCCAAGCATCTCCTTCACCTGTCTCATGTCTTTTTTTTTGTTGATTTTTTTTTTTGGCTTTTTGGGTCACACCCGGTAATGCACAGGGGTTACTCCTGGCTCTGCACTCAGGAATTACTCCTGGCGGTGCTCAGGGGACCATATGGGATGCTGGGATTTGAACCTGGGTCGGCCGTGTGCAAGGCAAACGCCCTACCCGCTGTGCTATTGCTCCAGCCCCTGTTGGTTTGATTTTGAGCCACACCCAGTAGTACTCAGGCCTTAACTCCTGGTTTTGTGCTCAGGGATCACTCTCAGCAGGATTTTCGGGACCGTATGGGATGCTGGGGATCACGTCCAGGTCGGCCACGTGCAAGGCAAGCACACTGCCTGTTGAACTGTCTCTCTGACCCTCCCCCCATCTCATTTCTTTTCTTGTCTTTGGCTAGAA
The DNA here is from genome assembly GCF_027595985.1 of Sorex araneus. Taxonomy (NCBI): domain Eukaryota; kingdom Metazoa; phylum Chordata; class Mammalia; order Eulipotyphla; family Soricidae; genus Sorex; species Sorex araneus. The sequence goes on from NC_073311.1 coordinate 45,893,114, forward strand.
AATGTTGCTTGGTGCAGATGCAAACTCTGTTTTCTAAACCTTCATCTGCTTGATGATTTTTTTTTTGTTTTGTTCTCTTTCTGGGCCACACCTGGCAGCAATCAGAGTTGACTCCTGGTTCTGTGCTCAGAAATGACTCCTGATGGTGCTCGGGGGACCGTATGTGTTTGTAGGGATCAAACACTCATTGGCACCGTGCAGGGCAAGCACCCTACCCACTGTACTATTTCTTGGGCACTCCAAACAATATGTTTATTTATAGAGCCCAGAGTCTGAGCCTCATAATATTTTGAATTCTGTAAATTAACTAAATCCCTTTTGTATGTCTTCACAGTATTGCCTTTAATAACAGTCGTATTTGGAATAGCTCATGTACTCTGGTTTATTAGTGATCTACCTGAGAACTGTGATTTCTCTCTCCCTCCCTCCCTCTCTCTCTCTCTCTCTCTCTCTCTCTCCCTTTCTCTGTTTTATTTTTGGGCCACACCTGGCGGTGCGCAGTGGTTTCTCCTGGCTCTGTACTGAAGCATTCCTCCTGGTGGTGCCCAAGGGACCCAAGAAGGTGCCAGGAGTCTAACCTGGGTCGGCCACGTGCAAGGCAAGCGCCCTACTTTCTGTCCAATCCCTTTAACTTCATCCCTCTTTTCCTAAATATCTTTGAGGGATTCTCACCCCCCCCCACCACCACCATTTTTGGCCACTGGAAGGGAAATATTATAGTAAACATCTTTCTGCATAAATCTTGTCGCCTCTGTTGAGTTTTCCCTTGGTGGATTTTCCCCAGAGGGAGGTTGCTGGAGCCCAAGGCTATAAACATCTTCACGGCTCTAGGGATGCTGGGCGTGTGGGGAGATTTTTAAAATCTGTGTTCTCCTCTCTGTTTACATCTTGTGCCAGGAGACTGTCAGAAGAAAAATAATACAAATGAACAATTAAAAAGATGATTTCCATTTTCAACTCATTCAGACACGGGAATGAAGTGTGGCTGGCTGGCTGCCTTGGACAGCTCTGCACCTCCCTGGGGGAGCTGGTCTCCCGGGGTAGGGGAGGATGGTGGTGGGGCAGCTCGTCTAAGTGTAAGGAAGCGTGGTGGCGGGCAGCTGGTCTCTGGGGGTAGGGGAGGGTGGTGGTGGGGCAGCTCGCTGGGCTACTTCTTGCATCTGCTGAGAAAGGTACACGGCCTGTCTGCTCAGCTACCTCACTCCAGCGTCTGTAACTGCCCACTGAGTGATGCTTGTGTGGTTAGAGCTGCACAGTTAGAGCCGCATGGTTAGGGATACACAGTTAGAATGCGCGGTTAGAGATGCACAGTTAGAGCTGCATGGTTAGGGATGCACGGTTAGAATGCTCGGTTAGAGATGCACGGTTAGAGCTGCACATTTAGAGCTGCATAGTTGGAGATGCATGGTCAGAGATGCGTGGTTAGAGGTGCACGGTTAGAGGTGCACCGTTTGAGGTGCACAGAGATGCATGGTTAGAGCCGTATGGTTAGAACTGCACAGTTAGAGATGCACAGTTAGAGGTGCACGGTTAGAGGTGCACGGTTAGAGATGCACGGTTAGAAGTGCACGGTTAGAGATGCACGGTTAGTGGTGCACGGTTAGAGATGCACGGTTAGAGGTGCACGGTTAGAGATGCACGGTTAGAGATGCATGGTTAGTGGTGCACGGTTAGAGTCGCGTGGTTAGAGATGCACGGTTAGTGGTGCATGGTTAGAGGTGCACAGTTAGAGGTGCATGGTTAGAGCTGCATGCTTAGAGCTACACGGTTAGAGCTGCATGGTTAGAGCTGCAGGGTTAGAGGTGCACGGTTAGAGCCGCACGGTTTGAGCTCTGTGGTTACAGCCGCCCTGCTAGAGCAGCCTGTGTGGAGCAGCGTGGTTAGGGCTCCTGGAGCATTACCACCCCTTTCTGTCTGTGGATGCCACCGGGTTCCTCTCTGATTTATGAGATGGTTCCGTGTGCCCAGATTAGTGTGGATAGATCGTGCCTCTCACGGTGAGATTTCTGGTGGGGCCGGAGGAGGATCATATGGTCTTCTCTCGAAGAGGATTTTAAAACGGTAGCTCCTGACCCCCTGGGGAAGTAGAGGATCATGGTTTGCTGGGCTCTTACCACGGGCCAGTTACTCCCGAAACACTTGGCCCAGATTGTCATTTCCACCCCACTTCTCTACTGTTATTCCCATTTTCCCACTGTTGCACCACAGCCAGGACAGGGAATATGTTGTCAAGATTGCATGGAGTGGGAGCTCCCGTGCATACGTCCCAAAGGACCACTGCCACAACACTGCACACACGGAGCAGCTCCCGACAATGGGAATACATTCCCGGACAGTTCTGGAGGTGAGAAGCCAAACTCAGGGTGTGGACAGGCGGCTATGCCATCCGTAAATTCTCGTGGCGAGTCCCTTCCTGCCCCTTCTCAGCTTCTGTGGGCCCCGGCAGGCCTTGGCTTGTGGCTGCATCACTGCCCTGCCCGCGCAGGGCCTCTCCCTGCATCTCTCTGCCTCTTCTAAGGGCCCTGCGCCCTGGAATGCTGCAGGCCCTCTCGATCCTTCAATTACGGGAGCCGCTAAGCTCCTGTTTCCAGAGAAGCACCCGTTCTGCCATGCTGGGTGGAGGGGCCCTAACCAGACCTGAGCGTGGTGCGTTTAGCCGTGCTGCGGGGGCACCCCAGAGCGGAGGGAGACAGAGCAGAGGCCTGCCCTAATGCCTAGTTCTTGCCCAGACAGCCGTGAGAGAGCCAAGAGATGAGGGACAGTGTCTGCGGGTCTTCACTGAGACTCTGTGTGTCCCCCAGAGGGAGCGAGCTTTGAGCAAGCTGTGTGTGTGTGTGTGTGTGTGTGTGTGTGTGTGTGTGTGTGTGTGTGTAGGGGGTCGGGGTGGGGGGGCACCGCAGTGGCGCTGAAACGCTGCTCGTACTCCCCAGGCTTGGCATGGCTGGGCCGAGGAGGTGTGGGACTAATGTCCTGCCACGCATGAGCAGCTTAAATGAATATTTTCTTGGAATATTTTCTGTCTCAAGCAGCCGTCATACCCAGCCCCTCACACCCGTGGAGGACCCCCAGCGGCAGCTATAAATGGCTTCAAGTCATAAATTCAGACGTGGACCAGCCGCTGCAGGGGTGGGGTGTGTGGGGGGAAGTGTTGGGGCATGTCCGCACTTCTGGGGAAAGTATATTACCTGCACCGAGGCGAGGTGAATGGCCAAACCTTCCCGGGGGACTGTGCCGAGCGGAGTGGAAAGCTCTTCTGCAGGCGAGGAACTGCACTGGGGGGTGGCGGAGGCTTGTCCGTGGAGGGGGGCGGTGGGAGGGCAGCGCGTCTGCCAGAGCCGGCATCTCTCTTTCGTGCTGGGGACCTCGCTCGCCACTTCTCAGGGCCGACCCAGGTTCCCTGCTCGCACCTCACGTCCTTTTCACGGGGCATCGGATTCAGAAATTTGTGATGAGGGCGGACTCTCCTGTGCCCCCCAAACTCGGAGTACCCACTTCTTTATTTTTTTAGGGGGGTCACACCCCGTGATGCACAGGGGTTACTCCTGGCTCATGCACTCAGGAATTACTCCTGGTGGTGCTTGGTGGAGCATATGGGATGCTGGGAATTGAACCCGGGTTGGCCACGTGCAAGGCAAACACCCTACCCCCTGTGCTATTGCTCCAGCCCCGGAATAGCCACTTTTGTACTAGCAAAAGGTGCCGTTTCTCTAATGCCTCTGTTAATGTGGGTATTTTCATATCACTGAGGATGTGAGGGGTCTGCAAAGGAGCTTCTGTCACTGTCACTGTCACAGTCATCCCGTTGTTCATCAATTTGCTCAAGTGGGCACCAGTAACGACTCCATTGTGAGACTTGTTACTGTTTTTGGCATATTACATATGCCACGGGAGCTTGCCAGGCTCTGCTGTGCAGGCGGGATACTCTCGGTAGCTTGCCAGGCTCTCCAAGAGGGACTGGGGAATCGAACCCGGGTCAACCACATGCAAGGGAAACACCCTACCTGCTGTGCTGTCGCTCCAGTCCTTCTAAGTATCTAAAAGTATGCATCTTGGAATCCAGCCTTTTTTATCAGTTCCCGTCTTCTTCTGATCACTAGTGTGAGAGATTTTTACAGTCACATTTAGAGGAATCTTCAATGAACATTTGACCCTTTAACAAGCTTCATCTTTTAGCAATCTGCATGGCACTTAAAATCTCATATACTTAATGTCCTCAGAGTACTTTAGTTGTCTGGTTTACAGACAAATACACCAATTAAGTGTTATTCTTCAAACGGATGGGGGGATCTTGTGTCTGAGATACGGCAGCGTTCCAGGTAAGTGCAGTGGCTTCCGCTTAGAATCCCAAGGCCGGTCACTTGCTCAGTAAGGTCTTTTCATATCGGGGTTGCAAGGTGGGTTCCTCTTGAATAGGCCAGAATCTTGAAAATGCTCATACTTCCTCTTCAACGTGTTTTGTATTTAGCGTTAAAAATTGAGTTATGGTGAGGGAGCGATCACTTGCAAACGAAGCTCTTCTGCCCTTTAGTGGATTATTTTTAGCACTGTAGCATTGTCATCCCGTTGATCATCAATTTGCTAAAGCGGGCACCAGTAATGTCTCTATTGCAAGACTTGTTGTTACTGTTTTTGGCATATGGAATACGCCACGGGGAGCTTGCCAGCCTCTGCCGGGCGGGCGGGATACTCTCGGTAGCTTGCAGGGCTCTCCGAGAAGGACGGAGGAATCAAGCCTGGGTCAGCCGTGTGCAAGGCAAACGCCTTACCCGCTGTGCTATCGCTCCAGTCCATTCATAGCGAGCAACACAAAGTTCATTGTTTCAGTTCTGCTTTGGGGGACATGGTTTGGGATTTGGGGTGGAGACACTTGAAACATGATGGGGGGAAGGTGCAATGGTGGTGGGATTGGTGTTTGAATAGTAAATGTAGTGACTTATTGTGAACAACTTTATAAAAATAAAATAAAGTTTAGCTCCAAAAAAAGAAAAAAATAAAGCTCAGCCCTTTCGGCATATGAGCTGAAGGGAAGGAGGAAGGAGGGAGCCTGGTGTTGCAGGGGTGCCGTGGGAAGGTGCCGGGACTGGTGTTGGGGGCAGACAGCTTGGGCAAGGGCCTCTGCTCACGTGGGGCTCCACGTGAGCACAGCCTTGAACGACCTGGGTTTAGGAAAATAAGCCCGGTCAAGCAGGTGGATTCCCGGAGACCGTCGGTCTGTGCCTCGGCGGTCAGTGCCTGAGTCTAGCTGTCCCCCCCACACCCCTACCCCTCCCCCCCCCCCCCGCCCCGGCCACGTGTTCACGCCGTGGGCCGGCCACAACGTCTCTCACGGTTGTTTCTCCTCTGGGAGTGTCACTATGCCCTGGTATACCGAGGACACCTCACCCGCTGGGGGTGGAAATGAAAAAATGAAGTCATCAATGAAAGAAAAACACGCTGGAGGGCTTTCATTCTCCCCACAGGCGGCCGTGGAGGAACAAAGAGGCAGTGTTTCCTTCCGCGCGGGCTTGCTCGGGCTCGGACTTGGGGATGTGGGGCCGTTTGCTCTGGATCGCCTCCTCCCAGCACAGAGCTAGGGGCACGCAGCGTTTGCCTTGCACGTGGCCGGCCCGGGTTCGATTCCTCCGTCCCTCTCAGAGAGCCCGGCAAGCTACCGAGAGTCTCTCACCCGCACGGCAGAGCCTGGCAAGCTCCCCGTGGCGTATTCAATATGCCAGAAACAGTAACAAGTCTCACAATGGAGACGTTACTGGTGCCCGCTCGAGCAAATCAATGAACGATGGGATGACAGTGCTTTATTATTTCTTTTTGGGGGGGAGCACATCCAGTGATGCTCAGGGGTTACTCCTGGCTCTGTGGTCAGGAATTACTCTAGGCAGTGCTTGGGGGATCATGTGGGGTGCTGGGGATCAGACCTGGGTTGGCCATGTGCAAGGCAAGCACCCTATCCATGGTACCATCTCTCCACCCCAATATGTGAATTAAAAAAAATCATATTTTTCTTTGTTTCTTTATATCCTACACCTGAGAGGGCTCATTCTAGAAAGATACGTAGGGGGCAGCCGCTGGCCAGAGGCAACAAAAATGGTGATCTGAGCTTGCCTGAAGGGACAGTCCCCTGGGCACGGGTAGAGGGGAGTGAGTGCTCTGCTGGAGGGGGCCGTGTTGGGGGTGACAATGAAACCGTCAGTAACAGTGTTGTCAATCCCGGCACATCAGTTAGAACAAAAAGAAGCTGAAGGATTGAACACTGGACCGATGGACACGTGCCAGAGGACTTAGTTCCCTCAGCCCCTCTTGCCAACACACACCTTGAACGGTCTCCACCGGCTGTGCTGGAGGGAAGGACAGAATGTCAGAAAGTTCTGGAAAAACGTGTCTGACAAGAGATGTGGCTTGAAAGGAACTTCCAGCTGAACTCCAAGTGTTTTACATTTAAAATATTCATGTCACAGAACATAGAAATAGATTCTTTTCTTTAAAAGAAAATCCTAAAAAATAATAAAGCGTAGGTGAAGGTATAGCCCAACAGACTGGGTCCTTGCTTTGCGTTCAGGAGGTCTGGGCTTGGTCCCTCGCCCTGCCTGGTCCCTGGTCCTCGTCTGTATAGAGCTGGGGCGTGTATCCCTTGAACATTGCTGGGTGTTGCTCAAACAGTGGTTCAAGACCACTTTGAATTTTTGTTGCCTCTGACCCTTCCCAAGCGCAACTCACTGTTTCGTGGGATGGATATCCTTCACACCCCCTCAAATGCGTGGAGAAACACGGACCGATCACAGAAGACGTATCGGCGAGAGGCTCTGGGAAGGCCAGGCCTTCGCTCAAGGGAGGGTCTTGTGGGTACAATCTACCTGGTCCCTTAGGAACCGGGAGAGTGAGCTTGTCACTGGTGGTGGGATTTTATTCCACTCTTCCCCCTTTTGTAGATTGTTTCATTTCAAGGAACTCCAGATGTCTCTCTTGGGCTTTTCCCCCCAGGTCCTTCTGGCCAGAACTGTCACTGTCACTGTCATCCCGTTGCTCATTGATTTGTTCGAGCGGGCACCAGTCTCTCATTGTGAGACTTATTGTTACTGTTTTTGGCATATCCAATATGCCACGGGTAGCTTGCCAGGCTCTGCCGTGCGGGTTCGATACTCTCGGTAGCTTGCAGGGCTCTCCGAGGAGAGTGGAGGAATCGAACACGGGTCGGCTATCGTTCCAGCTGGCCAGAACAGCCACTGATTTTTTTTTTCTTTTTTGGGTCACACCTGGTGATGCACAGGGGTTACTCCTGGCTCTGCACTCAGGAATTACCCCCTGGCAGTGCTCAGGGAACCATATGGGATGCTGGGAATCGAACCCGGGTTGGCTTCGTGCAAGGCAAACACAAACACCTTACCCGCTGTGCTATTTCTCCAGCCCCGAACAGCCACTGATTTATGTATTTAGAAGCTTCCAGAGTGGTGGCCTGAAGGTTGGGGTAGACGAGATGGCCCCAGGACATGCATGGGGTCTTTCCTGCAGGAAGTCACCTCTGACGCTTCCCCTCTTTCTCCTTTGCTCCTTGGCACCCTTTTGCTTGGTCACCTCGCCCGCCTTCCCTGTGCGTCTGTTTCTGATGAGCCTTCGCTTTCTCTCCCCAGTCATGCGGAGGAACCCCTTTGGCGTGGACATCTGCTGCCGGAAGGGCTCTCGGAGTCCGCTGCAGGAGCTCTACAACCCCACCCAGGTAAGCTGCAAGGGGCAGAGAGGACCCCCAAGCCCAGGAATGCTGCTTTGGGGGAGATTTAAGACAACATCCTCACTGTCTGACTCGTCCTCTTCCGTGCTGGTTTTCGCTGTGTCCCCTTCTTCTGTCTAATGGGGCCCGAAGTTCGAGATGCTCACATTTACAGGGATGCTCTGACATCCTGCTGGACGAGGCTTCCTGACCTGCTTGGGTTTTGCAGCCACTGCTGGGCCTGTAAGAGCCCGCAGTGCCTTGCCACCTCCCTCTCGGCAGCCTCCGGGAAAGCTCAGGTGTGGTGAAGGTGCCACCCGGACCCCAGGGGTGGTTCTGAAAGCCAACGACGATGCCCCAGGAGTTCCAGCTTGGAGCCTGTTTGTCAAGACTGAGCATGTGGAGGGGCTCAGTGATGCTCTCAGTAAATTGGACGTGGTTATGGGAAAGTCTCTTGAAGCAAAGCAGACTTTTAGGAACTGTGTCATCCACGGGGAGCTGGGAGCTGAGGGAGGCAGCCTGGTTGCCATGGTGATGATTGATGCCTGGTGGTCTTGATGGGGCTTGGGGGTTGGGTCTTCTACAGGGCTATTAGTTAGGGCTTAGCACCAAGAATGGGGGAGGAACAAGTAGTGGAGATACTGTGGGCTTCGGTAGCTGCTTCAGCTCCCGCCTTAGAGCTTTTGTATCGGCTGCTTCATTTTGTGGCTCTGTGGCCCCAGGTGTGTGGTGGGGGAAGGTAGTGCTTGCCCTCAGCGGTGCTGAGTTTGCAGAAGCCTGGCTGAGGCTTGGGCCTGAGAGCTTGCTGAGCCCACATCTCTCACCTCTTACCTGTCTGTCCTCCCTCTGGACAGACAGACTGATAGACACAGACACAAACCCACATCTCCCACCTCTCACCTGTCTGTACTCTCTCTGGATAGACAGACAGACTGATAGACAGATAGACGGACAGACAGACAGATAGATACACACACACACACATACACACACACATGCTGAGCCCACATTTCCCATCTCTCATCTGTCCTCCCTCTGGGAAAGGGGCACCTGTATTTGTGCATCTGAGGTGACTTCACTAAGCACATACCACATATGCACATGCGCACACATGTATGCACATATGCACTTGCATACCTACATGTGCACACATGAACATGCATATGTGCACACACTTGCATGCTCACATGTGCACACATGCATACACGTGTGTGCACATGTACACAGCCATGCATGTGCCACACATGTATGCACACATGCATACATGCATGTGTGCATACTCAGACACGTGCACATGTACACATGCTCACACGCACATACACACACACTCGTGCACCCCATCGCTGAGGAGCTCCGGTGTGATGCGGTCAGAAGCCCCGGGCTGCTGCAAACTCAGTTCCCACGGCTCCACTCTGGGCCTTCTGAACCCAGCAGGGCGTTAGATGCTGACGCCCTTTCGCCTCCACCTGCTTTGTATGTAGCTTTACTGTGTGCCAGGGAAGGGCTGTCCTTCCAGATGAGACAGTTGAGAGGCACGAGGGCAGGTCAGTCGTGCCAATTGTGCCATTTTCCTGCTGGCTTCGATGTTGCTTAGCAATGTTTTGTTGGGGACACCAGGCTACAATACCCTGAATGGACTCCAGCTTGGTAGAACCCCAAGTCTTATTGGCTCTGGGCAATCAGAGGGATTTGTCTGTTGGGTTGCAACAGGATCTGCTTTTTCTCAGAGCTCTGGAACCCGGCCTGCCTGAGGCGTACCTGTTCAGGGCTTCTGTTGGGGCTCAAGCCCCCTTCCCAGCCAGCCTGCACCCCACCTTTGACAGAGGTTTTCCGGGTGCCCGGCTGGGGCTCACCACCCTCTGCCCACATGCCCTGTGGCTCTGACGAGGAGTTTTTACAGGCGACGCCACAGGCTGGGAAGAGCCTGTTTCTGAAGCGGGGACCCGGCCTGGGCGCAGGATGTTTTGGGGCCGCGTCCGACCGTCCGACCTGCCTGGGCCTGTGTCGACTCCTGGGCAGCGTCTGGCCAGCCTAGCGGGGTGCCCCAGGAGCCTGCGATGGGAAGAGGCGAGTCCAGACCTCAGCTCCTGCCTGTGGACCTCCCCACTGGCTTTGGGGGGGCATCAGTTGTGGGGTGGTCCCCACCCCTCAGAGAGTGTTCCCTCAGGAAGTTCTCCTCATTTCCTCGGGAATGCTCTTCCTTCCCGGACCAGATTCCTTGACCGGCTACAGTTCTGGTCCATTGCCCTGATGCCCGTGCCTCGGGACACAAGGGGGCCGAGGGGGCTTTGGAGGACAGGAGCCTGTTGAGGCCCTGAGACGTGGACATGCTTGTCCCTGTCAGGCTTGATGGTGGACCCTCATGTCCCCATCGGCCAAGCTGTCAGCCCGGCTGCTGGCCCAGGGGGATATTATCACTGAGGCAGCCCCCAGACCGTCTCCTCAAGTCGGTTGCGCTGTAACAATACCCTTTTGATTTGGCCCACTTACCGGGCTCAGTAACCTGGGGCAAAGGAACCATTTGTTCGGGACGAACAGAAACCACCCGTTTCTGAGGCAAGAAAGTCCCCATCTGAGTGACTGTCCAGAAACCAAAGGCCAGCACGCTGGCGTGTGTAGAAATTCCTCAGCCTATAGTACACCGCACCTTGGGCACTGCACCCCATTTCAGGTATAGGAAAGCAAATGTCAGGATGGTGCTGTATTTGCCTGAAATCTGTCTCTTTTTTAGGGGGACCACAACCAGTGGTGCTGGAGGGTCTTTTTCTGGTGTGGTGCTTGCAGGGGTCAGCCCTTAGTGGTCCTTGGGGGCTCGGGATGTGCCCGGAACCAATCCTGACCATGCACTCACACACCAGCCTAACCTCATAGTTCCTACCTGGTAAGAAGCAGGAAGTATTCAGCTCCAGGGTGGGGACAGAATCGTGTAGAGCGTTTCTTAACTCTGTTCTCTTCACAGAGACGGTAATTTTCCCTTGGCAGAAATCATCCCGACTCCTCTCAAGAAAAAAAGGGGGGAAAAAAAAAAGGGAGAAAGAGTCCAAATTCTTTATTGGACAAAGGCTTAAAAGCTCCCTTAGGAAAATTGGCTCCAATCTGATTCTCTTGTCCAAGGTTTTCAGTTTTTATTTTAGTGCCTTGCAAACGCCTCACCACTGAACCAACAATTGGTTTGAAAAAGAAAAAAAAAAAGTTCGTAGTCGTTATTCTTAGAGAAAGTGTGCTCTGGTGTCTTATAATTTTCCTGGTTCTCTGCTGTCTGCCTGGCCCCAAAATAAAACGTAATTGCCCACCCGATCAGCCGGAGCCAAGTCACCGAAAGTTCAGGAGTTGCCAGCTGCGTCTTTGTGAACCGTGTTCACATCTGTGTGTGCGCGCGGGCCAGGCTGTGCCAGCAGCCATCCGTAGGGCGTAATTGCCCCCGAAATGCCAGCGAGGGCGAGACAGCTTGTCCTCCTGCGTCGCCCACCGCCGGGACCTCTTGTGGGTTGCCTGCCACCCTCCCGGCCTCACTCATGTGGTTCAGCCCTGCCCTCTCTGCTGCTTTCTTTAGCTTCCTCTTGCTTTGTGATTACCCCGTTCCAAGGAGACAGATGCCCGGCCTCGGTCAGTGTGCAGAGGCTGGAGACGGGGCACGGGGCACGTTGGAGCCAGGGCTGGGCAGCTGTCCCTGGGGGGCCACGAGAGAGGTGGGGGACAACTCCCCCACCTTCGAGAAGGCCTGGCGGTATCCTGGGGGCACCACTGGAGAGCAGTGAAGACACCGAGGGCCGGAGGGATGGTATGGAGGCAGAGATGCGTGCCCAGCACCTGGCTGCGGCCACGACCCTGGTTTGAATCCCAGTGCTGCGTCTGATCTGCCGACAATCCCAGATGTGCTCTCTGAGCACTGAGCCAGGTGTGGCCCCTGAGCACTGCGTGGGAACCCCACTCCCAACAAAAAGGAGGAAGGATGAGGGGAAAGATCGTGGGGCACAGCTGAGTCTCTGTGACCCGATGGGCTGGGGCGGTGCAGGGAGGAAGTGCAGAGAAGAGGAAGAGGAAGAAGATTTGCTTTTTGCCAATAGTCTAATACAGCATTTTTCAATTGGGAGGAGGGACCAAATAACCCCCAGAATATCCCGAGGGGACCATCATTGAATATGTGTTGATGGGGGCCCCCGGCATGAAATGAGGGGGCCAGTGGCAGGACCGAGGGGGCTCCAGGAAGGAATCCAGGTCGGAAGGGGGTCCCGGTGGGAAAAAAGGCCGAGGGACACTGGTGGTTCTTGTAGACGCTTTATGCGTGCCCAGCAGTCCCTGGAAGGCGCCCCGGACCCCCCTACGTGTCGGCCTATCGACTGAGGTTCTGAACGCTGGAGTGCTTCACCAGGCCCCTGGGTGGGGCGAGGTCACGGGAGGCCAAGAGGTGCTCCCACAGCCCGTCCTTGGTCAGGTGATCCCTAATCTTTGAGGGGCTTTCTTGAGTTTTTCTTCCCAGGGACCCCCGCTGAGACCTGAATGGGGGGCTGTGACCCAGACACTGCAGGGGCTGGGGCCTGAGGTGCTGTCTAATGGGTACTTGCTGTTTGAGTTAATTTTGGGGGGCTCAGAAGGTGACTTACTGGCTTAAAGGGCCTATGGGGCCTCGAGCTTAAACCTTCAGAAACCGCCCTACGGTGGCGATCCCGGCCACCACTGTGTTCTGGGCTCCCTGGGAGACATGAAAACCCTCGTGGAGAAGATTTAGGTTTGCTTCCGCAGTCCTGGACGCAGCGTTTCCTCCTGGCCAGAGCCTCGCCAGGCCAGAGTCCCGAGCTGCCCACCCCTAGCCTAGGAACTCTGCTGCAGGCCGGCACCCCCGGTTGGATGTGGGAGCAGGCCATCGCTCAGCTCCGCAGAGCCCGGCTGCCTCCTCGCCCAGCCCAGATGCCTTCCCGGCTCTGCCAACACTCGTCTCTCACAGTCGACGTAGCGGAATAAACAGGGGAAAGAGATACGTGCCCCAGCCCAGAGAGCCTTCTGTCAGATGTGAGGGAGGGTCCCCAGGGAGGCCTTCCCCCCTCGAGAGCAGGACGGCGGGAGGCTTCCCAGAAGAGGTGCCCGTGGACGCGCATACACACAGACTCACACACACACGTGCGTGCACACACACACGCACACACACATACATCCACATGCACACAGGCACACACATACAGGCACACATACACACGTGTGCACACATACACATGCACACACACACACACACATACACACACACACGCGCACACACACAGTCCTGGGCAGAGGAGGGAACAGCATCACAGAGGGGAGGAACAGCAGGTGTGGAACTCAGGACAGTTCCTGGTGCGACAGAGAATGAGGCCAGGCTGGTGCCCAGGTGAAGGTCACACTGGGGACAGTGTGGGGAGGCCCCAAAGGCTTATGGGCAAAGAGAGGGGTAGTGTTTTGGGGGGGTGGAGGGGCTGCCTCTGAAGAAATGACTAGGGGACCCATTACTAGGCTAGTTTTGTAGGCTGGACAGTTCCGTGCGTGGGCCCGGCGGTGCTGGGGGCCACGTCTGGTGGTGCTCTGGGGCCCTTGTGGTACTGCAGGTGGACTTTGGGACCTTAAGAGTTGGTGTTTAGGGGCTGAAGCGATAGCACAGCGGGTAGGATGTTTGCCCTGCACGTGGCCGACCCGGGTTCGATTCCCAGCATCCCATACGGTCCCCTGAGCACTGCCAGGAGTAACCAGGAGTAAAGCCAGGAGTAACCCCTGTGCATCGCCAGGTGTGACCCAAAAAGCAAAAAAAAAAAAAAAAAAAAAGACTTGGTGTTTAACCCCCAGTAGGGTGAAGCCCCCCCAGGTGCCCCCAGGGGGCGCTCTGCAGTTTCTGAATCAGCTACTGACTGCTATTTAACGGGGTCGTCTTTCAGGCAAGCCCCACCTCCAATTATCAGGTGGACTTGGATGAGATAAGGCGAGCAGTGTGCAATGCTAGCTGCACAGTGGGGACCCCGTCCCACCCCCAGGGGGCTTGGAGGTGATGACCCTTGCTGAGCCTCACCCCGAGGGTTCGAGCCTTGTAAAGGGTTCTGGCAGTTCTGCGTTCCCGCCGACTTGGAGCATCTAGAAAGCCGTGCGCGTGAGAACCCGTGCCTCTGATTCTCCCAGAACCCACTTGCTGTGGGTATAGGATGCCTCTGGGTGCATGCCCTGGTCAGTCACTCTATTTCCAGCCCCCTCTTGGAAACCCCCCCCACCCCGCCCCGCCTCGCCCCTGTGGTCTGTGGGCGCGTGCCTCAGCATGGGGCCTGCACCAGCTTTAGGTGGACGAGCCCTCTAAGGTGGCTTCCCCATGCCAGGTTTGGGAGGTGCCTCGTGGAGGGAACATGTGCTGGGGTAAGTGGCACGCTCCATTCCGTGCCGGGCATCTGACGGGCGCTGGAAGCATCTGCTCCAGCCTCCCAGTGAAGCGGGCAATGGGGACGGGACCATCTGCCTTCTGAATTGTTTGGGAAGAATAGGGGGCCTGGGCACAGGCACCCGGGGGAGGGCAGGGAAGAGGAGACAGGGTGCAGCCCCCAGCTCTGGGCTGCGGGCCCCGCCATGGCCAGCCACCTGGCCGGTGACGAGCCGGTCTCATTATCTTGCCTTGACCCAGCAGCTGTCTGCCAGCCGAAAGGGCGCTTAAATGACTGAGTCGTGGATGGGCTTCTGACGCCAAGATATTACTTACTGTCGCTCTCACCGTGTGGCAGCTGGCTGGCCAGGACGAAATACTACATTAACTTCATCTTACACACGGCACTTGGGAGGATGCTTCATTATTAATCACAAATTACAATAGGCCAGCGAAGCCTATTGCAAAAAAAAAAAAAACAAGCCGAGGGGCCACTAGTGCCCAGGGCTTTATTATTTTGGAGCCCTGAAAGGTGCCCTGCATCAGGTTTCTTATTATTATCAGGTCAGATGGTGGTTCTGGAGGCGACCATAGTCTGGGTCAGAGGAAAGGGGTGTCCTGAGGCCACTCCTTACCCCCCCACCTCATTCTCTGGTTTCCTTATGTTTAAAATAAAATAGAGCATGGAAACTTTTTTTTTTTTTTTTTTTGCTGGGCTATAAGATTGGAAACCACGTTTCTGGATGCCCAGAGCCAAACTGGTGTAGTCGGCAAACCTCAGCAATCTGAGTCAAGTTGAGCCTCCTTAGGGGACCTGAACCACTGCCGTGGGGTCGCGGGCTTTCTGCAGGTGCACGCTGGGAATTTCACAGAATGTGAAGAAGATAGATGGTTTCCTCCGGCCTGGAAACAGCTCACTATTCATTTCGAAGGCTTTCGAACACGTGTGATGTATGGTTTGTGTGTGGCAGACTTCGTGACTACGTGAGCTCGGTGCGCTGATTTATAAGGTCGTGGGAGTGTGTGTGTGTGTGTGTGTGTGTGTGTGTGTGTGTGTGTGTCTGTCTGTCTGTCTGTCTGTCTGTCTGTTCCTACAGCCCATATCCTGAGAAATGGGTAGATGTAGCAGTCAAGTTTTAAGTTCTCCCATGCTTGTGCATGTCAAACGCTGTGTCTAGCTGGGTGCCTGGGTAAAGAGCAGCCAGCACGAGACTCCGTCTCTGGGCAGTGTTAATGAGATCTCTGTCGTCTTGCCCGCGGGTCCTCAGTCATCCCCGCCGTCGTTTTTGGCGGCTGTCCTGCTCGAGGAAGCCTCATCGGACCGAAGTGTTCAGCTCTGGAGCTGCAGTGCTGGGTGCTAACGGGGTCTTGCTGTGCAAATAGACTCCGGTGTGTATTCCGACATAAGAGTGACATGCGCGTGACCAAATGACCTGGGCAGTTTGCCGGGAGAGACACGCAGCTGTCAAATCAGCCTCTTTGGGAAAGTTGGTTCCAGAAGCACCTTGCATTAGCAGAGACTTCCGTGCGATTTGATTTTTCTGTAAGTCACAACGCTCAGGCGGGTTGCTCGGTCCACTGAGTTGTAACCGGATGGGAATGGATCTAGCTGAAATAAAGCCCTTGCTGATTCTCCACGACTCGATAGAACAGATGTGGCAGAGGGGCGGGGGAGAGGGGGATCCGCATTCATCCTGGTAGGAAAAGGGGCTTTCCATCTCTCTCCACCCCTGAGTGCCGTGAAATCGGGGGCAGTCAGCCGAAAAAACGTCTCCAGCTCTGGAAACCTCATTTGTCGAGGAGAAACAAAGTTATGAAGAGACTTAAATAGCAAAGTATGCAGGCCACTTCAGACACGGGGCAAACTGCTCAGCCCCTGCTGGCTTAGATGATGTTTCTTAAGCTCAGGTGAAGCTTCAGCAGTGGCTCCCCGACCCCCACCCCTCCCCTTCCTACTCTGAGGCTGACCTGAGATGAGTCCTGCCTCCCAGCCAGAGGAGGCAAACGGGAACTTTTCCAGCTGCTGCATTTTAAAAAGCAATGAGAGTGCCAGTGAAATAGTACAGTGGGTTAGACGCATGTCTTACACATGGCTTGGGGGCGGGGGGGAGTCCATAGGAGGTCCCTAGCTCCTCTTATGGTCACCCAAACCCCATCAGAAGTGATTACTGAGAGCAGAGCCAGGAATAAGCCTAAACATGTGCCCCCTCTGTTAAAAAAAAAAAAAAGAAAATCAAAAGAAAGCAGATGATGTTCTTTTTGATATTATGTAGCTGACTCAGTCTACCCCTAACTTAATGTTTCTTCCCATAATCAGTAAGAATTCATCACCATCATTTTTGTCTTTGTTTCTGCTTCATCTGTGCGCGTCTTAGTGTGGGTTGGCCTAATGGTCAGTGTCCATATATGGCCAGAGGGGCGGGAGGGGTGTCTCAGAACCCCGCCTGGCCCCCCTGCCCATGCGTGTGTGCAGGCTGTGTGTATTTGCTCCCAGGGAGCTAAGGAGACACGGAAGAGGCGCTCCATGACTGTGTGGACGAGGCCTGATGCTGCTCGACCCCGTGAAGGAGCTGGGGACACTGAGTCACGGGCCCGATTGCGGCTGGGCTGGGCAGTTGTTCCAAGCCTGCCTCGCCCGTTGGCTCCATTTCCCCCGCTCCCCACTCTCCTTCCCTCCGCCCTCCCCGAGTCACAGAGAGGAAGGAACGTGGTGAGCCTGCAGAGACGTGGAGCCGAAACGCTTCCCCACCTCTTCCGAGTCTCTGCTCAGTGTCAGGGCCGCCAGCCGAGCCCACAGACGGGCCTGAAACACTCTGGGGCGGCCGTAACCCTGACATAAGGTCTGGGCAGGGTGGGTCCCTCCTTGGCTCCTGCTCTTTGGTCGGCACCAGCTGTTTGCTGGTGATCTGTGATGTTCTGGGCTTTGGAAGCATTGCCTTGGGCTCTGAGTGTGTGTGTGTGTGTGTGTGTGTGTGTGTGTGTGTCCACGTTAGTCTTTCTTTTTTTGCTTTCTTTCTTTTTTTGTTTTGTTTTGTTTTTGGGTCACACCAGTGATGCACAGGGGTTACTCCTGGCGGTGCTCACAGGACCGCATGGGATGCTGGGAATCCAACCCAGGTCAGCTGCGTGCAAGGCAAACGCCTTACCCACTGTGCTATCACTCCGGCCCCCACATAATTAGTCTTTTTAATGAAGACCCAGATCCTGTTGGGTCGGGCCTTGAGCTCTGCCAGCGGGGACTTCGTTTTAGCCACTTACATTGCAGTGGCCCTGCTTGCCGGTGAGCTTGGGTTCAGAGGGAGTTTGGTTTTTCCGCCTCTGTGTTCGACTCGGGGTACCAGTCAACCCTGGCTGCCTCCCGTGTGTACGACCCTCACCCTCGGCGAGACACCAGGGCTTGGAAGACAAAGATGCCCTTGCTCTCAGCTCGGACAGTCAGGCCCAGGACACCGTCAGGCTTCCGAGTCCCTGTGACTTCAGTGGGCGATGCCGGAGGAGAGAGAGAGGGGCCGGTTGCCTGGAGCAGGTGAGAGGGTCTGTGCTCACATGCGTGAAGCCACACCGGGTGTGTGCCAGTGGCTGTGTGTGTGTGTGTGTGTGTGTGTGTGTGTGCCTTCGTGCCTGCGGCCGGAGCTGTTGGGTTCTGGCAGAGGGGAGAGGGGCAATGCCTCTCTCGGGTCAGAGCCTTGCCCCCCACCTCCACCCACCCGCGTCTGCTGGGGCGGGGCAGGGCCAGGCGGCGTGAGGCCTGCCTTCGGCTGTGCCGCTGCCTTCCAGGGGGTCAGGCGCCCCAGGCTCCCCGCCCGTCTGTGTGTTCTGGATCCCTGAGCTCCACCACCTCTCTGCTGCCTGCAGACGCCACCCTCTTGGCCTCGATCCAGCTGTGACAGGTGGGGGGGCAGCTCTGGCGGGGAGGGGAACTTTCCGGAACAGGCCGCGGGGTATGGTGCCCGGGCAGGCTCCAGAACACGGCCTGTGGCAGCATTTCCTCGTCTCTGCCTTAAACCAAGGGTTTCGAGCCACAGAGCTGGCACAGATTCATTACTGGCCGTCACTGGAGTGTTGGAGGGAGAGAGACAGACAGACAGACAGACAGAGACAGAGAGATATCACTGAGCGGAGAGAGATCACTCCGAACTGATATATATATATATATATATATATATATATATATATATATATATATATAGAGGGGGGTGGGGAGAGAGATCCCCCTGAGCTGAGAGAGACAGAGACAGAGAAGGAGATCCCTCTGAGCTGAGAGGGAAAGAGAGATCTCTCTGAGCTCAGAGACAGAGACAGAGAGATCCCTCTGAGCTAAGAGGGAGAGAAATCACTCTGAGCTGAGAGAGAGAGAGAGACAGCCCTCTGAGCTGAGAGAGAAAGGGAGACAGAGACAGAGAAAGATCCCTGTGAGCTGAGAGAGGAAGAGAGAGAGATCCCTCTGAGCTGAGAGAGAGAGGGAGACAGAGACAGAGAGATCTCTCTGAGCTGAGAGAGAGAGGGAGACAGAGACAGAGAGAGATCCCTCTGAGCTGAGAGAGGAAGAGAGAGAAAGAGAGAGATCCCTCTGAGCTGAGAGAGAGGGAGACAGAGACAGAGAGATCTCTCTGAGCTGAAGAGGGAGGGACACAGAGAGAGAGAGAGAGAGAGAGAGAGAGAGAGAGAGAGAGAGAGAGAGAGAGAGGGAGAGAGAGAGCCCTTCGAGCTTGTTGCGTCTCCCCTCGTACCCCGTGGGGCATCCCCAGCCACATCCGGCTATAAGCACGTCCTGTGGGTTCAGTTCTCGGCTTCTGATCACTCCACCAGCCCCGGGCTTGCTTGGACCTGGTGTTTGGGGAGGGCTGAGAGAAGGGCCTGATGTCTGTGGGCACACGGCGGGGCCTGGGGGCCAGAGCATTAGCACAGCGGGGAGGGCGTTGGCCTTGCACGCGGCCGACCCAAGTTCCATCCCCAGCATCCCATGTGGTCCCCCGAGCACTGCCAGGAGTAGTTCCTGAGTGCAGAGCCAGGAGTAACCCCCAAGCATCGGCCAGGTGCGACCCAAAAGGAGAAAACAAAAACCCCAAGCCCCACACTGTCTGGCCTGGTCGAGCACGTAGGTCTGTCCCGAAGCCTGGCGCCCCAGCTGGAACCCCAGAGCTACCCCCTAACCAGCTGCCGGACCGGGGAGATCTTATCTTCTCTGTGCCTCGGTTTCCTCTTGCCACCCCCGATCCCTACCTCAGCCTTCTGGTGAGGAGTAATGAAAGTCCCACGCAGGAAGTGCTTGCGGCGGAGGCTGGCCTGAGGGTTGCTTCTGAGAGGGTCGTCTGCAGCCTGCCTTGCTCAGGCACAGGGGCCACGAGGGGGCCCGTGAGTCGGCCCCCAGAGGGCGGGGGTGAAGGCTGGTCGAGGGGAGACAGAGCTCGCTCTAGCGAGGGGCGCCCACCTGTGAGAGGCACGCGGAGCCCCAGTTCTGCTCCCCGACACCTCCTAGTCCCCTCACCAGCAGTGCTCAGGCCACGCCCCCACGCGCCAGTGGGGTGATGTGGGCGGCTTCCGAGGAGGCCTGCCTGCTTTGGGGCCTCAGCTCCCGCCGTGCCTTTGCATCTCCAGAGGGAAACGGACGAACCTCTCAGCGCGGACCACACCTGCCGGCCTTGCGGTTTCTGGGGGCGTCAGAGGCGTGTCTAAGCTCCCACTCGGTCGCTTTGTGCCACCAAGTACAAGGGCTCCTGCCCTCAGCTGCCTGGACGGCACCTGGTGGGGGGGGGGCGTTAGAAATGCGGGGCCACGGCCTTCACGGTGGGCAGCGGTCCGTTCGTTAGCTGGGCTTGCTAGGAGCAGGAACTGGAGCGGCTCCTGGGCACCCCCATGCCCCCGAGCTGCAGCCCCTCCCCCCCCGCCCCACCTGGCCTTAGATTCCACAGGACTCATGTGCCCTGCCTGGGCTTCGGGACCCGGAAAGCAGGAGAACTTGGCGCCTTTGTCCAAACTTGGAAACCGCAGCTGTGTTTCTGAGCCTGGGGTGCTCGTCAGTGGTGGGGGACTGGAGTCGGGGGGCAGGCAGGGGGCATGGCGGGGCCCAACCAGCACCCCGGGTGCATTCGATATTTGGAGAGATAATAGTACAGCGGCCTTGGTTGGTTGGGGCTGACCCTGATTCGGTCCCAGCATCCCGTGTTGTCCCACAAACCCTGCCAGGAGTGATCCCTGAGCACAGAGCCAGGAGCACTGCCAGTGGGGGCAAGCATGCCGGCTACTAGCAGCAGGTAGAGGTTGGGGTGTCACTGACCCTTCCCTGGAGAGGGGAGCCCCTGGATCTATGCCAGCCTCTGTTGGTTCAGTGTTGGTTCCACAGCCTGGCATGGACCCTGGCAGAGGTGGGGGAGGGAATTGTATAAAGCACAGGAAGGGGTCACACACACACACACACACACACACACACGCACATGTACACGTACACATGCGCACACACACATGCACATATACATGCACACACACATGTACACCACACAGGCACACACATACCCACGTGCTCGTGTACACACACATGCACGCACACACATGCACACGTACACACACGTGCACACATACACGCCTGCACATACACACACACGAGCACACTTGCACAGCCCTTACCACTAAGGGTAAAGAACTCGATGCACACAAACCCTGGCTTTTGCAGATGGAGCGCTCTGCGTTCCACTTTTCCAGAGCAATCTGCAAATGCATGAACAAGGGGATGCCTTGTGATCTTTGCTGCGGTGCCTGTTTGAATCAGCGGAAGCTGGTCTCCGTCCCGGCAATAAGCCGGCCCGGCCGTCCACCCAGCAGTGGCTTTGTACATGGGTAATTGTCATTCCCCAGGAAACGTCACCCCGGACGGAGGGAGCCCCTGGAAAAATCTCATCTCATTTAGTAGGGAAAGTGCATGCTGGCAAGTGAGGAGGCTGTCGTGGCACATGTCCCACGGAGGTGTTCTCTCACCGAGTGGCCCGTCTGCCTCCCCACCCGTCCATCCACATGCTGTGTCCTGTGTGAGCCGGGGCCCGCATTCCTAATCTCCGTCTGGAATCGGGGGGGCCTCGGCTCTCTCGGCGGGGTTCCCTTCGTTTTCCAGGATAAATGAGCTGGTGACTAAAGAGAAATGTGACTATTTTAAGGAACTGGCAGATAGAGGGGAGTCTCAACAGCAGCAGAGATCCAGTGATTTGCAGTCAGGAGGAGAAGGAATGGAGCGAGAAAGAGAAATCCATCGTCAATCTCCACACCTCTTGTTTGTCAATGCCTTCTCACGCTGCACACCTTGAGCCCGTGCCTACGAAGGGACCCCTTCACTGCTCTCTCCGGAGCAGATCCGGGAGATCGTGCGTACAGGAGAAATAATTGATGTGCCCCACTTCCGGCACTGCTTGAGAGCTCTTACTGACTCCGTGCTTGGAGGGGCGTCACTCCTGGTGGTGTTTGGGGTTGGTTGTACAGTGCTTGGAGGTTGAATCCTACACCCCAAGCACGTACACCCGTCCCTCCCACCCTTTGAGCTCTCAACTCCCAGCCTCCTTCCTTAACGTGTGTACGAAAGGCATCTAGGGGAATGGAGTTTTTCAGCAGGTATGTGTTACTCCGAGTAGAGGGTCCTTTTTCTTGCACGTGGCAGAACGAGCTCCGGTTGCTTGGTTGGCTGTCTTATTCGTGGCCTTATCTGAGAAACAGCGTCTAACACTGATTTTCTTTTTTTGCTGAAGTGAAAAGAACGATTGGAATGCAGGCCTCGATAATCTTGAAATAAGAACCGGGAGGCAGGAGAGTGAGAGTCGGTTGCAGTGGATAATTGAGTCTCTCTCTCTCTCGGGAATCTGAAGGTGTAACTCAATCAGAGCCAAGAAGCCGGAAGTATCTCGTTAAGATCAGGCTGAACCCCAGCAGCCTCCAGCATATTGTTGCCGTTTGTTATCCGATTAGTGCGGTCTAAGGCTGAGAGATTCAGCTCGTCTCCAGCCGTGCCCCTGTTCAAATTTAACTTGCTAAGCAGAGCTGTCCAAATCCAGTGCCGACCTTGGAGGCCGTAATGTTGCTTTTCATCTCCAGCTTTTTGCTTTTTTTGCGGGAGAGTGGAAGGGTGCATCCAGCAGTGCACAGGGCTTGCTCCTGACTCGGTGCTCAGGGATCACTCCTGGTAGTGCTGGGGGACCATATGGGGTGCCACGGATCGAACCCGGGTTGCTTTACTTGCTGTAATAGCTCCCCACCCCCGTCCTCCGAAAAAAGCTCTATACAGTGGGATCCTGGGAAATCCCATGGGCCACAGTCACCAGTTTTATTTTGTTTTGTTTTGGAGGAGGGTCCTTAGTCCAAACCATGGAATTTGAGGATTAAAGCCAAACCAGCCTCAGAAGTAAACAATGCAGCTCCAGCAGATATACCAGTTAAGGAACAGAGAAGCCTTCTGTTCTTCCTGTCTAGTACTGCCCTTGACCACGACCTTGACCCAGAGGCATGGGTCCAAGGACTATAGTTGCAGACTTTTTAACAGCATAAGGCAGAATGTGGGGCTGGAGTGATAGCACAGCGGGTAGGGCATTTGCCTTGCATGCAGCCGACCCGGGTTCTAATCCCAGCATCCCATATGGTCCCCTGAGCACCGCCAGGGGTAATTCCTGAGTGAAGAGCCAGGAGTAACCCCTGTGCATTGCTGGGTGTGACCCAAAAACCAAAAAAAAAGCAGAATGTCCTCCCTGACCTCAAAGAATTCCTTTCTGATCCCTGGAATCGGTAAAGAGGGTATCTGATGTGTCAAAACGATCTTTGCAGATGTGATTAAATTTAGATTTTAAAGATGGGAAGATTTGTCTCGACTCTTCCCGGTGCGTTCTGGGACATCAGAATGGTGAGAGGGCCAGCACTGAGCGTGGAAATGAGATGACTGACAGCCAGAAACAGAGCCCAGAGTGACGTTTGCCCAGGGCCACAAGCGGAGGCATGTAAGGCACATGTAAGGCACAGATGCTCCCTGAGAGCCTCAGGAGAAACATTTCTGATGCAACTCTTAGTTGCTGGGTAGGGGGGGAATGGGCGGTGCTATGCAAACATGGGTGACAGTATGCAAACAAAGGGCGGTGCTATGCAAACGAGGGGCGGTGATATGCAAACGAGGGGCGGCGATATGCAAACGAAAGAGCGGTGCTATGCAAATGAACGGGCTGTTTGGCCTTGGTCTACAAAGGGCCTCTGCTTCAGCTCTTGTTTAGGACAACGTGCAGGCCTTGCACCTTCCTACATGTTCTTGAAGTAATCCCTTCTTTGAAGAGGTGTTGGGGTTTGTCTGTAAACCGCAGAGTCCGGTGCCTCATTTGTTTGATTAGTATGTTGTCGCTCCTGCAGTCATGGTCCAGGGCCTTGTATGGATAAAGCTTGCCACGTTCGCTTGGTATGTAAACTGCTGGGTGTTGCCGACCGGTGGTGCCATCTGCAGTGGCAGGATGCAATCAGGGCAGAGTCATTGAACGTCTGTGCGGCTCGCTAGATCTGCTCCCCCCTCCCCCCAAAGCTTCCCCTGACGGCACAGCTGTTCCTCAGGCAGCATGCTGATCTTCGTTCTGATCTCCAAGGCCGTCACCCGACTTGGGCGCCCCGAGAAAGGCAGGGCTGTTCTGTCTGTCGCTGGCCAGAGAAGGGGGACCGGGAACCTCGGTGGGGGAGCTCGGTGGCGGGGGGGGGGGGGGGGGCCTTGCAGAGCCGGATTGCAGGAGGGCTGGCGAATCAAAGTGCTGTGATGAGCTATTATGCTTCTCATTAAGATGCACTGTGTTTTGTTTTTTAGTCCATTTTTATTGAGGTACCGGCGTTTACAATACCGTTCATCATACTTACCACTCCAGAGAAAGCGCCTACCTCCACCAGCATCCCAGGAACTCTTCCAGCCCCCATGTAATCTCAGATCTCTGGCCAAAATATTCTGTTTTGAAGACTTGGACCATTTGTTGTTTGCATTCTATATTTCTTTTCATCTCATATTTTGGATAGGTCTCTCTCTTTCTCTTTCTGTCTGGTTTTGGGGCCACACCCAGTGTTGCTCAGGGCTTATTCCTGGCTCTGCAAGCAGGGATCACTTGGGTGGGCTTGGGGTATCATATGAAGTGCTGGGGGTCGAACCTGGATCGTCTGCATGCAAAGCAAGTGCCTTAGCCACTGTACTATCACTCCAGTTCCTCTTTATTTTAAATCGCAGAGATGGTAGCACCTAAACACATAGGTGAATAGAGTTAATTTCCTAGAGTTTCACAGTTATAAATTAATGATAACTTGATAAAGTAAATAAACATTTTTCAAAAACTATATCTTTTTCATAGGTATATGAATTTTAAAAAACCAATACTGTGAATAATTCTGTGCTAATATGTTTTAGAATTTACATGAAATAGATAAATCCTACAAATATAAAATGTGGTAAGAGTGAAGAGTTAAAAATTAAGGGGAGGGGGCTGGAGCAAAAGCACAGCGGGTAGGGCGTTTGCCTTGCACGCGGCCGACCCGAGTTCAATTCCCAGCATCCCATATGGTCCCCTGAGCACTGCCGGGATGATTCCTGAGTGCAGAGCCAGGAGCAACCCCTGTGTGACCCAAACATCACCGGGTGTGACCCAAAAAGAAAAAAAAATTAAGGGGAGGGGTCGAAGCAATAGTATGGTGGGTAGGGCATTTGCCTTGTACACACCTTGTACACCTGGTTTCAATTCTGGGCGTCCTATATAGTTTCCCAAGCACCACCAGGAGCAATTCCTGAGAGCAGAGCCAGAAGTAACTAACCCCCAAGCATAACTGGGTGTGACTCAAAAGCTAAAAATACATAAATAATATGGGGAGATTTTGAATCAGGCTTCTAGGGTCTCAGAAACCAGCGGAGTTGTCAAGTTGTCATTCTAAGCAAACCTAAAATAATTTTTTTAATTGAATCACTGTGAGATAGACCCTTACAAAGCTGTTCAAGATTGGATTTCAGTCGTACAGTGTTCCAACACCCATCCCTTCACCTGTGTACATTTTCCAGCACCCGTGTCCCCGTTTCCCTCCATCCCCCCCCCCCCCCCCGCTTCAGCCTGCCTCTATGGCAGACACGTTGCAATACTGACTGAAAGGTTATCATCTATATCCCTTTACCTACTTTCAACATCAGTTCTTGTCCAGAGTGATCACTTCCAACTATTATTCTCCATCTTACTTACCCTCCATCCCACCCACACTTGCAAACCTCAATTCTGAGCTTCGTAAAAGGGTCAGTACATAATTTGGCAAGGGCAGGAAAGGCAGGAAGGGGTTTAAAACAAGAGGTGGGAAATGTTGCAGCAGAGGCATAGAGGTTGATAACTGTGACACCCCGAGGGGTAGCCCCAGCTAAGCCCGTGTGGTCTCCCGGTTCAGGCAGGCTCCGCGGATGTGACCCATACCAGGCTTTCTTGGAAGCAAAGTGATTTGCTCCCGAGAAAGTTGCAAGTATGGGACATGGGATGTCTTTGTTCCGAATGCAAGAATGAATGACTGATAGGTGGTTGTCACATGTTTGTCGGCTGAGGGAGTGGAGGGAATGAACACAGGAGCAAACCCGTGAATTATAAGATGAAAATAGTCCCTCCCCGAATGGCTGAAAGCATCGTTTCGGCTAAGGCTGAGAGCCTTAGCCCAGCCCCTGGCATTAGCAGATGCTCGTCTGTCATTACTAGTATATCATTACTTCTCCCTGCGCGCGTCCATCAGCTAGGACGGCTGTGCCCAACTGGGTGACACAGTCTCGATGGCTTAAACCTGGGCTGCTTAAACTTTTCCCACTCATGAACTTTGTGTGACCGAGAAATACAACCTGCCAGTAACACTTCGAATTCATGACGTGCCTGATTCTGAATTCATGGTTGGTGGTGGCGCGTTAAGAAGCTTTTCACTCGGGCCAGAGTTTTCGTGACTCTGACCCACCCTCCCCTCCACCTCCCCGGCATTCAAGGACGTGACCCAGTTTGGGGCCCGTTCCACAGTTGAAGAAACGAGGGCTTCGTTTTCTCAGTTCTAGGCGTTGGAAGCCCAGGAATGGGTGCTGGCTGGTGTCTGTTCTTTGTGAGTGGCAGCTAGCACTGCTCAGGCCCCAGACAGTTTCTAATGGGGACAGGGGTGGAGGGAAACGGTCGTCGTAGGAGGACATATGTCCTATCAGATCGGTGCTTACTTATGGCCTTATTAGTTTAATCACCGCCTTGAAGATACTGCTCATATTACGGCTTCAATAAATAGACTGAAGGTGGGGGGGGGGTGGATCAGGGGTGACGACTGCCGGTATGTCACTTGAATTGGGCCAGAGGTAGGACAGCAGGTAGGACACTTGCCTTGCACGTGGCTGACCCGAGTTTGATCCCTGGCATCCCATATGGTCCCTGAAAGCAAGCACCACCGGGAGTGATCCTTGAGCACAGAACCAGTAGTCAGCCCTGGCATCGCCCGCCAGGCGTGGCTCATGAAAAATCGGACCAGAGAGAGAGCGAGCACAGAGGTAAGGCATTTACCGGGCCCGTGGGCGGCTTTATCCGTGAAACCACACAGCATCCCCGCCCCCACCCCCCCGAGCACAACAAAGGGTGATCCCTTAGCATGGCGCCAGGAGGAAGCCTTGAGCATCCCCACTCTGCAAAACAGAATCACAGTTGGCTTCCGTCGTCGTTACCTTGGCCCGGCCCTGGGACAAAGCAGCGACACCAACTCTGAGCCCTGGAACTAGCCTTGTCTGGGAGGAGGAACCAGAGGCCCCGTCTGCTGGGCTGGATGGAGGTGTCCGTGACTAGGTCCCCCCAACACCCCAGCCCCCAAACCATTCACACCACGCTTTAGACAAAGAGGCAACAGGTGACTGTCCCTTCCCGGTTCATTTTATTGTTTTTGGCGAATCAGACAGACAAGCAGGGACCACCCCCTCCGGGCTGCTGGGGGGACCCGGGCCCGGCTGCGTGGGCCAGCCCGTCTCTGTCAGTGCACACACCACCGCCGTTTCTTTTTCATCTCCACGTCTGCCGGCAAGACAGAGGAGCTCGTTAAGGTGAGCCCGGCTCCTTTGGAACTGGTTGTGCGTTTCCTCCTAGTTCTCCAGGAACAAGGTTTGGGAAGCAAATTAAGGGCGTGAACATCATTGGCAAAAACCTTGGCCGAGCGGGGAGGGGGCTGGGGGGGGGCGTTTTCTGGGCCTCTCATGGGGGACCCTGCTGGTTTCCACTGTGACTCCATCCAGCGGGGTCTGCCAGGCTGACCCCATCCCCGGAGGCGGGGACACCAGCCTGGTGCCTGGGCTCTTGTTTGTTTGGGAAACGTGAGCTTTTTATGAGCTGGTTATTTCCCCCCCACCCCCCCACCTCCAACTCTGTGGACATCAAGTATGAAACACCCAATTCTCAGAAACCTTCTACATTTCAGGCTTTCCATTAATGGCTGGCCTTCTCCCAAGTGTGTGGGAGCTATTTTGGTGAGGTTGGAGAGTTATTTAATAAGAAAAGCTTTTTAAAAAACTCATAAAACCTGCCATACAATTCGTACAAACCAACACGCTCTCTTGCCATTATGTCACTAACAACTTTTTTTTTGGGGGGGAAAGACCAGGACCTTTGTCTATTCATGTGGAACCTTTCAAAGCAGCATTCACTGAAGCTCAGGGAAAACTGGGGGCCCAGGCCAGGCTGGGGCTGGACAAACAAAACCGCCGTGCCGGAAAGCATCTGTTCCTTAGGGAAATGGTCCACACAGCAGGCGCCGGTGCAGCATTTCCTGGGAGACTCTCCGGGAACTAGACTGTTTCTCCGAGTGATTTTAGCACGTAATAAATTAGAGACCGGTGTGTGCCCTGTTCTCTCATTGAAACCTGACTTGTCATTTCCAGTGGGACTAGAATGTTCCATGTCCCACACATCCTCTCTGGGATCCGAAGGATTAGGAGGCCCCAGCCAGCTCGTTCTTCGGTGAGCATCTGGTTTGGTTGCTCAAAGAGCTTCTGAGCTGGGGGCCCGGGGCCAGGACCAGCCTGGCGGGGGTGGTGGGGGTGGGGGGGCGGGTTCTTGGCCCTGGTATGGCAGAGAGAATGGAGAGCTCCCCGAATCAGGCAGTTCCTGTGCCCCTCCTGAGTGTGGCATGCATTGTGAGCTGCTGCGCGACTTCACGGGGGGTCGAGGTCTGGTCCCGTCATCGGAAAGCCACGGTGATGCCGGGTGGGAGACAGCCGTGCCGGCGGTGGTGCTGGTGAGGAGGATTTCGTGCGGGCGTGCATCCGCGCTGCCACGACATTCCATGCTACGCGCGAAGCACGAGCCTGGCGCTTGGCACAGGTGCCTTTCATCACTGCAGAAGGGTGGAGGCGCCACCTGACAGAGGGTGATGCCAAGAACTCAGAGAGGTTGATAACGTGCCTGAGGTCACACAGCTTGGCTCATGAGCACCACGGGAGGGGCTTCCTGCCTCTGTCCCCTTCCCTGCTGCTGGCCACAGTGCTCCGTCGCCAATCTGCTCAGAGTGGAGAGGTCGCCGCTGCCCACATGGACCCTGGGACAGGGAGGTGGGCAACAGGGACCCCCGGGCCACTGAGCATGGGGTCCACAGAGGGAGCACTGCTGTTCTGCCACGGGATCCCAAAGGGCCTTTCCTGTCTCGGGAATGACCCTGCCCGGCCATGCTTGTCCAGCCTGGGCCCTCGGGGTGGTACTTGGCCACGTGCAGGGAAGGGCCTCGTGGTCCCAGGGATGGATCCAGCATCAGACACACACAAGGCCTGTGCCCAACCCCCCAGTCTCTCTCTCTGCCACCCCGCCTCCCCCGAGGGCCCCCCTCTTCCCTGTGCTTTTCCCGGGGGTTGGGCCTGGCACGTGCCCACAGGCAGCCCCTTGCCAAGCTCGGCCGGTCATACTCCCACATGACCCCTGCGGGGGTCTTGGGTTTCAGGAAAATGCCGAGGGCAGAGGATTCCTGTTCTGGCTGCCAGGGTCACGACACCAGCCGTTCAGGGCTGGGGTTTGGAAACACTCCCAGTTTCCTTCTCAGAAAGCAAGAGTTTTGACATTGGGCCGCCCGTGTCCAGGGTTGGGTGACACTCAATTCTTCTGTCAGAATCTCAGCCCCTCTGAGTCGTGCCACGTCCACTGAGCTGGCCTTACCCTACCTACCTCTTCAGCTTTCTTTCCCTCTTTCCCTTCAGCCCTTCTTTCCCGTCCAGCTTTATGGGACCTCGTTTTTCCATCCCTCTGCTGGGCTGGCATTTTCCTGCCCCAGGGCCTTTGTACTTGCTGCTTATCTACCTAGATAGCTCTCCTTCCTCCCCACCCTCATCCCAACATGACCAACTCATTCTTAGCCAGCAAGCAAGGGCTCTCTGGGGTGTTCTGTATGTTCCCTGAACACTTTAACAGTCCTTTGCTTACGGCAATTATTATTTGTATTTTTTGTTCTTAGCCACACCCAGCGGTACTCAGGGTCCTCTTGGCTCTGTGCTCAAGGATCACTCGTGGTGGGGCTCAGGGGACCATATGGGGGACTGGGGCTTGAACCCAGATCAGCCACGTAAAAGACAAGTGCCCTACCAGCTGTACTATTGCTTCCCCCCCGACACCCCACCGTCTTGTTACTTTTATTGTTTTGTTATTTGTGGCAGGCTGGAATGATAGCACAGTGGGTAGGGCGTTCGCCTTGCACGTGGCCGACCCGGGTTCGATTCCTCCGCCCCTCAAACTACCGAGAGTATCTCACCCGGGACGGCAGAGCCTGGCAAGCTCCCCGTGGCGTATTCGGGTAGAGACAGCACAGGGGTTAAGGCACTCGCCTTGCACGTGGCCGGCCTGGGCCCAATTCCCAGCCCCCGCAGGGCTCCGGGAGCCCCGTCAGGAGTGATCCCTGAGCACTGCCAGCGCTGGCCCCCAAGGCAAACATCAACCAACCAAGCAACCAAAAAGCATGTTGGCGGGAGGGCAGGGACAGAACCCCCACCCTCTCGGGGATAAAGGGCACGTTTCCACGGAAAACATCTCTGCTTGCTGCCGTGGCGACTGCTACGTGGCCACCTCACAGCACGTGTCCCAGGCTTCTCGTCCTTCCATCTCTGCCCAGGCTCTTTAAAAGGACCGTAATTGCCCGTTGTCTCACAAGCAATCATCTCCTCGCCGGGGGGTCGGGAAGGGGGTCCAGGGGGCAGACAGCAGCAGGAACACCTGGCAAATCCAATTCTGCTGGATAATGGCTTTGCGCAGGACCCGGCCGGCGAGGAAGGCTCCAGACAGACGCTGGCTGCATTTGACGTCGCCCGAGGACATGTCTGTGGCCACATCTGCTCGGGCGCAGGGTGCAGCTGAGCTTCCCCAGCCCCCACGGCGCCCAGCTCAGCGCCGGTTTCTCCTGGAGGATGGACGAGGCTGGGGTGCGCCTGGCGGGGCTGGGCGTGGCCATCAGTGGAATCATTTGGGGGAAACGGCCACCGCTGTCAATCAGGTCGGCAGTGATGGTGGTGGTGGGGGTGGGGATGGTGATCACGGTGGTGACAGTGATGAGGGGGTGGCGGTAATGGTAATGAGGGTCACCATGGTGGTGATGGTGGTAATGGGAGGTGATAATGGTGATGGTGATAGTAATGACAGTGGTGACGATGGTGATGCTGATGGGGATGATGGTGGCAGTGGTGGTGGTGGTGGTGGTGGTGATGGCATTGATGGTGATGGTGATGGTGGTGGTGATGATGTTGGTGATAACGGTGCATAGTGATGAGGGTGGTGGTGATAATGGTGATGGTGGTGGTGATAACGGTGCATAGTGATGAGGGTGGTGGTGATAATGGTGATGGTGGTGGCGGTGGTGATAGTGATGGTGGCATTGACAATGATGATGGTGGTGGTGGTGCTGATGAGAGTGACGATGGTGATGCTGGCATTGCCGATGGTGATGGTGATGGAGGTGGTGATGGGGATGATGACATTAGTGACAGTGGTGATGATGATGGTCGTGGTGGTGCTGATGAGAGTGACGATGGTGATGCTGGCATTGCCGATGGTGATGGTGATGGAGGTGGTGACGGTGATGACGGCATTAGTGACAGTGGTGATGATGGTGGTGATGGTGGTGATGTTGACGGTGATGGCGACGCTGGTGGTGTGAAGGTGACGGGAGTGGTGATGGAGATAGTGCGGTGGTGATGTGGCTGGTGGTGATGACGTGTACACCAGGCCCTGTGAGTTCTCCCTGCGGTTCTGCTCTCAGTGTGATCATGGTCACCCCCTCGTCTGGACGCTCACTGAGGTCTCTGGGGCCTGGAGGGCCCTCCTTTCTGGGCTGTCCCTTGCTTTCAGGAATTGTGCCCCATTTCTCGTTCCAATCCAGCTACCACCCACAGTGGTCAGACTGGGTTGCTCTCTGGCTGGCCGGCGCTGTGAGCTGCCCCTGGTTTTAGGGAGGACCATGCAGCCTGCAGAGGGGAGGCTGAGCCCAAGAAACTGGGTCTAAGCCCTTCCCATAGCTGCTTGTGCTTCCTCTCTGTCGGCTGGAGACGGTGCTCCAGAGGTCTCATCCCTTCCCAGTGCTCCCCCCTCTTCCTCTCCGACAAATCCGAGAGGTGAGCAGGTGCATCACCTCGACATCTCTCATTATGTTTTGTGCCATTTCTTTCTCAAAATCAAGCAAAAAAGAAGCCCCTTATTTTAGGTGCCACAATTTTGTTTCATTAGAATATTGGAACAGCTTGCAGTGCTGTTACTGATGGAGTCCTGTGCACAGCACAGTTCCTCAGTGCGCCCTCCCTGCAGTGTCCACGCCCATGTATTTCTTGAGTCACCTGGTGTGGTGCTTTTAGAGCGTGAGTGTGAATCTTGACTCGGCTACTCAGTGCTGGGTGACCTTGGGCAGCTTACTCAACCTCTCTGTGTCTGTCAGTGCTGCTTCCGTAAGCCGGTGGCGAGGATCCTGACCTGAACTGCTGTGAAGGCGGGGGCGGGGGGGAGTGCATCCTCGCCCCCGTGGCCTCGCGGCTGTGAACAGCCGTGCGTGGCGTGGAACAGGAGGTGGCCCTCTCCGGGAGGCAGACGGAGTTTTCCGTTCAACCCGGTGGCTTTGCTGGGGGCGCTGCAGGGCGTGGGCCGCCCGTGGGGAGGAACCGCTCCTGAGCATGGTCCCACAGGCAACCCCAGGGTCTTTCCTCCCTAGCCGCCCCACCCCCTCCCGTCTCCCGAGAGGCAGGAAGGCGCGGCTGGGAGAGGAACAGGGCCCGGTTCCTAGCGGCAGGCAGAGCGCCAAGCGCTCACGCGGCTGTTCCCTCGTGCGGAAGAGTCTCCGCCGGGAATGCCAGACTGGAGGCAGGCACAGGGGACGGGCACGGCCCCCACCTCGCCAGCTCTCAGGAGCTCGCGGTGCCCTCTGACGGCCCGTGACCTTGTTTGGGTTTTATGTCCTTCCGAGGTCACGGGGCCAATGACTTCGGATGATAACGAGGCGTCATGGACGGGGACATGACACTGCTTCAGGCCGGAAGACGGTGGCTCTGGTGAGTGTCGTGAGCAGGGTTGCCATCGGGCACCCAAGTCAACTTCTGGGGTTGTCTTCTGGACAGCAGTCAAGATTGCTCAGGGGGCAACGCGGCCGGAGAATGCTCCGGACCCGAGACCGGGCCAGCAACACTGGGGATCCAGACGGAGGAGGTGCAGCCAGCACACCTTCTCCAGATGGAGCGCCGGCGACACTGAGCAGCAGCTAACACGGCTCCGGGATGCGGGACTGGGACAGCTCCGAACCACGCCCGCGCGACCTTTTCTAAAAACTGAAAACATACACTCTTTTAATGGAAAACTAATTATCAAATGCTTCCTTGGTAGTAGGGCTGTCTTTCTTGGGGGGAAACTCCAGCAACAATAGTGAGTTTTGTGTTGAAATATGGAACGTAATCAAGGTAAAGAGAAAATGAAGTGAAATTCATCAGTTATGCAGTTGGGGGTGGGGGGCGGGGGTATACTGGGGTTTTTGGTGGTGGAATATGGGCACTGGTGAAGGGATGGGTGTTTGAATATTGTATAACTGAGACATAAACCTGAGACCGTTGTAACTTTCCACATGGTGATTCAATAAAAATTAAAAAAAAAAGATTGCTCAGGGGATAGGGGGATGTCGGTGATCCGAGTCTCCCCACGCTGCTTCAGCTCCTGGTGACTTCATCCTTCTGTATCTGGGAGTTGGGGTCTCTTGATCCCCTTCCCCGGGCCATCCCCCTCTTTGTGCCGCCCCCTTGTGTTCTCTGAGATCTGCTGCTGCCACTGCAGTTTGTGTTTATTACGATGCCCTGAGGCGTGAGCCACCGGTGGTGCACACCTTTTATCTGCAAGATGGGGAGTCACAGGGCAAGAGGCAAGCACATCTCATGCTTCTGGGGAAGTTTCCAAAAATCCCCAGCCTGGCTTCTTCCCCTTCTCTTTATGCAAGTCCGTTGTTCATGTGGGTATGTGGTGTTCTGGGGGTCAGGGGGGAATCTCTTGGCAGAGGTGATGGGGGCTCAATCGCTAACCTGAGGCTCCTCTCCGTGTGCTCCTGTAAAGCAGCCTAGCCCATGGGTAGCATTTCCTCTAAGGATGGAGAGGATGTTGAGAGAAGCTCTGTTCTCGTGTACACACAAGAGTCTGCAGCTGTTTGGGGATGACGTTGTTGTCATTGTCACGTCTCTGGAGAATCCCTTTGTCTGGAGTAGCTCATTCCCTCTCAGTGTTGGAAATCTCAGCGTGCCCGAGAAGAGCCTGGGCTGAGTCTCTTTTAAATTTTTTTTTTCTTTTGGGTCACACCTGGCGATGCACAGGGGTTACTCCTGGCTCTGCACTCAGGAATGACTCCTGGCAGTGCCCAGGGGACCATATGGGATGCTGGGAATTGAACCCGGGTCAGCCGCGTGTAAGGCAAACACCCTACCTGCTGTGCTATCACTCCAGTCCCTCTTTTTAAATTTGTATTAATTTATTCTTTCACTCATGAATTCATTTGGGTGTGTGTGTCGGGGGTGGGGGGAGGGCTAGGGGCCATACCCAGCAGTGCTCAGGCTCTGTGCTCAGGGCTCACTCCTGGTGATGCCTGGGGGTTGGTGTGTGGTAGCCCGGGGTCTCGGAAGGCACCTTAGCCTTTGTACTGTCTTTCTGGCGAGGGCTGGGTCTCTCGATGGCGTTCACCCTCCTCCGTGGAGCAGAGAGCCTCCCTGTTTGAATTCAGGGGAGCTTGGAACTTATCAGAACCTTCTCGTCGGCTCACTGGCTTCCTTTGCTCTCTGCTAGGAGTTATTCCATTTCCTTATTCCCCGCAGCTTCAGGGTGCATTTAGCCGTGAAAGGGGCCTGTCGATGACCTCCACTTTGTCATCTGCTCTTGCAGGCTGATTTTCTTGGCGTGCTTCTGTAGGGGAGCTGTCCGGCAGGATTTGGAAAGACTCATGGATCAGAGAGCTGCAGAGAGAGAGAGAGACAGAGAGACAGAGACAGAGAGAGACAGGCAGAGACAGAGACAGAGAGAGACAGAGACAGAGAGAGACAGGCAGAGACAGAGACAGAGAGAGACAGAGAGAGATAGAGACAGAGACAGAGTGAGAAGGAGAGAGAGAGAGGGAAGGAGAGAGAGGGAGGGAGAAAAAGAGAGGGAGGGAGAGAGAGGGAGGGAGAGAGAGAGGGAGGGAGAGAGAGAGAGGGAGGGAGAGAGAGGGAGGGAGAGAGAGGGAGGGAGAGAGAGGGAGGGAGAGACAGAGAGAGAGAGAGGGAAGGAGAGAGAGGGAGGGAGAGAGACAGAGTGAGAGAGAGAGAGGGAAGGAGAGAGAGGGAGGGAGAAAGAGAGAGGGTGGGAGAGAGATGGAGGGAGAGAGATGGAGGGAGAGAGAGAGGGAGAGAGAAGAGAGAGAGGGAGAGACATCTATGGTATATAGAATAACAGAGTGGGAGACTAACACCCAAGAACTGTAGAAATAAGTACCAGGAGGTTGACTCCATGGCTTCGAGGCTGGCCTCACGTTCCGGGGAAAGGTCAACTCAGAGAAGCGATCACCAACTACATTGTAGTCGAAGGCCATGTGGGGGAAGGGAGTTGCGGGCTGAATGAGGGCTAGAGACTGAGCACAGCGGCCACTCAACACCTTTATTGCAAACCACAACAGCTAATTAGAGAGAGAAAACAGAAGGGAATGCCTTGCCACAGTGGCAGGGTGGGGTGGGGGGGAGATGGGATTGGGGAGGGTGGGAGGGACACTGGGTTTACGGGTGGTGGAGAATGGGCACTGGTGAAGGGATGGGTTCCCAAACTTTGTATGAGGGAAGTATAAGCACAAAAGTGTATAAATCTGTAACTGTACCCTCACGGTGATTCTCTAATTAAAAATAAATAAATTAAAAAAAAAAAGATTAAACTTGGTCACAAGAAGAAAAAAAAAATAAAGGAAACTGTCCAATGGAATGGGGTTGGAGTTTTAAACTGATACTAAGGATACTCTATGTTTGTTGTGGTGGGGTGAGGGGATGGGAAGATAAGGAGGTATATGTTACTAGGATGTAAAATAAAACCATATAAAGATAAAAAAAAAAAAGAGAGAGAGGGAGAGAAAGAGAGGGGGAGGGAGTGAGGGAGGGAGACGGAGGGAGGGAGAGAGAGAGGGGGAGGGAGAGAGAAGGAGGGAGAGAGAGGGAGAGAGAGAGAGAGAGAGAGAGAGAGAGAGAGAGAGAGAGAGAGAGAGAGAGAGAGAGACTCTGCTGTCTCAGGTGGCTGTGCAATGTTCCCTGCAGCCTCCACCCAGTCCTCGCTCAGGGCACAGAGAACTTTCCAGAAATCCCCACCCTGGCTTCCTCCCCCTCTCTTTATGCAGCTGGACGGGCTCCTGGATCCTCCTGCTGCCTTTCACCTCAGCTGACCCCTTCACTGTCCAGCCCTTCGCATGACAGGTGGGGGTGGGCCAGACGCCGCAGGGGCCTTTGCTTCGCCCCTTCTGTCTGCATCCTCTGAACTCTGGGGCGCCCGGGGCCCCGCTTTCCCCTCCTAAGACCCCTCCCCTGCCTTCCCTCATGGGGAAAAGGTGGTTAGTCCAGAGCTAAGTGGGAAGGAGGAAGGGGCCCAAGAGATGGTACGGCGGGTAGGACCCTTGCCTCGCACAGGTGTCACCGTTAGTCCCTCCGCTCTTTGGGGGCCCTAAGGCAGCCACGTGTCCAGAAGCCTTGGAACATGGTGCAGGCTCCTGGTTTCACTGATCCAGCCAGGTTTAATCCTAGGAGCAAAGGCTAGGGGCTGGGGGCCTGTGTGCATCCAACCCTGGGCCCCCTATGGATTGCTCCCTCCCTCTGAGCACTTCAAGATGACCCTGGGGTGGGGGGTGTCATCATCATTCAGGAGTCTGACCCCAGAGGTCAGCAGTTTATACCTGCAGTCACGCAGAACCAGCCTCGGTGCCTGTAAGCCAAGAAGATGGGCCCCAGCCTCGCCCCTTGGTCCTCCTTGCTTCTCTTCCCCTCTCTCGTTCCTTCCCTTCTGCTGATCCCTTGGGGCTGGAGCGATAGCACAGTGGGAAGGGAGTTTGTTTGCTTTGCATGCGACTGACCCGGGTTCGATCCCCAGCATCCCATGTGCTCCCCCGAGCACTGCCGGGAGTGATCCCTCAGTGCAGAGCCAGGAGTAAGCCCTGGGTGTCTCCAGGGGGAATCCAAAAAGTCAAAAAGAAAAAAGAAAAAAAGATACGGCCCTTCTGCTGACGTCTCCTCTTGGCCAGACTGAAGCTGGTGGCCAGGGAGCTGGCGGGGGTAGAGGGGTGGGGGGAGGGGGGTGGTGGCAAGGAGGGAACGGAAGTGAATGGTCACATAAGTGAGTGGCTGTTTGGGCCTGTTGGTCCAGCTCACAGTCGTACCTGTTTCCAGGTAACTATTCCCACCCTGTTGTAGGTGGGGGAACTTGATTTTTTTTTCTTTTTGCATCACACCCGGCGACACACAGGGGTCACTCCTGGCTCTGCACTCAGAAATTACCCCTGGCGGTGCTCAGGGGACCATATGGGATGCTGGGAATCAAACCCAGGTCGGCCACGTGCAAGGCAAACGCCCTACCCGCTGTGCTATCGCTCCAGTCCCGGAACTTGATTTTTTATTAATCATTATAACTGCGGTGTTCATCTCAGTGTTTTTTTTTCATTTGTTTCTTTTTTTGTTTTTTGCTCTTTTTTGGGCCACACTGCACGATGCACAGGGGTTACTCCTGGCTCATGCACTCAGGAATTACTCCTGGCAGTGCTCAGGGGACCCTATGGGATGCTGGGAATCGAACCCGGGTCAGCTGCGTGCAAGGCAAACGCCCTACCCGAGGTGCTCTCACTCCAGCTCCCATCTCCGTGTTTTAAGTACCTTCCGCATACAGGGCTGTGTGTTACATTAGAGGGCATTTTATACGCCCCCATTTCTAATCTTTATAGCCAACTCGTGAGGCGTATGTTAGCGTGAGTCTCGCTCAGGCAAGGGAAAAAACAGGTTTGGAAAGGCTGCTGGTCTCCCCGAGGTGATAAATTAGTTAAGTGAGCCAGGACGGGGACTCCCGGGCCTTTTGCTCTCAGAGCCGTCGAAGGCGCTGTTTGTTCCCCCATCGGTTTCTGACCGTGGCCGCCTTCTTCCGACCTTTTTTCTACCGTGCGGCCCCACCATCTTGCCATTTGGCCCTGGGACTCACGCCGTGCTCCCCCCATTGCTGTGATTTGAACCCCTGGTCCCTTTGGACGCTATAAGGGGAGACAACCTCCCACCCCCCACCCCAGCCGAGAAACTCTGGTCTAAGGCAGCCAGAGGGCGAGACCTGGGGGTTTCTGCAGGAAGCCTCCAGTGGCTGCTCTGATGCAGCCGTGGGTTGTTTATATATATTATATAAAAATAAAACAAATAGGCAGAAAGAAATCTTGAACGCACCAGCTCATCTAGACCATCGCCTGGGAGTTGGGGCATTGTGTGCCTGGCAAATTATGAGTTTTGTGCCAGCGCATACAAAGCAGGCGAGAAGAACAGGGACAGATCCCCTCAGAATGACGTGGGGGGGGTCGGCAGAGCGCCTGTTGCAGGCGGACGTGATCGAGGTCACCTTGGTGACCGCAGTCAATTTCTGTGCTGCGGCCGCACCGGGCACCACGTGCATCTCCTGGAGACGGGGTCCTGGCTGCCCCGGGCTCCCCAGAAGCAGTCTGTCAATCACTTCATTCCCGAGGAACACGTCCCCTGACTGCAGAGGGATGGATGGATGGATGTGGAGGGGAGCGGAGGGAAGCAGGGCTGGTGAGGGCGGCTCGGGGGGGGGAGGGGGTAATGGTATTACTTTGTAGTAATGAGAATTACCCATTCTTGCCTCCAGGCTGGAACTCGTGGTATCGATATATAATACTTATAGGTGTGTGTGTGTGTGTGTGTGTGCATATATATATATATATATATATATATATATATATATATATATATGGGCTGAAGTGATTGTATAGCAGCAGACCAACCCAGGTTCAGTCCCCAGCATCCCAGATGGTCCCCAGAGCCCTGCCAGGAGTGATCCCTGAGCATTGCCGGGTATGACCCCCCCAAAACAAACCCCAGAATACCAATAATATTATATATATGTATATATATATATATATATAGTCACACATATGTCACTGTCACTGTCTTCCCATTGCTCATTGATTTGCTCTAGCGGGCACCAGTATATATATATATATATATATATATATATATATATATATAGTTTTCTAGGAACTTCTGTGGCTCGTTTTCGTTTTCATCCTTTGGGTCCTTTCTGGAAGGCTGTGTGGCCCAATGGACAAGGCTTGTGCTGGGGGGAGGGGTGGGCACCCTGGTGGGGAGGGCATTGCTGGGTTTAGGGGATTTCATTTGCTCCCTGGAAGAGAATCTTCTCTGCATCCTGCAAACTCTGGGTGCCCCTAAGGAGTGGCCTGTATCTTTACAAAGTCTCCGGGCCAGAAAGAGAGGCTGAGATTCTTTTTTTTTTTTAAATTTTTAAAAATTTTATTGAATCACCGTGAGATAGTTACAAGTTTTCATGTTTGGGTTACAATCTCACAATGATCAAACACCCATCCCTCCACCAGTGCACATTCCCCACCACCAATATCCTGGGTATACCCCCCCTTTCCCACCCTCCCCCTGCCTCCATGGCGGACAATATTCCCCATACTCTCTCTCTACTTTGGGGTATTATGGCTTGCAACACAGACACTGAGAGGTCATCATGTTTGGTCCATTATCTACTTTCGGCACACATCTCCCATCCCAACTGATTCCTCCAGCCATCATTCTCTTAGTGATCCCTTCTCTATTCCATCTGCCTTCTCCCCTCCGCTCATGAAGCAGTCTTCCAGCTATGGGGCAATCCCCCTGGCCCTTGTATCTACCATCCTTGGGTGTCAGCCTCATGTGATGCTACCCCACACTCCACAAATGAGTGCAGTCCAAGAGGCCAAGATTCTTCTCTGAGTCTCTGCCAGCCGAGGACTGGAATTTGAAATCCTGTGGGATCTGGTGTGGACTGTGGGTCGCTTGGGTTTGTCGCCCACTCGTGATCCGAGACACATCAGGGCCGACGAGAGTTTT
The DNA here is from genome assembly GCF_027595985.1 of Sorex araneus. Lineage (NCBI taxonomy): Eukaryota > Metazoa > Chordata > Mammalia > Eulipotyphla > Soricidae > Sorex > Sorex araneus. The sequence continues at coordinate 45,932,777 of NC_073311.1, forward strand.
GCTTCCTGGGGCTGAAGCTGGGGTCGTGATTTTCCACACGTGAGAAGTTTAATAGTGTAAGGCATTGTTGATCTTCCTAATGTAGGTGACGGGGGTGGGCCTGGGGGCTCCTCCAGGCTCTGTGGTGGGGGGTGGCTCCTTTCAGTGGCAGGGCTCAAACTAGCAGCATGCCACGCAAGTGTCCTAGCCCTGGGACGGTCCTACCAGCCCGTCAGGTTCCTGTGACTTAGCCTCCTTTCCAGATAGCTTCACTGGCCTTTTTTTTTTTTTTTTTTTTTTTTGCTTTTTGGGTCACACCCAGCAATGCACAGGGGTCATTCCTGGCTCTGCACTCAGGAATTACCCCTGGCGGTGCTCAGGGGACCACATGGGATGCTGGGATTCGAACCCGGGTCGGCCGCGTGCAAGGCAAACGCCCTACCCGCTGTACTATCGCTCCAGCCTCCTCACCGGCCTTTTGATACACCTTGATTTCCTCCAAGGTCCCTTAGTCTGCTGGTACGCCTGCCAAACTCCCCACCTGATTCAAAGCTCTCCGGCAGAACACCCTTGGATTAATTTCTCAATTAACCCGCAGCTTAGCCCTTATTACTTATTTGCATTGAAAGAAAATTACAGCCGGAGGTAAGAGCCGGGCTCTGCCATTTGGCATCTGTTCATGTGGAAATGATCTGTGGGTTTGCGCCGAAAAGGCTCCCTCGTGGGCCAAGAATGGGATAACCCTGGTGGGTTTGCTTCCAGCCGGAGGATGCTGGGGACATAGAATTTAATTAGCGTTGATGAGTCCCTCTCATTCCGGAGCACTGTGTCATCGATCAGTACACGACTCAACAGTGCATTTCCCCACACACACCCTCCCCCCACCCCCCCACACCTTACCAATAAAATATTGTGCTGGAGAGATGGAAGCGGGTAGGGAGCTTGTCTTGCACACAGTCAAACCCTGTTCTGTCCCTGGCACCAAGTAACCATCCCCGAGCCCTGCCAGGAGTGATCCTGAGCACGGAGCCAGGAGTCTAAGCCCCAGCACCTCTGGGTGAGACTCCCCAGAATACGGCCTAGGGCAGTTTGCAATGAAGGATTTGGCAGCTCTCTGAGGTTGGGTTTTCATCTTTGGGGAGCTGTCACTTTTCATATGGTTTGGTCATCGGCCCAGTGCTGGGCGGCTCCCGGAGGGGTGGGGGAGGGGACAGGGACTCAGCTCCTCCCATCACCTGGGTCAGCATCTCCCCACCACATCCCGGCCCTCACGCTTGGTGCCCTGATCAGTGACATGTCCACACCTAGTGATCCACGCTCGGCTAGAAAACGGCCGGGCGTTAGATTTGTGTGTGTTTGTGGGCTCACGCCAGTGCTCCAACACCCTTTTTGGCGGGAGGCAGCTGTAGTGAAGGCATCTTGGACTGACCGTATTTTCGAACCGTGATGGGCAGTGACCCATCCTAACAGGTGCAGACAGTCTCCCTAGCACTCCAGTGCTCTAGCATGTGAAGGGAAAGCCCAGGGCCGGCCAGGGACGCCCCCTGGTCCCTGCTTCTTTGTGCCTGTGGCAGAAGGAATCTGTGTAGCTGACCACGGCCATTCCGAATTGTGACCCTCAGCTCATGGTTCATGCTCTCTCCCTCTCTCTCTCTCTCTCTCTCTCTCTCTCTCTCTCTCTCTCTCTCTCTCTCTCTCTCTCTCTCTCTCTCTCTCTCGGGGGTGGGGTGACAAGGGGACACTCAGCAGTCACAAGTCACAGAACATTCTCCTGACAGTGCTCAGGTTTCACTCCTGGTGGTACTCAGGGGACTATCTGTGGTTCCAGGGATCAAACTCCGGTTGGCCTTGTACACGTCAAGTGCTTTTACCCGTGTCCTATTTCTCTGGCCCTTCACAGGTGTCGTGGTTCTTAACTTTTTGCTCAATTGTGGTTCTTATTTTTTTTTTTTTTGCTCCTGATTTTAAAATTACTTTTTTTTCTATGGCTTTCAATGACTCTTCCTAATCTTAATTCGTGCCTTTTTGACCTGTTTTCTTTGTTTACGTACCTTGCTTCCTTCCAGAAGCTCTGGACAGGTGTGTTGTTTTGGGGCAGGGGAGGCTGGCGGGGGAGAGGCCGCTGAGTTGGGGATCCCTGTGCCCCTTTTACCTAGAGATAATCTGATGCAGAGTTAGTATTGCATCGTGCTACGCCCTCTCTCCCCTCTCCCCCACCTCGCTCCCTCCTTCCCTGTCTCTCAGGCAGTGTGACACAAGGAATGTCATTTTCCGAGCTTCCCTTTGTGTATCCATGGAGCAGATATCCCGGCACCTGCGGAGCATAAGCGAAGCTTCCTACTTGCCGTATGCCCCAAGCTCCCCTCGTCCCCACCCATCCGACCCCCCGAGATCCCTGGAAAATGCCAACAGCAGCTTAGGTGCTCGTGATGGTGATTTACATGATTGGTGCCCTCATGGTGGAGAGAAAGACCATCTCACCTCCGAGTAACTGGACATGGCGCCAGGCCTGGACGCAATGAGTGATTGTGGGCAGCAGGTGACGGTCCAATTACCCGGGGGGACGGCGGCTGTCACTCTCACCTCCAGCGGGCAGCAGCAGTGTGGACGCAGGTGCCAGGTCTGGCTGGTACGGATGCAGCCGTTGAGGGGAGGGGGAAGAGCGGGCGAAGCTTTAGTCCCAGCCACTCTCCGAGCCCCGCGGTGCCCATCTCACTGCATGCGGCCACAGAATCGCGCTGCGTGTCTCAGCCCCTAGACTGATCGGGACACGGTCAAGCTCCCTGAGCCCAGAGCAGGGACAGGACTGCACGCCAATGCAGGATGCACCACTACCTCCCCCTCTAGCTCCAAAGAAGGCTACACTGCAGGCTGGAAGGGGCCAGGTCGAGAACTGTGCTCTACACACACACACACACACACACACACACACACACACACACACACACACACACACGCCCTCTTGTTTCACCCCAGGCCTAATGACCTGCCCCTCTGGGCAGGGATGCTTTTACACTTACAGATGTAGGAAACACAACATCCCACGTGCTATCTTGGCCAATTCTGGGGGAACAGTTTGAGGAGGTGTGAGGTCCAGTTCTCAGGTAGCAGATCTCCGGAACTTGGTCATCTGACCCAGCAGAAGCTCTGTGGCCCCTGGATAGCTGCTGCCCATCGCCTGATGCCCGCAACCCTGCGGGGGGTGGGGATGGGGGGTGGCCGCTCTCCTTCTGGTGTCTGTGCGTGTGGGCGGAAGGAAGCAGCCCCGGGCTGCCTTTGGGGGGACCCACTCACCTCACTCCATCCTGGTTGCAATCAGATTCTCCTCCTTCCGGACAGCTTCGGACGATGGCCTGCTTGGCCCGAGACCGTGAGCCTGAGGTTTGCCAAGCAGTGGTGGGAGGCGAAAGGAGAGGCAGGTGGGGATTTACCTGGGGATGGGCGGGGGGTTTGGGCCAGTTGAATGATGGTGAAAGTGCAGTGACTAGTGATGGGGAGATGGCAGCTAGGATAGAGAAGTGAAACAATCACTCTGAACAGGAATCGGGTTGAAAGGAGGTATTTCAGCACCTGCATTGCAAGCCATAATGCCCAAAAGTAGAGCAGGGGAGTGGGGAGAGAGGGTGGGAGCGAGAGGGAGGGGGGAGAGAGAGAGAGAGAGTGACAGAGAGAGAGAGAGTGAGGGAGGGAGGGAGGGAGGGAAGAAAAGGCAGGAAGGGAGAACACTGGAAACATTAGTTGGTGCTGGGAAATGTACACTGGTGAAGGCCTGGGTGTTGAAACATTGTATCACTGAAACCTAATCATAAGCAACTTTGTAACTATATCTCATGGTGACTGAATGAAAAACAAAACCCAAAAACCTCCTAAACTGTTAATACTGTTGTAACGGTGTTAGCTAAGTGATAATTACATTTTTAAAAAAAATCTAGCTTTTAGAAATTTTGGTTTGGGGGCCACACTGGGCTGTGCTCTGCACTTATTTGTGGCCCAGCACTCTTGGTGGGGCTCAGGGAACCCTCTGGGATGCTGGGGAACCCACCCAGGCTAGCCCGGCCCACTGTCTCTAGGGCCTCACTTGCAACTGATGTTTTAAAAAGCATTTTCCTCCTGGGGATGATCCGTGACAGTGCCCCTGAGGCTCTGCCCACGGGAAATGTAGGTTTCCCTTGGCAGCCAGGAAAAGGCCATTAGCTCTCACTTCTCTGTGCTTCCCCTGCTCCTTCCCTGCCTCTCTCCCCTGCCCTCTCTTTTCCCCTCTGTCTTATCCCTTTTTGAAATCCTGGGACCTGCACAGAAACGGCTCTCTCCACAGGCTCAGACGAGCCTCACCTACGAGGAAACCTGCAGAAAAACCAGGTATGCAGGACCCGTGACTGAAATCTCCAAGCTCACTCAGAGCAGGAATGGACCTCCTCCCCCCAGCTCCCCAGTTTTCCAGTCGCTTGGCAGTCACCCCCACAAACTGCCCCTGGCACCATGTAATCTCATCAAAGGCCAAGATCCAGAGACTCAGAAATAAAGCTCCCTGGAAGAGAGAGACGTAGGCCTCACCCATGAGTGAATCTGCTCTATAATCATAGAATTCCTGGAGCACGTGGCTGCATTCGCGGCCACGAATCTCTTGTACTCTACAACACGGGTGTAACAGGCTTGGGCAGGGGGAGGTGGGGCACGATTTGGGGGTGAAAACATTTGAAATATGGTGGTGGGAAGGTGCAATGGTGGTGGGATCAGTGTTTGAATATTAAATGCAATGAATTGTTGTGAACTGTCACTGTCATCCCATCGTTCATCGATTTGCTGGAGTGGGCACCAGTAATGTCTCCATTGTGAGACTTGTTGTTACTGTTTTGGGCATATCCAATACACCATGGGGAGCTTGCCAGGCTCTGCCGTGAGAGTGGATACTCTCGGTAGCTTGCTGGGGTCTCTGAGAGGGGCGGAGGAATCGAACATGGGTCGGCCCGCGTGCAAGGCAAACGCCCTACCCGCTGTGCTATCATATAATCCAATTATTGTGAACAATTTTATAAAAATAAAATTTAGTAAAAGAAAAGAAAAAAAAAGCAATGGCGGCCAGGGGAGTCACACTCAGTGTGATGGGCATGGCAGAGGCTTGGCACAGGGAGTCTCTGCTCTGGGTGGTGGTGGACAGAGCTGCCCTGATGAACCTCGGAGCAGACGGCCCCTGGCTCTGGCCTCCCTGCTGACCAGGTGGGGGGTCCCACTCCTCGGCCACTGCTTTCCCCTCTTTCTTGATGGCGTGAGCGGTCCAGGGGGTGAAGGTGGCTCCGTCTCTCAGGCTTCCTCTGGCCTCTCTCCTCCCTCTTGAATCCCTGGGGCCACCCCAGCCTGGAAGTGGAGGCCGCGCCTGGGCTGGGAGAGGAGGAAGAACCCTCTTTCGGCTTCACTTCGGGAGCTGGGGGGAGGCAGGGACCTGCTTCTTGGGTGTCACAGCCCAAGATGGCTCGCCCAGTCAGGCTGCCAGGGCTCCGGCCTTCCAGCGCAGATGGAATATTCTGGAGAGTTTATCAGGAAGTACGGTGGAGTGGACGGGAGACTTTGTAAAAATGACATGTGAAAAATGATGTCTTGAGCCTAGGAGGGACATTTGGGTTAGAAAGTTCCAGAGTGATGTAGATCTGGACAGTAGAGCCCACTCGGCTAATTCATAGAGACCCCTCTCCCCCAAGAGTGACGTCTCTCTGAGTTCTCTCATCACAGAAAGTGTGAGGCAGGGTGGTTCATACTTGGTCTGTAGTTCAGAAATGGTCATTGCCCCCCCCCCCCACCCCGCTCCGCTTCATGCTCCTCTTGGTTGCAAGATTGATGCTGCCACTCCGGTCCTCGAGTCTGCATCCCAGGCAGCAGAAAGGAGAAAGGGATGCAAAACAAAAAGAGGTAGTGCCTTGAGCTAGAAAGCAGAAACCTTCTGAATAACCCCGAGTCCTGCCTATGGTTTATTGGCATGAATGATGTGGCTGAAGTGGAGCACATGTGGGGATGTATGAGGCCCTGACTTCAGTCCCTGGCACGCGTAGTGCCCCCACCCCCCCTTCCCCAGCACGGCTGGATATAGCCCAAATTGCCCCTGAGCACGAGAGCAGAGCACTGAGCCGAGCACAGAGGCACCAGGCCTAGCCGCCAGGCCGGGTGTTGAGCATTGCTGGGACGGCCGGGTCCTCCCTGCCAGCAGGCTGCCACGTGAGCTCATTCTCCCAGTTACTTCCTTCCGGAAGCATCCTCGCGCGAATCACATCTCCCTTCTCTTTGGGAGGAGACTAAGAAGGCACCATTCGCCTGGACCGACCCTGCGCCCACACTCGGCTCCGGTCAGGGATCTGTCTCTTCAAGGACAGGATTTGCCTCGTCGGTCTGATTCTCCCGGGTGCAAGCACGCTTGATTAGCGCTGAAGCAGGGGGAGATGAGCCGGGGGTGCTTTAGGGACTTGCCCCTCAAGCAGCAGTTTTCAGAGTGGGTGCCTTGATCCCAGGGGCAGACCCACCTTTCTTTGGAGGTGGAAGAGGAAAATGGGCTTGGGGAGGGTGTGTGGGCTCCCCTTCTGCACGCAGGCACGCATGCACACACCCACCTACCCCCCACACCCTCCACACACATGCACACAGGTGGGCACACACATGCACACGAACACACACAAACACACACAAGCACACACATGCACACACATAAACTCTTGCACGCACACACATGCACATACATGTACACATGCACACAAAAGTACAGGCACCCATGCACATATACATGCACACATGCACGCACACACACGCTCACACACATGCATGCACACATACATGCACACACGTGACACACATACACATGCACACACATGCATAGACATGCCCACACACATACATGCTCCTGCACACACATACATACACACATGCACACACATGCATAGACATGCCCACACACATACATGCTCCTGCACACACATACACACATGCACACACATGCATAGACATGCCCACACACATACATGCTCCTGCACACACATACATACACACATGCACACGTGCGCGGCGCGCACACACGCACACACACACACACACACACACACACACACACACACACACACACCTCCCTCCCTTGCGCTCTCTGGGAGCGGCGTGGAAGCTAGCATGTACGTCGCATTTCACAGCTTGAAAAACGAGCGCTGTGTCCCGCGGCTGGTTCGGGAAGGAGGAAGAAAACGCTGCGCTCCCCGCCCGTGCTTTTGAGGAAGCAGGTCTGCGCCGTGGCTACCTGAGCTGGCGCCCGCCGCCGCCCGGCCCTGGCTGGAGGTGCGTTTCAGAGGGTGCAGGGGTGCCGGTGCCCCGTGTGGAGGCCTCGGCGGGGAGGCGAGTCAATGAGCCTCTGTGTCTGTCTTGGCTCGGGCCAGAGCGCCGAGGCCAAGGGCGCCTGAGCCCGAATAAAGACGCGCTTTATTCCCCTCCCCGCTGGCGGAGGGGGCTGGAAGGTAGAGGGGAAACAGAGCGAGCAGTGTTTGGGGGGTGCAGCCCACCTTCCCGGCTAGTTTTCCACCACCACCGGCTCCGGGCTGCACGTTTTACGAGCCGGCGAGTGCGGGGCTGGGTGCTGGGCTCTAGAGGCGCCCCTGTCGTCCCCAGGGGCACGAGGAGGTGGGGGACGGTGTGCATGTGGGTGCTCACACGGCAGGGGGGCAGCGTCAGTAAAATCCAGCATCTCACCATTCAGAGTCTGCAGAGTCCGAGGCCAGGGCAGGCGTTGGGCGAGACCCAGATGCCCTCCCCTTCGAGGGACACCCGCCCTTTCGGACCATGACATGGGTGACCGCGCTTGGTCTCGATGGGTACTTTTGTGGGGGCGAGGTCTCCACAGCAGTGCTGGGCGCCCCCAGGACCGCGGCTAGCACAGCTCAAGGAGGGGCATTCAGTGCCAGGGCTGGGAGGAGGGGCCTCGCGTCCTTCCGGCTTGTGCTGCGGCCCTTGGTGCTCTCTCTGGGGTGATCCCCCTGCACACGGACCCCTGCCTGAGCCCGAGTCCTGAGTTTCCGGGGCTTGAGGGTTCGAGCGTGATTTTGGAGGTGGGGGTGGAGGTGGCGTGGCCAGACTTCCGCCCCCGGCTGCGTCTCCTGTTTATCTGAGCCGGGAAGCAGCTCCAGGTTCTGACTCCGGCACGTCTTAGTGTTCTTGACGGCCCTCCTGTGCCCGTCGTCCAGACAGAACCCCACGACCCCCTGCTGACAGCCTGATTCTTAGAGCTGCCTCTGACGGGGCACTTGCAAGGTGTGAGGGACGTGCTGCTATTCGAATTCCCCAGGTTGTGGAGGTCCTGGGACCACACCAAACCTGGGGCTCTGCACGGCGCGGGGTTGCTTCTCTGTTCATGGAATGATGATGATGCCCAGGAAAGCATGTGCCCAGCCCTTTACGTTACCCAGCCTGCCCCCCCAAAGCCCCCCCCCCCAACACACACACACACACACACACAAGTCAGGCTCTGTGATGACGTCCATTGTACAGACCAGGAAAATGGAGGTTCAGACATGCTTAAGTCACTTGCGTAGTGAATGGCGCAGCTGACTTGGATGCGTCATCAACTCTGTCCCTGCCGCTAGGTAACCTCTGCTGTGGCCGTGAAGCTCTTCAGGGCTCAGAGCGGGCCCCAGAAACATTCTCTTGCTTGCTCTCTATCACCAAGGTCAGCACCGGGGGGAGAGAGGCGGTTTCTCCCCTCCCCCTGTCTGTGCTTGGGGACCCTGAGGAAGCACAAGCTCTGGCTTCTGCCTTCCTGGAAGTGCCCTTGCTTCCCAGCTGTGTGACCCTGGGCAGGGAGGAGACCTTTCTGTGCCTCCCCTTCCTTCTCCGGAAGGTGGAGATGGCCCTCTCCAGCCGTGGGAGGAGAGGGCGTCTCAGTGGCGGGCCCCTGGGCCCTGCTCCATTCATGCGGGTTGGATGATGGGGGAGCTGACTCGGGGGGCAGGGCTGCGTGCCTGGCGGACTCAAGGAACCAAGCTCCACCCCCCCCACCTGACAGAGCCCCCGGCCCAGCACCCCTGCTAGAGCCCCGGAGGGCACCTGTCCATATAGAGAGGCGCTCCTGGTGACAATTCCGTTTTTAGCGTGTTCTGCACACAGAACCGGCAGGCAGCACCGTCTTCACCCCCTCCTCCACCTTCCCAGCCCAGAGCAACGCCATCCAGTATGGCAGCTCCGGGCCCAGGGGGTGGTTCTGATCTTTTTTTTTCTCTTTGGGTCACACACAGTGATACACAGGGGTTACTCCTGGCTCATGCAATCAGGAATTACTCCTGGCAGTGCTCAGGGGGACCATATGGGATGCTGGGAATCAAACCTGGGTCGGCCGCGTGCAAGGCAAATGCTCTCCCCACTGTGCTATTGCTCCAGCCCCCCAGGGGGTGGTTCTGAGCCCTTGAAACACATCCGTGGTGAGCTGAGATGTGCTGTAAGGGTTCCATATGGGCAATGATAATTCATTTTTATGTTGATTAAACGTTAAAATGATGACAGTTTGGATGTTGGGGTGAAATAAGACATTATCGCGGGCCGGAGCAAGGGCAGGGTGGGTAGCGTGTTTGCCTTGCGTGTGGCTGGCCATGCGGCTAACCATAGTTCAGTCCCTGGTACCCTGTATTGTATGGTCACCTGAGCCCTCCAGGACAGATCCCTGAGCACGAGCCAGGAGTAAGCCCTGAGCACCACCAGGGGTGGCCCCCCTGCCTCCTCCCCCCAAAAAAGGGATATTATTTAAATTGATGTTATATCAGAAAATTATTTTTATCATATGGCTGCTGGAACACCTGAAACTTGTCACATGAGACTTCTCTTGGCTGTGGAGAGTAGGCTCCAGGAACTAAGAAACACTTTTTTTTTTCTTCTTTTGAGTCATACCCAGTGCTGCTCAGGGGTTACTCCTGGCTCTGCACTCAGGAATTACTCCTGGCGGTGCTCGGGGGACCATATGAGATGCCAGGGATCGAACCCAGGTCAGCCACGTGTAAGGCAAATGCCCTACCTGCTGTACTATCACTCCGGCTCCAGAAACACTTTTTCTTTTTCTTTTCCCTGAATTCCAGCACCTTTCCTTTGATTCTTCAAGGAGAGACTAAAAAAAATTTTTTATAAAGCTGTTGACAGACTTTTGACTGTAGGAACCCCCTTTTTTTAGCCTCAGAAAGGCCTGTGAGGAGCCAGGCCAGGGACAGAGAAAGCGGAGCCTTCAGGCCCGGGGCCGCCACCGCCCGCTGCTGGCCTGGTCCTCCCCCCCCCCCCCCCCGAGGCAGGGCCCCGGCTGGCCTCCCGCTCAATGGCTGCGTTTCAGGGCCCGGCCTCGCCTCTGAGGAGGTAACCTGACCATCCTGCCGCGGGGACGCGCGGCTCTGGGAGCCTCTTCTATTTTCAGCGCTTGGGGGGAACCAGCCTCTGCCGTGACGGGCAGCCTCACCCTCGGGCGGGCGGAGGCCCGTGAAAGGGACCACTATGCGCCCAGAACGGCCCAGAAAGGCCCGAAGGAAATTTCCACTGACTCTGAGGTCCTTGGCTTCTCCCTCTGGAGCCTGTGAAGAGAGAAAATGGAAGCCCTCCGCTGCCACCCCTGCAGACCCCTTGAAGCAAGCCCCAGCCCCTTCCCTGGTCAGGGGACACGTGTCCCAGTGTCCCGTCCTCCTCTCTGAGAACCTTGGGTCTGTGGAAATCAAGACTCTGCGCCCCTCGGGCCTGACCAGGCCCCTAGAGGCCACAGCACGGAGCATCCTTGGGGGACAAGGGAGGAATTTCTGTCAGAGGTGCCCACGCTGGACAGAAGGCTCTGGGCTGTCTCCTCAGGCTGCGTCTCCTGTGGGACCCGGGAGGGCTCTGCTGGGCTGTGACTCAGACAACCTTATGTATGGCGGCATTCACCCACCCGGCCGTCTCCTCACGTCCTCTTGGAGATGGCCACGGACGTGGCCTCTCTTCTGTACTCTCCTGTCACTGAACGTCCGTGAACCAAGTTTTATATACGAACTGAGTGTGTATGTGTCTGAACTGAGGATTTCCGTGTATATGATCGGAATGGTGGAGGTAGTCCTGACTGACTCTGAACTTGGACTCTCCTTCGCCCTTCATGCGATGTGAAGCTCAGATGCAGTTTCTTCACCAGTTGGCGGTTGTATCACCAGACAAACCAGCTTGTGGGAGACGTTTCGGGAGCCTGAGTCTCCCTTCCCGCTGGTCCCCAAGTCTTTGCTTTTCCCACTTCCTATGCCCCACCTTCATCTTCCTTCCTCAGACCGAGACTCCTCAGAGACCCTGGGAACCCTGGTCTCCTCCAACACACACACACACACATACACACACACACACACACACGCAGAGAACTTCTAACCAGTATGGGAGAGAACCCTTCTCTCCCATGGGAATTACAAACTTTGGATAAAGTGTTCTCCTGGAATAGTTTAGAATGTTCCTGAAGTTTGGAGATTCCTAGTATTTCTGTCTCCTTATAACTTCTAAACAACCTTCACCCCTGGAATCATTCACCCATCCCTCTGTCTCCTCATGTCCTCTTGTTGATGGCTACGGATGGGGAATCTTTCGGTCGCCAAATTGAACTATTTATAAAGTAAGTTAGAGGGGGAAAAGTAGTCCCACCTATGAGTATGGAAGAATAATCCAATAGCAGATGAATGGTAGAAAAGTAAGGGTTTTTTACTAGAAAGTTAATGCTTTGATTTGAGAAGATCTCAAGAGAGTCAGACTTTAAAGGATCTTATAAAAGTTCTTGACCTATGAGAACTGAAAGTCAGAGAAATATAGATAGATACTAGAATCTGCTTTGTATCTGGGAAGTTTAAATTAAGGACAGTTTTTTTTTTTCTAGTGTTTGGAAATTCTGGGTTCCTAGCCTGCCTTTCCTGTTAGTGTCGGGATTAGAACAAGGAATCTTGGCAAGGAGCAAAGGTTACTTTTCATTAAACATCCTGAGTTGGCCTGTTCCATTGGCGGGGAGAGGGGGAGCGGGAGGTCACCTATCGTGGACACGTAACTGGGCATGAGGACAGGGATTAACTCCCATTAAGGACCCCCTTGGCTGACTCGGCACCTGGCGGGGTGTAGATTTTTCTGTTAGTCTCTCGTCCTCGGTGTGGGGGCAGGGAAGAGGAAACACACCTGGTGTCTAAAACCTGGATTCCAGAATCCACGATACCTCTTACTAGCCTTGCGTCCTTCATTAAGCCACTTTTCACCCCAGAGTTTCTGGCTTCCCTCTTCAAGATGGGGAAGAATCACGAACCAACCTAACTTAGTGACTTGCCTTTGTAAACGGTAGAACTCCATCGAAAGTCAGCTTTCCACACTTATTTTTGTGGGTAAGGGCCGTCATTGTGTCTCTTTCCCAAAGTTTGAGTTGGGAGCAGAGCGATAGTACAGTGGTTAGAGTGTTTGCCTCGTCGTGGTTTACCTGAGTTCCTTACCTAGGGTTTCATCCCCGCCACCCCACAGGATCCCCTGAGCACCGCCACGAGTTGAGCTCAGAGCCAGGAGTAAGCCCTGAGCACTGCTGGGTGTGGCCCCCAAACCAAAATTAATAGTAACTCTAATAAAGTAAGAGTAACATTTGAGTTGGGTGCATACTTACTCGTCAGTTCCCAGCTGCAATTCAAACTAGAGTTTATTTCCAGGTGAGAGGGTTTCTAGGTCCTGTTCTCACTCCTGCCTCCCAACACTGAGTGCATTGGCTCGGGGAGAGGCAGAAATGGGTTTCTTTCATCCCTGGCTCCCGGGTGGGTGCCTGATCCCCAAGCAGCCTCTGGCTCCCTGAGGTGGGGCCAGATACGGAGGGGGCGATGAGACGCTCTTTTGAGAAGAAAGAAAAAGCTCTTTGAAAAGCTGCCGATAGAGAATGAATGCCTGTTTGGGAGAGATTTCTGCGGAGGGGAGTGTTTTTGTTTTTTAGGTGTAATGCAAGGCGAGTTTATTGCGACTTGAGCTTTTAATTGGTGTGCTAATATTTTTCATAGCTTCTTATTTTCATGTTTACAGGTCCCCCGATGCTGAGATTTACTGACATCCACGTAGGGGCTGATGCACAGCAAAACGGGAGGCATTGTGTGAGGCAGGAGTTGCCACGGGGCCGCTCTGGCGCCCCGAACTGTGTTTAATGTGATTTGTGTCCAGCGGCCGGGGCTCCCCTAATTCCAGGAAAAACAAACATCAACTGTTTCCCAGCCAGGCGGGGGGCGCCCCAGGGACGGGGCCAGGCCACCCGAGAGAGCGAGCGTCTGGTGGTCTGGGCTAGCGGCGGGGCTTCCTCTGGGGGGCTGGGTGAGCCTTGCCTCCAGGTGGGCCGCAAGTCTGTGTGCGCCCGAGGAGGTCTGTCCGTGCCGGGGAAGGTGGACGCTGCCCCTTGCTGTAGTTCACGGCTGCCGCGGGGCTCCCGCAAACACCCCCCCTCCAGCGCCTGCTGTGGTGGGGCCCCACGAGTGTGTCTGCCCGTCTCTTGGCTGTCCTTGGGATCTGTCACTCAGCTGAGGCCAAGCTCAGAGGGTTTGCTTTGCTCCTTCTCCCTCGGCTCACTCGGAGGTGATGGACTGCCCGCACTCTCTCTCTCTCTCTCTCTCTCTCTCTCTCTCTCTCTCTCACTCACTCTTTCTTTTTCTCTCATTCCTTCCTTCTTGTCTTTTTCCTTCCTTCTTTCCTTCCTTTCTTCCTTCCTTCCTTCCTTCCTTCCTTCCTTCCTTCCTTCCTTCCTTCCTTCCTTCCTTCCTTCCTTCCTTCCTTCCTTCCCTTTCTTCCTCTTTCTTTCTTTCTTTCTTTCTTTCTTTCTTTCTTTCTTTCTTTCTTTCTTTCTTTCTTTCTTTCTTTTCTTTCCTCTTTCTTTCTTTCCTCCCCTCCTTTCTTTTACTCTCTTACTCTCCTTTTCTCTTTCCTTCTTCCTTTCTTTCTTTTTTCTCCCTTTCTTTCTTCCTCTTTTTTCTTCCTTTCTTTCTTCCTCTTCTTCCTTCCTCTTTCTTTCTTTCTTTCTTTCTTTCTTTCTTTCTTTCTTTCTTTCTTTCTTTCTTTCTTTCTTTCTTTCTTTCTCTCTCTCTCTCTCTCTTCTTCTTTCTTTCTTTCTTTCTTTCTTTCTTTCTTTCTTTCTTTCTTTCTTTCTTTCTTTCTTTCTTTCTCTCTTTCTTTCTTTCTTTCTGTTTTTGGGCCAGACCCAGTGGTGCTTAGGGGTCACTCCTAGCTCTGTTTTCAGGGTTCATTCCTGGTGGGATTCAGGAGACCATATGGGGTGCCAGGGATCAAACCCAGGTCAGCTAGTGCAAGGCAAACACCTACCCACTGTACTACATTTTCAGCCCCCATCTTGCCATTTCTGAAATAATACAACATGTATGTTTAATATAGTTGATGTTATTAAATACATATTTAACGGATTGGAGTGATAGCACAGCGGGTAGGGTGTTTGCCTTGCACACGGCCGACCCGGGTTCGATTTCTCTGCCCCTCTTGGAATGCCCAGCAAGCTACCGAGAGTATTCCACCCACATGGCAGAGCCTGACAAGCTCCCTGTGGCATATTAAATATGCAAAAACAGTAACAACAAGTCTCACAATGAAGACATTACTGGTGCCTGCTCAAGCAAATCGATGAACAACGGTACAATAGTGCTATAGTGCAGTGCTACATATTTAACATGCATTACCTATATTAATATATATATAGGTGCCAGGGCAATAGTAAGGCACTGGTCTTGCACAAGGATATGATTCTTGGCCTGGCAGGAGTGATTCCTTAGTGCAGAGCTAGGAGTAAGCCCTGAGCTCCACCTGGTGTGGCCCACAAGTCAACAAAATTTTTTAAATATATGTAAGAAAGAGATAATTACCACAGAAAATAGAGAAAATACATATGAGTCAGATGAAATAAACAAATTAGAAATTGCAATGCAGAGATTGTTCTCTCTTTTTTTTAACAGGAATAGTTCTTATCAGCAGTTTGTTAAATATTATTTCAGACTTCCTTGTGTGCTAAGTATCTTTCTTGTATTTACATCATTTTCTCTATTATTACAGTATTGGGAGTTCCAGGCAGGTGCTCACCTGTGAGCCTCAGTTCTGGCACTGTTTTATTTTTATTTGTAATGGACATATGTATATATATTATATATGCATATATATGTATAACCGCTGTTGTTTCAAAACCTGTTTTACTCACTACTCTTTGGAGGGGCACACCCCTGGTGGTGCTCAGGGGCTATTCCTGGCTCAGTGCTCAGGAGTGATCCCCAGCAGTGCTCAGGGACCATGTGTGGTGCCAAGAATTTGAGCCAAGGTTGACTGCACACAAGTCAAACATCTTAACTCTGTACTGTCTCTCTGGCCCCTTATTTGTGTGTGTGTGTGTGGGGGGGGAATTCCCCAGCTCCCTGCCCCGAAACGAGGACCGAAATCAGGATGTCCTTTCCCATGAAGCTGCATCCCTGCCCCATTCCAATCACTTGCGGTTGCTGAGCAGTTTTCCCCCACCAGAGCTCACGGTCCTAGGCTGTTCCCAGGAGCTGGGACAGACTGTCCCTAGAGGCAAGGTTGGCTCGAGAGTGTCATGCCCTCGCATAGAGGGAGGTTAACTGAAGTTGTCGTGTCTGTGGGTTTGTTCGGGCCGGGGCGGGGTGGGGTGGGGGTGCTGAGACCATCTCCGGGACTCCCACGTGTGCTCCCCAGCCCTTGCTTTGCGGAGGAAAGTTTCAGGGGGAGCTTTTGGGGGCTGCTGTGCCTGGCGGTGGTGTCCGCTGCCTGCCCGTGTGGCGTTGGGTGAGGAATGTGACCTTTCTGTCCTAACATTTCCTCTCGGGGCACTTGCAGTCACCAGAGTCACTGTCCTGGAATTGTTCTGACATTTCCCTTGATTCAGAAGTCCCCACATCTACTTAGCCTGCCGGCCCCTTTTCAGACAAAGTCATCACTCAGAGCCCCCCTGGAAATCCACCTTCTCTGAGGGGGCACACAGGAAGTGCCCGCCCTCCCCTTACATGGGAGGGTCCTACCACCCACCTGGATTATCCCAGTGGCCCCTCCCCAGAACCTGGGATCACCCACCCTGGGTAATGCTGCTGCTGACGCCGAATACTTGCATTGCACAGGGTATGGCCCCCGTGTCTAATAAATAGAAGCATTTCTAATGGGTGACTTATTTCATGACAACCGAAAGCGCCACAGGTAAATTTGAAACGAAAAGTTGTCATTTGCTCTAGAAACTGAGCAAATGCCCATTTGATGGTTTTCCTCCCTCCTTCTTTCCTGATTTCATTTTTAGACCATTTATAAAAATATAAATGGTTGGGGCTGGAGCCATAGCACAGCGGGTAGGGCGTTTGCCTTGCACGCGGCCGACCCGGGTTCAAATCCCAGCATCCCATATGGTCCCCTGAGCACCGCCAGGGGTGATTCCTGAGTGCATGAGCCAGGAGTGACCCCTGTGCATTGCTGGGTGTGACCCAAAAAAGCAAATAAATAAATAAATAAATAAAAAGAAAAATATAAATGGAAAGGATATGATGAGACTTTAGGCCTTGTTTATTGGTTTGGGGCCACACCCAGTGGTGTGCTCAGGGTTTACCTACTCTTGGCTCTGTGCTCAGGGGTCACTCCTGCTGGTGCTCAGGGGACCATGTAGGGGGCAGGGGGTCAAACCAAGGCAAGCATCCTACCGACTGTACTATCTCCTTAGACCCTATGAGGCTTCAGTGGTGCCAACAGCAAGTTCTGGTTTGGGGAGGGGTTAGAAATAGGAATTAAGGATGATTGCAAGTTTCATCCCTTCATCTGAAAAAGCACTTGTGCCTTTCCCCTCACACTCTGCCTAACAGTTCAACTTTGGACGGTGGCAAGAATTGAGAAATTCAATAAAGGAAGTTTGGATAGTGGGTTTTTTTTTTTTCTTCGTCTCCCAGAAATGCATTCTAGGAGCTGAGGGAACGGGAACTCCCGAACCTGAGTGACCTTGGCACCCTCTGCTGGGGTTCTGCTCCGCCTGGTCTGATTAGGATACGACTTTTCCAATTTCCTGTGTTGTTCCTGGGCACGGTGTTTTTAGGACTCGTTTGCAATCTGCCTGCGTGTTGAATTCCGGAGGGTGTGATTATAGACAAACGCAGTGGACGGAATCAGGTGGGCCTCCCGCTCCATTGGTATTCAGTGGTATACCCGGTACTCAAGGCTCAACCTGCCTGAAATACAGATGTTACTGCACATTACAATAGATGCTCACAAAAGGTTCTTGATTAAACAAGGAAGGAGAGAAGGGAAAGGGGGCAGGGAGCTGGAACGGAGAGAGGGAAAGGCAGAGGGGGCAGGCCCAGAGAGGTATGGTCGGCTGGGACCCAGAGAGTTAGAGTCAGCTGGGGCCCTGGGACCCTCCTGAGGATGAGGACGGCCGCCCGAGAGGACTGTCCGGTTCTCAGTGACCTGTGCAAAGGGCCTCGAGAGAGAGCTGGAAGAGGCAGGTGGAGGCCTGTTTCCGGAACCAAGCCGACGGGAGCTGATGAGTGTCTTCCTACCAGTGGGGCAGGGGCACAGCAGAAGGTACCGTTATTCCTTGGAGGTGCCTTAAAAATGCTTGTTGAGGGCCAGAGAAACAGTACAATGAATAAGGGGGTTGTCTGCATGAGCTGGACCTGGGCATGGTCCTTGGTGCCCTGAGCCCAGCCAGGAGGGATCCCTGAGCACAGAGCCGGGAGTAACCTCCGGGCACCTCTGGGTATGGGCCCAAAGGAGAAAGAAAGGAAGAAAGAAAGAGAAAGAGAGAGGAAGAGAGAAAGAGAGGGGCTGGAGCGATAGCACAGCGGGTAGGGCGTTTGCCTTGCATGCGGCCGACCCAGGTTCGATTCCCAGCATCCCATATGGTCCCCTGAACACCGCCAGGAGTAATTCCTGAGTGCCAAGCCAGGAGTAACCCCTGTGCACTACCGGATGTGACCCAAAAAAGCAAAAAAAAAGAGAGAGAAAGAAAGAGAAAGAGAGAAGGAAAGAAAAAGGAGGAAGGAAGGAATGAGGGAAGGAAGGAAGGAAGGAAGGAAGGAAGGAAGGAAGGAAGGAAGGAAGGAAGGAAGGAAGGAAATAAAAAGAAAAGAAGGTTGTTGATTGAAACGCTCTATTGGCCTGGCCATGTCTTCATTGTGTAGAGTGATTTTCATTCACAGAACTTTCCAGAAACGCTGTGCTTCTGTGTGGACAGGTATGTGTATATGCCTGACTTGTCCTTAAGAATCGCTGCCTGGCGAAGCCGCTGTGTAGAAAAAAGGGGCTTTATTGGCCAGGAAACCGTTTCCGATGGGAAGTGGGTCTCCCCGGCACGGGCTGGGAGTTCAGAGGATGGGAAGAGAGGAAGCCGGACGCCGGGTCTCCGGCCCAGCTCCCGGCTTATGCACATGCCGGTAGGCGAGTGTACACTGTGTGTACAGGGAGCAGCCGAGAAGCATCCCTGCACACTGTGCGTACAGAGCGCAGCCGAGAAGCATCCCGAAAGGGGACTTTTCAGTCTGCCGATGCAGAGGGTGGCGGAGTCGAGAAGGACGCAGTCTCTCCTGCGCTAAGAGCCTGGGGCCGCCTCGGAGCAGAAGCGTTTGTAAGGTTCAGCTTCGGCTCCATCAGAGGCAACCAATACAGATGTTTTTCTGTTAAGGACACAGAGGGGGGCTCTGGGCAGTACCCCCACTCCCCCCCAGCCCCGGGCAGCCCTGATCTCTCTCCCCATCTCCGTGGGTCGGAAAAAGCCGCCCCCAGGAACTGAAGAAGCCCCCGCCTGAGGGGCTTGGGACACGCACGGCTCTGCAGCCCCCAGCGCGCACAATTGCCCCCTCTGTCTCCCGTCTGCCAGCTGGGCTGGACGCTCCTGGGCACCCCCAGCCCCCCAGCCCCGGCTTCTCCTGCTCCACACCCTCCTGAATGTCCCATTCTCCAGCGCCACAATCAGGAGCCTGTTCCTGGCTGGGAAAGCGCGGCGCGGAGGCTCGGACGCTCACGGGGGATGAAGGTAGCCACGGCTGCTGCGAGAGCTGAGCCCGCTCAAAGCCACCGCCCCCCCCCCCGGGGGCTTGCAGAGAGGGCGCGGGTGGGGGGCAGCTCTGCAGGAAGCCCTTGCTTTCTCCTCTGCAGAGGGTGCCTGGGTCACCCCGCTGCCCCCAGGCTGCCTTCTGAATGCCACCTCTGCCTGGTGTATGAGCTGGGGCGTGTTCGCTCTCCAATCTCTCCCCTCCCTCCCACCCCCCACCCCTCGCCCCCCCCGACACACACACACTGTTTCATCCTTGGACCCCATGCGGTTCCCCGAGCACCACTAGGAGGGAACCTTGAGCACTGGACTGGGAGTCAGCCCTGAGCACTCCCCAAACCAACCCCAAATGAAGAGCACCTGGGATGGGTTTGGTGATTTACTGGCAGATTCCGCTCATCCCTGCTGAACCCCAGGCCCTGGACCAGACATGCTCTGTGTGACCTTCCGGGGCTGGAGTCTTCGCTCTGCGTGCGGCAATTCTCGAAGCTCCTCCCGCCTGGTCTTGCTCCGCGGGAAGCCAGCCAGGTGCCTGGCGCCAGACACTTGCCCACAGTGTCACCTCCAGGGAGGATGGCAGGACCCTGCCCAGGAGGGTCCATGCCTCCTGTGGACAGACAACCCAGACCAGAAGGGTCTTCCGCCTGGCCCTGCCGGCCAGCAAGCCTCCCCGGGTTTCCTGGGCTTATGCTACGCCCCCCGGCCTGCCGACCTGGACATCAGCTGGACTCCTGCCCCAGGGCCATGCTGCCGGGCGCTTCCCGGGGCTGCTGGAACCAAGGGCTCAGCCCTTGGAGCGGAGGCTTTGCACGTGGGGCCTCTGGCTTCTTCCCTGGCACCACGTGGCCCCTGAGCATCCTTGGGGGTCACACACCAAGCGCCAACCAGGTTACTGGGCGTTGTCCTCAGGACCCCCTCGCTCGGTGGCGTCCCTCCTCTGGGCTCACCTCTCTCTCTGGATCTTCCCGTCTGTCTCCAGAGAGACCTTTGGCTTCGGGGCTAGCCTGGCCAGTTTCGGGGCGATTGCCTCATCATAAGAATCTTAGCGGACTCATTTCTGCCAAGATCTGTCTTTAGGAGCCCGAGCGTGGCCCAGCAGGGTGCCCGTTAGCATGGTGTCGTTCTGTTCTGAGGTCAGGGATGGGGGGTGGCACGGGCCGGTGCCGGTCAGTGGGGAGCCCCCGGCCAGCTCTCAGGAGCCCCTTCTCTGTAACCCGGTGGCACGTCTCTTTGGCAAGTGGACGACGAAGATAAACTCCCGGGGGAGCGCTTTCCTCTAAGTCACGTGACTTCTTTGGGGTCTCTGTTCCTTCACCTGTGCAAGGGGGACAAGCATGATGCTGGGACCTACCCATGGCCGGTGTAAGGACCATGATTTCGCATGAGCACAGGATGAGAGCAGCTGCTTCAGAGTCGTTTTGCCTGCCTGGAGAGGATGTTTGTTAATATCCAGTCAAACCGTAGCCATTCCGTAAACAATTAGAGCTTTCCAGGTGGGGCTGGGGATACTGCAGAGGGCCGGAGCACATGCTTTGTCTGTGGGAGCCCCAGGTATGATCCTTGGTCCTCTGTGGTCCTTCAGACACCACCAGCACTGCTGAGCGTGCACCCCATGGGGGGAGGAGAGAGGGGGGGGAGGGAGGGAAGGACGGAGGGGGGAGGGAGGGAGGGATGGAGGGAGAAAGAGGAAGGGAGGGGGAGAGAGGGATAGAGGGAGAGAGGGAGGGAAGGAGGGAGAGAGAGGGAGAGAGAAGGAGGGAGGGAGAGAGGGGGAGAGAGAGGGGGGAGGGAGGGAGAGAGAGAGAGAAAGAGAGGGAGGGAGAGAGAGAGAGAGAGAGAGGTTTTCAGGCACCTGCCCCCGTCACTGAATCATAAGCCCTATGTTATCTAATATTTCTGAAATGATCCATCCATACCCTTACATGACACTCACATGACTCGTAATTGACACTTACGTGACCCTTACACGACACATAACCCTTATACGAAACTTACATGACCTTTATGTGACACATGACGTTTACATGACACATACCCTTACAGGACACTTACTCTGTGTCCTAAGCTCTTACATGTCCCGAGGAAATGCCTCTCACTCTTAAATTTGCAGACCAGGTTAGAGAGATGGTACAGGGTCTAAAGTGCTCACTTATACACAGCTGAAATCACTTCAATCCCTAGTGTCACATATGGTCCCCGAACACCTCCAGGAATGACCGTCAGCTCCACTGCCTTCCTAAGGCAAACTGCTTTTCTAGCGGTGAGATTTTTTTTGCGGGGGGTGGGGATGATGGGAGGTGGGGCCACATCTGGTGGTGCTCAGGGCTTACTCCTGGCTCTGTACTCAGGGATCGCTCCTGGCAAGGCTCAGGGGCCATACAGCATGCAGAGGATTGAAGTTGGGTCAGCTGCTTGCAAGGCAGGTGCCCTACCCACTGTGCTGTCACTCTGGCCCTGTAGTATGGTTTTTGAACAATTATCTCTCTTTGACCAAAGACAAGCCTTCAATTGGTGGTTGATATTCCCTATTGCTGCTTATGATCCAGTGACAGGGGCATGTTCTTGGACCCCACCCCCCCGCCTCTCTCTCTCTCTCTCTCTCTCTCTCTCTCTCTCTCTCTCTCTCTGGTGGGGGTGTTTGAAGGAAAAACAGGTGACCACAAATTAGGGACTTAAAACCACACGGAAGGGGGACTGGAGCAATAGCACAGCAGGTAGGGCATTTGTCTTGCACGCGGCCGACCCAGGTTCGATTCCCAGCATCCCATATGGTCCCCTGAGCACCGCCAGGAGTAATTCCTGAGTACATGAGCCGGGAATAACCCCTGTGCATCGCCAGGTGTGACCCAAAAAAATAAACAACAACAAAAAAACCCACACGGTAGGTGCTGAGGTATAGCTCCTGGGAAGGGCACATGCTTTGCATGTGTGAGTCTCTGGGTTTAACCCCTCCCACCCTGTTCTCTCCCCACACTACCCCTTTCAAACGTCCACAACAGCACGAATATACATCGCGAAGGCCGGAAGTCAGAATTGCACCTTGTGGAGCTGAAATCAAGGTGTTGGCAGGTCCACGTTCCTTCTGCAGGCTCAGGACCAAGGGGCCCCTGTCCTTGCCTTTTCCCAGCAACTAGCGGCCACCTGCTGCTGTCCTCGGGTGTGGCCGTAGCACGTCAGTTCTGCTTCTGCCCACAGGTTTGTCCGACTTGGGCCCTGGTGAGATGCCAAAGGCAGGAGAAACTGAGAGCTTGTCTTCAGTAGGGCCAGGGGTGGTGTGGGACCCTGGGACTGTGGCGGGGGTGGGGGGCCGACACGGGTCGGGGGGGAGTGGACACTGGTTGGGAGCGTGGTGCTGGACTGCGCCCTACATGTCGGAACCCCTACGAATCACAGTGTGTCAGCCACAGTGCCACAAGTGAAGGAAAGGCCGCAGTGACTACTAGGCAGCCAGAGGGTCTCCGCCCAGCTCGGAGGGTCTCATCAGACTCTTATTTCTCGGGCGCTGTTGGCTTCACCCCAGCCCCGGCCCACCCACCCTGCCCGTTGTAATCTGGGAGTCTCTTCCGGGCTCTCAGATTTTATTATTATTATTATTATTATTATTTGCTTTTTGGGTCACACCCAGCGATGCTCAGGGGTTACTCCTGGCTTTGCACTCAGGAATTACTCCTGGCGCTGCTTGGGGGACCATATGGGATGCCGGGGATCGAACCCGGGTCGGCCGCGTGCAGGGCAAACGCCCTACCCACTGTGCTATCGCTCCGGCCGGGCTCTCAGATTTGACTCTTGCCCCGTCCCGTTTTTCTTCCTGTCCTCACCTGAAAAATAGAGGCTTCAGAACCAATTCTGCAGGGCTGCCCGGAGCCCAGAGTTTAGCCCTGTGTAGGGAGGGGGTGCCTGCGTCTGATTGGCCCTCCGAAACATGGGAGCCCTTATTCTCGGGAGGATGACTCCTAAATTATTTTTATTGCTCCTGTAACAATAAACAGAGCCCCGTGTCTCAGGAAGAATGAACAAAAGGCCTTAGCGTGCAGGTTGAGGGGGTCCCTAATAATGATCAAGAATAAATAAATAAATTAAAATTTTAAAAACCTGGTTTCAACTCGTCAGAACTGGACAGGTCAGGGAACAAAAGGGTCATTCAGCCGGCCCCGCCGTAGGGGGGAGCAGGAAAGGGGGAGCTAGATTAGCAGGTCAAACAGTGTTTTATTGTGACGGCCTCAGATCAAGGTGGATTTCTGGAAGGGCCTTTTGTGTTAACAGAGGCAGAAGGTATTTTATGGGCCCTCTGGAGGTTTGGGGCCTAACGGGCAACTGTGTTGATGGGCCTTTCACCGATTACACGATGTCTCCAAGAGGAACTGGACACAAATCTTTCAAGGAGTCCAGTTGAGACCCCAGTGAGAATGGACGGGAAGGAGAAGGAGAGGCAGGAGCGATAGGACAGCGGGGATGTCGGCCGGGGTTCGATCCCCGGCATCCCCTACGGTCCCCCAAACCCCTCCCAGAGTGATCACTGAATGCTGAGCCAGGGGTAAGCCTTGAGCATCCCTCACCCCCAGTAGTGCAACATCCCTTTCTCTTGGGTAGGAGAAAGAAGCCGCCTTTTGACCTTTTCAGAGTGTTGCTGTGAGTGTGATGAGCACGCACTGTGCTTTATCTGTGGCATATGCCAGGACTCCACCCTTGGGGGTGGGTCGGGTTTCTTTTCCAACACTGAAAGCACACAGGCCCCGTGTCCTTCGGGAGACAGAGCCGGGAAGGCAGACAGACTTTGTGGGTTCCCACAGACACTGTCCTCTGAGAGGCCCCGGCCAGCAGCACTGGCAAAGCATCTAATCCAGCACCGGCTTCCTTCAAAGGGCAGAATTCTGTGCAGCTTCTCATGTTTTCGACCCACGAAACTAATGCTTCTCCGTGAACAAGCACAATTGAGATAGTGAATTGCGAAGATAGTTTTGCCCCAAGACTTTCTCTGGTGACGCAGAGTGTAGCGGGGGTGGGTGGACGGCACAGCGCTGTGTGGACAGAAAGATGGTGCTCAGGGCCTCCCGTGGCCCTACCAGAAGGGGACGGGCTCGAATGGGATGCTGAAAGCCTTCTGTGAGCCCCTCTGAAAAATATTCTTGGAGGCATTGGGGTGTGTGGAGGAGGGGAGGCAGAAGGGGGCGTGCAGAAGAGCCTCTTTCAAGTTTAGTTTTTAAATGTTATCAAAAAGGAAATACATGGATAATTCTGAAATTCATACAGCAGAGACTCCCAAGCATTGGCGGAGGGAAGGCGGAGGAGAGGAATCCCGCCAGGCCCGGCTGGGGGACAGCCTCTTCTCATGCTGACGATGTCCTTGGAATGGACATTCCGTTCAAGGTCACCTGCTTACTCAGTGAGTCAGGGTTCCACCTCCCTCATTCCAGCTCAGGCCATTGGTGTGTGTGTGTATGAATGTGTGTGTGCATGTGTGTGTGCGTGTGTATGTGTGCATGTGTGTGTGCTTGTGTGTACGCGTGTGTGTGCATGTGTGTGCATGTGTGTGTGCTTGTGTGTGTGAGTGTGTATGTGTGCATGTGTGTGCTTGTGTGCATGTGTGTGTGCGTGTGTATGTGTGCTTGTGTATGTGTGCATGTGTGTGCTTGTGTGTACGCGTGTGTGTGCATGTGTGTGCATGTGTGTGTGAGTGTGTATGTGTGCATGTGTGTGCTTGTGTGTGCATGTGTGTGCTTGTGTGTGCGTGTGTGTGCATGTGTGTGCTTGTGTGCATGTGTGTGCGTATGCATGTGTGCATGTGTGTGTGCTTGTGTGTGTGCATGTGTGCATGTGTGTGTGTGCGTGTGTATGTGTGCATGTGTGTGTGCTTGTGTGCATGTGTGTGTGCGTGTGTATGTGTGCATGTGTGTGTGCTTGTGTGTGCGCTTGTGTGTGTGCGTGTGCGTGTGTGTGTGTGTGTGTGTGTGTGTGCCTGGGGTACAGAGGTGTTATTCCAAGTACAGGATCCCTGGCTCAGCAGTAGGGCACGTGCCTTGCATGGGGGAGCCCTGGGTGGGCTCCCTGGTACCACCCAGAACTACCGCACTGCAACGTAAGTTCATCAAAGCAGACTGAACACAGGAGTCGGTGCAGGAAGCCTTGGTTTTGTGAGGGCTGGATTTCAGGCCGGTTGAGTCGGGCCCTGAAAAATCACAAATATGCTGCACTTCCCAACCTCCCCCCCACCTCCCGAAGGTCATGCGCGTGGACGCTGATGTGGACTGAGAGAGGCCGGGTGTCCGAAGCTATGGGCACTCTTCCCAGAGGCGGTGTTCAGGATTAGTCAGGGTGCTCCAGACCCATGGGAGGGTGTGTATGAGAGAGACAGAGACAGACGGAGAGTGACACAGAGAGACACAGAGAGACACAGAGAGAGAGACACAGAGAGACACAGAGAGAGACACAGAGAGAGAAAGAGAGAGAGAGAGAGAGAGAGAGAGAGAGGAGAGAGGCACACAGGAATTATATAGAAAACCCATCTGTGATTATTAAGACATCATATTTATTATTTAGTTTTTGGTTCTGGGGACACACCCAGCAATGCTCAGGTCTTACTCCTGGCTCTGTGCTCAGGAATTACTCTTGGCAGTGTTCCAGGGGCCATATGGGGTGGTCGGGGAGCATACCCAGGTTGGCCGTGTGCAAGGTAAATGCCTTACCCACTGTACTATTGCTCATCATATTTATTTTATTTCATTTTTTAAAATCATCCATACATGCTGGAGCAATAGCACAGCGGGTTGGGCGTTTGCTTTGCACGTGGCCGACCCAGGTTTGATTCCTCTGCCCCCCTTGGAGAGCCCAGCAAGCTACCAAGAGTATCCCACCCTCACAGCAGAGCCTGGCAAGCTACCCGTGGCATATTCGATATGCCAAAAACAGTAACAACAAGTCTCACAGTGGAGACGTTACTGGTGCCCGCTCGAGCGAATCGATGAGCAATGGGATGACAGTGATACAGTGGCAGTGAAATCATCCATACAGGGCTGGTGTGATAGCACAGCGGGTAGGGCATTTGCCTTGCACGCGGCCGACCCGGGTTCGATTCCCAGCATCTCTTATGGTCCCCTGAGCACCACCAGGAGTAATTCCTGAGTGCAGAGCCAGGAGTAACCCCTGTGTATCACCAGGTGTGACTTAAAAATAAAAAAATTTAAAAAAAAATCCATACCATCTTAAAATCAGAAGGTTTAGATGTGGAGCCACTTCCTGGTTCCACCGTGATTTTGCTTGGAGCCCTGTTTAGGAGAGGCCTTTGGTTTGAGAGGGCCGCAGGCATCTGCAGCAGTCTTTAGCCTCAGCTGTGGCTTTGCCGAGTAATTTGCATGTAATTACTGGGAGCAGCTCCGTGGAGTGGGGACCAGTCATGCGGAACTTGCGGCAGGGATTGATTCCACACCAGGAAATGGATACCCTCAGATTGCCTGACTGTCCACCCCAGACCAGATCACTGCCCTGCCGCCCGCCCACCTTTGTTTGTTGGCACCAGACTCTCACCTGCAAGGGAAACTTTTTAAAAAATGTTATTTAAAAGTTTTTCATTTGCATCTTGTTCCTAACTATAGCCTTTGACGTTGCTGGGCCTTTAATAGGTACTAACTAGCTGTTTGCTGAATGACTAATGGAACCAGTGAGCGGAGGAGTCAGTGAATGCATGCCTTTTCATGGATGGGGAAATTCACTGCCATTGGCTGAATTCCCTTCCACCTTGCCAGTGCGTCTTACCCAAGCTCCAGTAGCCTGGAGAGTCATCTTGGAGTCTTACCAAGGCAATGATTTGCAGAGGGCAGAGAGGAGAACGAGAGCTCCCATAATGTCTAGTACTTGATTATAAGTGCACCGCGCTGGCAGAGTCGCCAGCGGTGGGAATGAAGAAAGGGGCAGACATCGCAGAAGCAGGAGGAAAGGGCAGGGCTCCAGCTGCCCCGGCTGATGACATTTCTGGCGAGGAAGAACTCTTCCTGCAGATCCGGGCTCAGGTCACGTGGATGTGTGGTCTGCCTGAGGGGACAATTTTCTTTTCTTTCTTGGAGGGTTCTAGAATAAATAGGTATTGGGAATTGGTAGGAAATGTGGATGGACGGACATACGGATGGATGGATGGATGGATGGATGGATGGATGGATGGATGGATGGATGGATGATGGAGGGAGGGAGGATGCGTGATGGATGATGAATGAATGGGTGGGTGGATGGATCTTGGTTGGGTGAGTGAGTGAGTGGATGGGTGAGAGGATGAGTGGCTGAGTGGCTGGATGGTAGGTGCGGGGGTGAGTGGATGGATGGTTGGGTGAATAGGTATCCACAAGGAAGTGAAAAAAAGATTGGTCCTAAGTGGACCTAAGCTTGTCTGTTTCTTTTCTGTCATCTGTAAGACGAGAATGATGAAGCCCCCCGCCCCCCATCCCTGGCTTCATGGACCATCAGACAGCTCAAAATAAAAACCAAACACCTTCATTCAGTCACAGTGTTGCAGGGCTCTAAAGAATTCTCATCTGCATAACCTCCTCCCTCCTAAGGTCGCTTGGGTGCCCCACATTGCAAATACGTTAAGATTAAAGTGCAAGGATGAATCAAAATCCTGGTAAACTCCACCATCACTTTGGAATTCCTCCAGTAAACTCCGTACGGAATTTTTTTACCCTCCTCCTGGCTCCCAAGCCATTTTTCTTATGTTGGAGGTTGCCAAGATTTTATGGCTATTTGGTTATCTTATTCATCCAGATGGTTAGCATTAATTTATGCCGAAATAAATCTGCAAAGCCTCATCCATCTTGTTGTTCTACAAGCTTTAGGTGTAGTGCCTTAAGAAGTATGAATATATAGCCTCTTTAGAGGCTCAGGTGCGGCGCCACTGCATGCTTTTTATTAATTTGGCTTGAAATTCTGCTTTTGCATCCCTTGATATTTATATATAAGCAAATTAGGCTGTTTGGTATTAGAAACCCAAGCTGGTTTTATGACTCTTAAATACATATGCTTGTCTCAGGTTACTTAAGAGTTGATTTGTACTGAGAAAAATTAAACTGTGATTTATGACCCAGTGAACACCCTCCCTCCCATTTTTTAAACATTAATCTTTAAGGCATAATATGTGAGTCAGTGACCGAGGATTCCAGTACCTAACGCTGTGTGATCTCAAGCACGTCTGCTGGCCTCACTACACTCTAGTCTCTCTCTCTCTCTCTTCTTTCTTTCCTTCTTTCCTTCTTTCTTTCTCTCTCTCTTCTTTCTTTCATTCTTTCCTTCTTTCTTTCTTTCTTTCTTTCTTTCTTTCTTTCTTTCTTTCTTTCTTTCTTTCTTTCTTTCTTTCTTTCTTTCTTTCTTTCTCTCTCTTTCTTTCTCTCTTCCTTTTTCCCTCCTTCCTTCCCTGCTTCCTTCTTCCTTCCTTCCTTCCTTCCTTCCTTCCTTCCTTCCTTCCTTCCTTCCTTCCTTCCTTCCTTCCTTCCTTCCTTCCTTCCTTTCTCCCTCCCTCCCTCCCTCCCTCTCTCCCTCCCTCCCTTTTTCCCTCCCTCCCTCCCTCCCTCCCTTCCTTCCTTCCTTCCTTCCTTCCTTCCTTCCTTCCTTCCTTCCTTCCTTCCTTCCTTCCTTCCTTCCTTCCTTCCTTCCTCCCTTCCTTCCTCCCTCCCTCCCTCCCTCCCTCCTTCCCACTATTCCTTCCTTTCTTTTTTTCTTTTCATTTTGGGAGCCTTATACAGCAGTGCTCATGTCCCGTTCCTAGATCATTCAGGAGTGACCCCTGGGGTGCTTGGGGGAGTCAAATGTGATGCCTTGGATTCAAATTAGACCAGTAGCCACCACAGCCAGATCAAGGCAAGTTCCCTACTCCCTATACTGTTGCCCAGGTGAGCATCTGCTTGCAGGATATTGAGGTTAACTCGGTCACGTATACGGCTTGCCTGCCGTGCCCTGGTACCCACCAAGCCCGCGAGTGGGCATCGTTGTGGGGGTAGGACTGGTGAAGGTTGTACAAGATTGCCTCTGTGTCTTCATTTGGAGCAAGTGCAATCAACATGATACCTCCTGGCACTTGCTGTGCTGTTTTTT
Organism: Sorex araneus; assembly: GCF_027595985.1. NCBI lineage: Eukaryota > Metazoa > Chordata > Mammalia > Eulipotyphla > Soricidae > Sorex > Sorex araneus. The sequence continues at coordinate 45,961,851 of NC_073311.1, forward strand.
TCCCCCCACCTGTGCCCTTCTCAAGACATGAATCAGTTCCTCCCGTAACTCACAGAGTAGCTCTTCCTCTGCGGGGACTGAGGAGGCGGTTCCACTGGTACCTTCCAATGGCTCCAGAAATCCACTCGAGCTCTTTCCATAGAGTGAGTGACTCAGAGGGTGCACTTGACTTGTCCTAAGCTTTGAGTGGGCAGAGAGCCACCTCTCTTGCACGTGCCAGGCTTGGCTGGCTGTCTGCAGGGACCGCCGGGGGCCGCCAGGGGTGCGGAGAGAAGCACCGGGCACCCCGCTCTGCTGGTGTGGCAGCTCATTGGCTCCCGATGGCTGCTCTGGGCACAGGAAACTCGCTTCTCGCCCTGAGCTTCTGCTTCTTCAGTTCCTGGGCGTCACCATGGAAGGTCACTCGGGGTGGAACCAGAGGACTCTGGGCAGAGGGGGCTAAAGGGAGGAGCTGCTGAGTAGGATACCCCTTAAGGGTTGGGTGATGCTTGCTGTGAATTTAGTATTCCTTTAAGGTTTCCTCTATGTGTGTGTGTGTGTGTGTGCGTGTGTGTCTGTGTATTTGGGCCACATTTGGGGGGTGCTCAGGGTCTGCTCCTGGCTGTGCTCAGGAGGCCATATGGGACACCAGGGATCAAACCCTGATGAGCTGTTTGGTCAAGGTCGCTGTGTCCACCGCCCCCCCCCCCCATACACACACATACACCGAGTTCCCCAATGAATGTCTTTCCTTCTTACTGTCTGTTGGGGTGGGTGTGAGACGTGACTACTCAGGTCCCAAGTCTAAAGCGCACGGAATCCCGCCCCATCCTCTGGGGATGTTGTCGGATACGCAGAGAGCCGGGGGTGGGGGAACTTGGGGTGAGGTAGGGTGTGTGGCAGGTTCCCGGTGCCCAAGCCAGTTCCCAGTCAGCTGACACCCCAACACTTCCTGTTTTGTCTGTCATCTTCCCACTGGCTGGAACTGAAGGGGAATAGGGTTGCCTCAATTCTCCAAAGTGCCTTGGACCTTAGAGGGGCTCAGTGCGGGGGCGGGGCGTCTCGGCCAGCGCTGCAGCCATGGTGGACAGATGGTTTCCACGGATGGAGCATTTCTACACGCCACACACCATGCTCGGCCCGGTTAGCACCCAACCCCCTCCCGCCTGGGGGCATCCCCCAATTTGTAGAAGAGATGGCGGCAAGAGAGGTGGACACGGGCTGGGAAACAGGCAAGTCTGTGAGCCCGGGGCAGGACGATACCCACCTCACTTTCGCCCAAACTCTCTGTGCAAGGAATGAACGGTTGGCGTCCACAATTGCCCCGTCCTGGGCAGCACTGAAGAGAAACGCCCTTAGGAACTGCTGGACACTGGGGACAGGCAGTCTTGGGCATGTGACCTCTGTGGTCTATGTCCCCTAATTCCTGCCGTGGGAAGGGTGAGATTGTCGCCTGCATTTCCTGTCCTGGCCGGAAACGTGGCAACATGTCAGCTATGGTTTCTGTGTGTGCACGAAGGGGTGGAGCTGTGTGCCTTCAGGCACCCCTGCAGGAGACGGTCAGAGATCAGGAGCCTCAGACTCCGCTGGCCTGTCCTGCATGAGTTAAGGGCCAGACACTCAGGTGACCGTCCCTCAGCTGGGTTGGGAAAGGTTTGCTGCTAAGAAAGCAGGCAGGGGAGCCGGCAGGGTAGTCCAGGGGTTAGGGCACTGCCTTGCACGTGGCTCATCTGGCACCACATATGGGCCTCCCGAGTACCACCAGGAGTGAGCCCTGAGCACAGAGACAGGAGTAAGTGCTGAGCACTCTGAGCATGACCCCAGCCTGCCCCACCCAAAAAAAAAAGATGAGAGAGATTGGGGGTGCAGGGAGAAATGAGAGACCTTGCAAGAGGGCCAGAGAAAGACATGCCGGGCAGAGCTGGGGGGCCCACAGGAGAGAGACCTTGCCTCTTCTCCTGGATTCACAGGTGGCCCCTGCTCTGGTCCCCCGGGGTCTTCCTGGAGCTTGGATTCCCTGAGGCAGCCCTGGCCCCTCCCGAGTGCTGCGGTCAGGTGTCTCCAGCCCAGGCTGCCCGGTGGTTCTCGGGTCCGAGAGTCAGAGCCTGACAGAGACACCTCAGGCGGGCGCGGCTCCTGTTCGTCAGGTGACTAGCGCCTGCTCCAGGAACAGTCATGGCACGGTTGTAAGGGCCCCGGACGGGCGATGCTCTCCTTTCTGCTCAGGGGTACTTTGGGCGGGACTTGGGGGGCCATTTGGAGAGCTGGGGGTGGAACCTGGCTCAGCCGTGTGCGGGGCAAGCCCCTTCATCTCTAGACTGTCCCCGGCCGCTCCCCTTCTCTCTCTTTTTTTTTTAATCAACATTTTTATTTTATTTGTTTGTTTTGGGGTTTTTTTTTTTTTTTTTGCTTTTTGGGTCACACCCAGCGATGCTCAGGGGTTACTCCTGGCTTTGCACTCAGGAATTGCTTGCTCCTGGCAGTGCTTGGGGGACCATATGGGATGCCGGGAATCGAACCCGGGTCGGCCGCATGCAAGGCAAACGCCCTACCCGCTGTGCTATTGCTCTGCCCCCCCCCCTTCTCTCTCTTTAATACCTGCTTTCTTCCAGACACACGTGCCTCTTTCACAAAATGCTGGAATGGATTTTTTTTTTTAAACTTTAATTCACCAAAGGCCCAAGTCAAAATTTACTTCCAAACTGGGTCATTCCGTGTGAAGAGCTGGGTGACTTTTCAGGACGTCCTTGAGGGTCTTTTTAATTTAATTTTTAATAGCAATTGTCTCTCAGATTTCAGCGGGTTAGACCTCCACTGACTCGGGTGAAGATTTAAATATAAATGATTCCCAGGTCGGCCCAGGAAATCAGCTGGGCAGGGAGAGGATTGCAAAGAAAGCCTGCAGCGCTTTCTGCTGCTCTCACTGACAAGGCAGGAGCTAACGAGTAAGGTGGGGATCTGGTCAGGCTGCCCTGAGAGGTGTTGGCGGGAAGAGTTGTGTGGGAGAGACTCTGCCCTTCCTGTCCTGTCCGACATCTCTTGTCTGAGAGCTGACTCACCCGTGAGCACTGACTCCAGCTCCTCGGGACAGCAGAAGTACTGAGATGAGCAGAAACCCCGGGACGTCCTCTGACCCGTCCTGGAGAACAGAGAGAGAGGCAGCCGCTTTGGCCACGATCTGAGTGAGAAAATAGGACGCAGGCTCTGTCTAATAATGAAACTGACTCATCCGGGAGTGCGGCCTGGGAAGCAGAAATGATCTTTCGGAATACAGTTCCTCTCCCCACCGAGACTGTGTCCGTAGGAGACTTCTCTTTTGCTTAGTGTCCAAGTGGTCTTTCTTGTCTGAAGAATCCACTGGGATTGTGATTGGGAAAGTTAGGAAGTGCACAGGCCCCTCCTGATTCTTTCCTCCCCGTGTGCCTGAGGTCTGGAGATGTGGGTGCTGACCCCAGGGGCAGCTGGTGTGGCTGCTCCTCTAGTGCTTCCCCGAGGGTACATGGCCTCAGGCAGACCTGAGGCTCTATGTTTCTCTTTCTTTCTTTCTTTCTTTCTTTCTTTCTTTCTTTCTTTCTTTCTTTCTTTCTTTCTTTCTTTCTTTCTTTCTTTCTTTCTTTCTTTCTTTCTTTCTTTCTTTCTTTCTTTCTTTCTTTCTCTCTTTCTCTCTTTCTTTTCTCTCTTTCTCTCTTCCTTCCTTCCTTCCTTTCTTTCTTTCTTTCTTTCTTTCTTCCTTTCTTTTTTAATTTAAAGATTTTATTATTGGGACTAGAGCAGGTAGGGCGTTTGCCTTGCACGCGGCTGACTCAGGTTCGATTCCCAGCATCCCATATGGTCCCCGAGCACTGCCAGGAGTAATTCCTGATTACAGAGCTAGGAGTAACCCCTGTGCATCGCCAGGTGTGACCCAAAAAGCAATAATAATAATAATAATAATAATAATAATAATAACGATAATAAAGATTTCATTATTGAATCACTGTGAGATAGACCTTACAAAGCTGTCCATGATTGGGTTTCGGTCATACAGTGTTCCAACACCCATCCCTCCACCAGTGTACATTTCCCAGCACCAGTGTCCCCATCACCCTCCCATCACCCCACCCCAGCCTCCCAGACTACCTCTATGGCAGATGCTTTTCTTCTTTTCTTGTCTCTCTCTCTGTCTCTCTCTGTCTCTCTCTCTGTCTCTCTTTCTATCTCTCTCTGTCTCTCTCTCTCTCCTTTTGGGCGCAGATACTGAAAGGTTATCCTACACATTCCTTTACCTACTTGTAACCCTCTGGTCTTGTCCGGCATGATCATTCCCAACTATTATTGTCATCCTGGGCCCTTCTCTATCTCCCCTACCCTCCAGGGGCATATGGCCGTGCCCAGAGATGGGCTGGCCCGACTCCGTCAGGATTTCTTCCTGGTTCTGGATGTTCCAGGATGCTGCACACATCCTGTGCTCTCTTTCTCCAGAAAAGTCTTCCTGGGGAGAGCACCAGAGAGAGATGCCTTCCACAGTGAGAGTGTCAGTCGAGCCACCAACTCTCAGAGAGCCCAAGCCAGCGTTTCCCAGCGTGTGGCACCGGGGGCCACCAGACATTTGGACCTTAATAGATGACCTCTGGGGCCAGAGAAATCAGACAGGGGTTAAGGCGCCTGCCTTGCCACGTGGCCGACCCAGATTCAGTCCCAGCACCGTATATGGTGCCCCCCACCCTGCCGGGATCTCTGTGACCCTGATCGTGGTGCCAGAACTAAGCCCCAAGCATAGCTAGGTGTGTCCCCAACCCCCCTGTCCCCAGCGGGGCACTGACAAATCATGAGCTCTCGCACATACATGCCTCCTTGTAGTTTGGACCGTGACATCATTTTTTTGTTTTGTTTTGTTTTGTTTTTTGCTTTTTGGGTCACACCCGGCAATGCGCAGGGGTTGCTCCTGACTCTGCACTCAGGAATTGCCCCTGGCAGTGCTCGGGGGACCATGTCGGATGCTGGGAATTGAACCCAGGTCGGCTGCGTGTAAGACAAAAGCCCTACCCGCTGTGCTATCACCACCAGCCCCATGTGACATCATTTTTTAAGGCATCGCCGTGTGTTGGTCCTGGGGTGAGTGGGGAGGAATCAACACCCAAGGGAGTCTTCACCATCTTCTTTCTGCATCAGAGTCTTCTGCCCTGCCTGTGGGCTTCTGAGCTGGGAGGTGGGATTTCTGGTACCCACCCCACCAACGCGGCCTGAGTCAGATCCGTGGAACCAGGGCTCCAGGGTTTCCTCCAGACGCCTTTGCTGGGTTGGAAAAACAAAGCAGTCAGAGGACTCTGGAAGCTGGCTCTTGAGTCAGCTCTTGAGAAACGGCCCCCGCAGGGGACACTGGGGAGTTCTCTGGAGCCAGAGATGCCGCCTTCAAGTCCTGGCATTCTTTTTGTTGTTGTTTTGCGTTGGTTGGTTTGGGGACCACACCCGGCAGTGCTCAGGGCTGAGCCCTGGCTTGTACTCAAGGATCATTCCTGGCGGGGTGTCAGGAATCGGGACCTGATTGGCTGGTCACTTGTAAGGCAAGGGCCCTACCCGCTGTACTGTCACCCCAGCTCCTCCTCCCCACCCCCAAACCCTAGTGTCATAACTTGAAAGTAACACGACCTCTGTGAACTGCCACCTCCTCACCTGTACCATGGGTATGGCATGACATGCCACTCAGCTTGCCCCGGGGAATAAGCCAAGCCGTCCTCATGTTTCCTGAGTCCTTCCCCTGGGCCAGCTCCTGGCTAAGGGCACCCCCTTGCCCTTCTTTTAAGGGGAGGGAACTGTGCCAAGAGACGTTCTGCATCGGAAGACATGGAGGCAGTTGGGTTTCCCTAAGAGAGAGGAAAGTCACAAACACAAAACACGCTTCTGAGAAACACATGTGTGCGTCCTTGCCGTCCTTGAGCAAGCCTTCCCGGAGCCCCAGCTCCGCGCAGCTCCAAGACACAGAGGGGACCGACCACAGGGACCGTTCCCGGCTGCCAAAAGGGAGGTCCAGACACATGTTGCTTGATGTTGTTCCAGAACTGGGACCAGATAGAGTTGCCGGGGTGATGGGGGTCCGTCCTCCTCTCCTACCCCGTCATGTGCTTCCACTGACTGTAAGATTTTTTTTTTTTTAATTTTTTATTCCGGGACCTGGAGCTCTTTGCCAGAAGTGGGGGGAGGAGATCTCGGCTGGGCCCGCCCCCTCGAGGTCGCCTTTCTTGGGCATATTTGGTGTTGCCACATGCAGTGGTGCCTTGGTGAAATCATGTTCCTGGTAGCCGGGTGGGAAGTGGGATGGCGTGGGTGGGGGGTGGGGGGGTCGGGGAAGGGGCAGAACCAAACAGATGAATCACATCCTTGGAGGCGCCGGTAGAAGGAGGACACGGTATAAATAGATGATGTGGACCCCCCCACCCCACCCCCATTTTGGCCTGAATGTGGAGTGCGAAGGGGAAGCGCAGGAAGTGTGTTGTTTCTCTTGCTTTTCCCATGATGCAGGGTTACATACTGGGGGTGCCCCCCGCCCGGCTTTAAACAACCCCCGGCCAGGCTCCGTGAAGCCCCATTTGCCACCCTCCTCTTTTCTTACTAGTGTGGGTATTGTTGCTGTTGTTGTTGTTGTTGTTTTGATTTGGTGAGATTTCAAAGATAAAGCAAAGCGCAGTAAATGCTCAAATACACCTTTTGTTTCTCTGTTTTGGGTTGGTGGGGGCTCGGCCCACCTGGTGTCGTTCAGGGAACCGTGTGGTGGTGGGGATTGAATCTGGTTCCCCTGAATGAGAAGCCAGAGCTGCTGCTTCTTTTTTTTCTTTCTGGGTCACACCCGGCGATGCACAGGGGTCACTCCTGGCGCTGCCCTCAGCCGTTACCTGCTACAGGAGGTGCTCTCTGGAGCGGATGAGCACTGGAGTTTTGAGGAAAGTTTATTTAATCTTCACAACGTGAATGGGGATTGAGTGAGTTTGGTATGTGCCAGCGGATATTCACCAGGTTTTTGTCAGGAAGTCTTCCCCCACCCCCACCCCCGCTTTTTGGGTCACACCCGGCGATGCTCAGGGGTTACTCCTGGCTCTGCACTCAGGAATTACTCCTGGCGGTGCTCAGGGGACCATATGGGAAATGGGAATCAACGTGCAAGGCTGTGCTGTCGCTCCAGCCCCTTTGTCAGGAAGCCTTAATTGAAATCCAGGCCCTCTGCTTAAAATGTTTTTGTTTGGGGTTCTGCCCAGTGGTGCTCAGGGGCTACTTCTGGCTCTGTGCCCAAAGGTCACTCCACTCCTTCTGGTCTCTCCAGGTGCCATACATGGTGCTGGGCATTGAATTGAGTGTCCCCACATGCAACCCACGGGCAGTCACCCTTTGAGCCGTCTGCCCAGAGCCCGGGAGTGCTTCTGAGTGTACGCTTTACTCTTAAAAGGAATTCAATGGAACGCTAGCTGATGTTGTCTTTAACTTGGGTTTTGCCAGCTAAGATCCCCAGGAATCAGGAAGTGAGTGCGTGCCCACTCTGACCAGTGGCGGTGACGGCCACAGGCACAGGTTTGCAGAGAATGTATGTTTCATCGCTCTTCGGGGAACAAGTGAACACGTGTGGGTTTGATGCACGAAGTTACTGCACCTTCCCCACCCAGGAGTCCCAAGGACTCTTCAGCTTTTCCACTCTGGACCCCCTTTCACCCAGGAACTGCAGCATAGACGAGCAAGGCCAGAAATGCCTTGACCTCATTATGCAGTTACTTTTGAAGTAATTTTTGGTCTTTGTGGGTTTTACTGTAGCCAAAGTTTTCCTGACTCCCCCACAATGTTATATGACCTATCTTTTAAGAAGTTTTTTGTTTTTTTTTTCTTTTTGCCACAGCCTTTTTTTTTTTTTTCTGCTTCCTCCTGGCTCTACTTAGGAGTCACTCCTGGCTCTGTGCTCAGGGATCACTCCTGGCTCTGTGCTTGGGATCACTCTTGCCTCTGTGCTCAGGGATCACTCCTGGCTCTGTGCTCAGGGATCACTCCTGGCTCTGTGCTCAGGGATCACTCCTGGCGATGCTTGGGGACCACATGCAAGGTGGAGGACTGAACCCGTGCAAGGCAAGCCCGTAACCCCTGGGCTTTCTCTCCAGCCCCTCTATTTCCTTTTGTAATTTGGCTGCTTGGACATTTTGTTTCATTTGATTTGAGGGCTGGGGGTGGGCACACTGGCAGTGCTTGGGGCTGCTCCTGGCTCTGTGCTCAGCAGTGAGTGATGGTGCTTGGTGGGCCCCTTGGTACTCACACCGGGACTCATGCTGGGCAGGCTGCACGCCAGGCAGACGCCTTGACCCCTGCGCTCTCCCTGCCAGCCCCCCGAATATTGCCCCAGCTCTGTGGGCCGGCGCTGGCCTCTCCCCGGAGTCTGGGAGAAGGCAGAGGCGGTCCTGGTGTGTCTCAGAGGCTGGAGATCAGCCAGTGCTGGCCTGGCCCAGGCACGGGTGAGCTCTGGGTCACGTGGCTCCTTCCTGGGCCTCGCCCTCTCCCCGGTCCCATGAAGGCCGTGGGGAGCGCGTGTCCACTATGCACCGCAAGGGGCCAGGGCGGGCTGCTGCCTCTCTGATGGCCTCTGCTCTCGAGCCACGCGGAGGCAGGAACGGGCCTCTCCCCCAGATAACTTCCGGTGCCTATTACTCTGACCCTGTCGCCCGGAGGTCGTGACCCAGCCCCCCCCCCCAGTGCCAGCTTAAATAGCACCACTGTTCCCCCCCGCCCCCCCCCCCCAACATTTGCTCTGGAAACTATGAATTCCCGAGGTGAGGGCTCACCTGGAACCTTCTTCTTTTTTTTTTTTTCTTTTTGGGTCAAACCCGGCGATGCACAGGGGTTACTCCTGGCTTTTCACTGAGGAATTAATCCTGGCGGTGCTTAGGGGACCACACGGGTGGGATGCTGGGAATCGAATCCGGGTCAGCTGCGTGCAGGGTAGAGGCCCTACCCGCTGTGCTATCGCTCCAGCCCCCACATGCCTGTTTCTTAACTGAAAGAACAGATCACGGCTCTCTGGGAGATTTCAGGATGGGAAAGAGGTGATGGGGGTGGGCCAGTCCCGTCCCCCCACACCCACCCAAGGCTGAGCGGGGTCTTCCTTTCTGGTGGGTCTGGGTGGGGGAGATGCAGCCTGCCACTCCCGTGAGTGCTGGGACGTGGCTGGGGCTCCTGTGACCGTGACCATGGGCAGCACTGCATGTCCAGGCCCCCGTCTCGGTTCCCCATGTTCCCCCACATTCATGGGGGTGCACGGGGCTCAGGATGGGGGACACGGGGATTCTCAGTCTCACCTGGCTGCCAAGACCACCCGGGACCCCCGAAAGCTCATCTTGTACTCATTCCCCCCTGGGATGGAGAAATTCCACCCTGTGTCTTTTCAGAGGTCCCCGGAGAAGGCGTTTCTGCCCCTGGTGCCCTCTGGGAAGGCTGGGTCCGCTTGCCTTGTGGTTTAGAGAGACTCCCCCACCCCCCAGAGGACACATTCTAAGGGTTGATGAATAACAGTGGTCACTCACAGCCTGAGTGGGCTCAGTTCTTGAATCCAGTGCGGCAACTCACCAGATGTGGAAACAAGGAGGAAGTGAATAACCCCCGGACACAGGCTGGTGAGGTTGGCAGCCTGGTGCCCCAGAGCCTAGGGGTCCCGGGCGGGTAGACCAGGTCGCTGCATCCCTTAGGAAACTTCAGGAAGCTTTTATCCCTGGCCCTGCACTGGTCCCCTCTCCTCCTGCTTTCCCCCCACACCCGCCCTTCTAATAGCTGCCCCCCCCACACACACACTGGAAACATTAGCTTCTCCCCTGCATCTCTCTGGGCTGCGGTTGGCTCCCACCCCGCGGTTTCGACATCTCTCCCAGGGCGACGGCGGGTCAGCGAGAGTGGCTAATGGAATCCAGCCGCGTGGCCCCTGCTCAGATCTAATGAAGCCTGGCCGCCAGGCCACTCTTGCCCAAGCAGCTGTGGGCACTGCCCCCGGGAAGGGCCGAGCAGGCTGACCCATGCTCCCTTCGGGCCTCACCCAGCGGTGCTGGCCTCTGTGCCTGCCTTGGGCCGGGGCGGGCAGGGCTGTCTGTTCCCGGCGGCACCTCCCTCTGGATGGCGGGGCCTGGCACAGTGCGGCAGGTGCCCTGCAGGGGCTCGGTGGAGTTGGGCATGTCCAGTTCCTGGCCTCAGTCTCCACATCTGTGTTCCCCCCTGCAACTTCAGCTGCTCCCCTGCCAGCTCCCACCTCGGCCCCAGGCAGCTGCCAGGAGTCCTCAGCCCACCCCTGCATCTCCGCTCAGCCCCCCTGCAGCCCTCCCCGCCCCACTTCAGAGCGGGCAGCGGCTCAGCCGACGACACCCCCTCCTCAGGGGCGGGCTTCCCCCAGCCCCCTATCCTTTCCTGAAGAGCGGAAGCTGGTGCCGGTCCTGTGCACCTGCTTCCACTGTGAGGCCTGGGGGCCCCCCACCCCCTGCCGCACCTGCCTGAGCTACAATGCACACGTGCAAGGTGCATGCCACACCTGCCTGTCACACACCATACCTGCCAAGTACACATCACACCTGCCTGATACACACCATATCTGCCTGTCACACACACCTGCCTGGTACACATCACATCTGCCTGGTACACACCACACCTGCCTGGTACACACCACACCTGCCTGTCACACACACCTGCCTGGTACACATCACACCTGCCTGGTACACACAACATCTGCCTGTCACACACCATACCTGCCAAGTACACATCACACCTGCCTGATACACACCACACCTGCCTGGTACACACCACACCTGCCTGGTACACATCACACCTGCCTGGTACACATCACACCTGCCTGTCACACACACCTGCCAAGTACACATCACACCTGCCTGATACACACCACACCTGCCTGGTACACACCACACCTGCCTGATACACATCACACCTGCCTGGTACACATCACACCTGCCTGGTACACACCACACCTGCCTGTCACACACACCTGCCTGGTACACATCACACCTGCTTGGTACACACCACACCTGCCTGTCACACACACCTGCCTGGTACACATCACACCTGCCTGGTACACACCACACCTGCCTGTCACACACCATACCTGCCAAGTACACATCACACCTGCCTGATACACACCACACCTGCCTGGTACACACCACACCTGCCTGGTACACACCACACCTGCCTGTCACACACACCTGCCTGGCACGTGCTGGCCACCAGGCTCGACGCTGATGCAGCCCCTTTTGCCTCCCGCGGGCACTGCTGGCTGTCTCTGCTCCGACACCACCCGCAGTTTGCGCTTCAGGGGCAGGAAACTTGTTCCCTGAGTGCCGGGAGAGGAGGCGCGGCAGAGGCAGCGAGCGCGTCTGCGGGAAGGGGGACATCCTTCCCACCCGACTGCCAGGGCTCAGCCTGGCCCCACAGACGCGGGCTGTGACCTCAGGGAAGTAGCTCCAAGCTGGCTTCTTAAAAGCCAACCAAACAAGAGTGAAAGGTATCAGAGCACAGGATATGTGGCAAGGGCATGTACTGCTTTAAGGAGTCGCGGGCACGTGTCCACCCTGTAGCGTCCACCCTGTAGCACGGATGACCTGCTTCTTTCTCGTGTCAGAGTCCAAGAAAGTTAGAAACCCAACCCTGAATTCTAAGGTTTTCCAGGCTGGGTCTTCAGAAAGAGCATCCTTCCCCAGAGAGGGGAAGCGCCTCACACCGGGCTCACAGCCCTGGGCCCCAGGGCTTTACAGTGAAACTTAGAAGTTCCGAAAAGATTCCTTTGTTTCCTTTCAGATGGGCGAGTAAAGAGCAACTTTTCACCCCACGGATACACCGGAGTTATTAACTGCTCAGAGCAAGATCCACAACACACTTCACTACACACCTCCCTATACCTGCATCCGCCACAGACACGCACACGTGGACAATCACGCAGACATGTCTACACCACACATGCAGTAACATACACCGATGCTTGTCTGCACATATGCACCCTCACACACACAGGCACGGGTGCAGTCCAGATGCAAACATACAGGCATGCTTAGGAACATGGAAAACACACACACGTATACTCACACACATACATACACTCACACACACACATACACTCACACACACATACACACAAACACATACATACACTCACATATCACAAACATGCACATACACACACATACACTCATACACATATACGTATACACATACACACATGCATATACTCACACACATACACACACTCACTTACATACACTCATACACACATACACTCACATATACACATGCATACACAAATACACATACATTCATGCACATACACACATACACACATACACTCACACATACATATACACACATACACTCACATATACATCACACACATACATTCATGCACATATACACATACACACATACACTCACACATACATATACACACATACACTCACATATACATCACACACATACATGCATACATATACACACATACACTCACATATATATCACACACATATACACACATACTCTCACACATACTCACACACACACATCCTGCACAGACACCCCAGCTCTCCGTGTCGCACGTGGTCCCTGTGGAGACCCCGGGGCTTCCCAGCCCTGCTCCTGGGGGAGACGACCGAGGTGCCTGTTTCTCAGAGCTGGGTTCTGCTCCTCTGTCTAGCGTCAGTGACCGGGGGACGGCTGAGTGTGCTGTGCCCAGTGCTGTCCAGGTGGGAGCAGCGCGGGGACCACCTTGCATGTCCCCCTGGCGGTGTGGCAGTTCCCCAGCCCCGCTACTGCTTTGGCAAAGGGGCGGGGGCTCGGTCTGAGGCAGGGAGAGGTGCCGCTCGGTCCCGCCACAGTGACCCCCGACCCCTCTGCATCTTCCCTGTGTTTTGTCTTAGCTCCCCCCACCCCATCACTGGGTGCTCCCCGAAAACCGATCTTGGTCCCGACAGTCGCCCCTTTGACTGTGAGTTTCTGGGATGGGCTTCCTCCCCCTGCCCCCGGCCTGCTCTGACGGGGCCGGACAGTGGTACCCAGGATGGCCCCTCCTTTGAAAAGACGATCTTTCTTTCTGGGAGAGGCGCCACACACCCCGCAGTGATTCAGAGCTTCTCTGTGCTCAGTGCTCAGGGGTCACTCCCAGCAGTGCTCAGGAGACCGTGCGGCGCTGGGGGTGGAGCCCTGGGCTCCCGCATGCGAAACCAGCTTTAGCCTCCAGAATGCCCTCTCTGGGCCAACATTCTTTCCATCAAACCCGGGTCTGCCGCATGCAAGGCGAGTGCCCTCCCTGCTGTGCTATCTCTCTGACCCTGCCGGTTCCCTCCTTTTGCCTGTGTGGTGCTGTGGCCTCTAGCTCTGAGCGGGGAGACCAGATCTCCAGCCCCGCCTCCCCCTCTCCTGATTGGAGCTCACAGAGGGGATCTCTCCACCCCCCCTCCCTGGGCTGTGTGGACAGGCGAGACGCACAGTCCCCTCCTCCGAGCCGCTTCAGACTCTCTTTCCCAGCTCCTGGGGTGCGGCCCTTGGGTACTGATGGGTTGAACAGGGTGGCGTGTCGGGGTTCAGAGTCAGTCAGTGGTCAGCAGCCCCCTCCTACGAATGGACCCGTGCAGGGTAGAGTGTGGCTTGGTCCACTTTAGTGTCCGGATACAATATGGGGGTGGAAGGGCTGGCGGCTGTTCCTCTTCTCACGTCTTCCCTGCAACCACTGCGTCATGGTCAGTGAAATCGCATGTGTTCCAAGAAGGGCTGTTTCTCTGACCTAGCTCCTGAGGTGCCCACACGTGCTGATGAGAGATGGTTCTTTGGAGGTCGAGAGGTAGTACAGTGGGGTAAGGCTCTTCTTGCCTTGCATGCGGCCGGCCTAGATCCTAGCCCTGACACCCCATGTGGTCCTGCAAGCCCAGCTCAGAGACAGGAGTAAGCCCTGAGCACTGCTGAGTGTGGCCCAAAAATCAAACAATAAAATAAAATTTAAAAGTTCAGTGGTTCTATGGGACTGGAGAGAGCCCAGTGGGGAAGGCGTTTGCCTTGCACATAGCTGACCCAGGTTCCATCCTTCGTACTCCATAGGGTCCCCAGAGCACCACCAGGATTGAGCCCTGAGCACAGCTGAGTTGGGGGCCCAAACCCAAAGTGGTAAAAAAAAAAACAAAACCAGCTATTCTTTTGTTTGTTTGTTTTTGTTTTTGCTTTTTGGGTTGCACCGGCAATGCACACGGGGTTACCTCCTGGCTTTGCACTCAGGAATTACTCCTGGCAGTGCTCAGTGGACCATATGGGAAGCTGGGAATCGAACCCGGGTCGGCCGCGTGCAAGGCAAACGCCCTGCCCGCTGTGCTATTGCTCCAGACCCAACCAGCTATTATTTGAGGCTTAACCATCAGTCAGTGAGCTGAGCACAGGATTTGCATGTAGGTAGGAAAACCAGGTTCCTTCCCCTGCACAGTCAGGCCCCCCCGAGCACCGCTGGGACTGATCCCCATGCAAGTGCCGGGCCGTGACCCAAAACGAGAGCGAATAAGGAAAAAAAACATTAAAAAGGTGGTTCTTGTAACACGGAGCCTGAGGTCCCAGCTGGATTTGATGTTCCCTCTCCTTTCTGGATGAGCTGCTTTGGGTAGGACATCCTGGTTATTTTCTCGCCCCACCACGATCCCCTTCAAATCTGCTCCGTGTCAAAACACATTAAAAAAAAAAAAATCTTTCCCCTGCAACTTTCTACTGGCCTTTGGCATTTGTTGAAACGCCCTGCAAGCTCTCGCCTGGGGAGCTCGGGCCGGAGGGGAGCAAGCGGCATCCGAAGCTCAGCCCGCCTCTCTCTCCTCTGTGACAGAACCGCAGTTTGGGTTTTTTTGGAACGCTCTGCAAGTTGGTTTTCCAATTAATCTCCATAAGGCACCCGAGGACAGCCTCCGCGGGTTTATAATGGAATCCAAGTGTGGGGGCGGGGCGGGGGTTGCTCCGGGATCTGCTCCTTCCGCCCAGCGCAATGTCGTCCGTGTACAAGCAGCTTCGGCAAGGGCGAGTTGAAACGCACCGCACAGAGCCAGCCAGGCGGGCCACCAGGCCCTTTGAAGTGGAGGATGCTCGGGGACTTTTAAAAACAAGAAAACAACTTTGAAAGGAGAGCACAAAAAAAGGGGACATTTCGGTAAATCGCGCGCTTTGCTCCGTTGCGTGCTTTAGAACTTGGCCGCTTCTCGCTCCGACGAGGAGCAATGAGCAGCGACTGTGGACAGGAAGAGATTTCTGTGCACCGGGCACTCTTTCTGCCTCCAGGAATAAGGTGTCTGGCCAGGGTTCAGTAGCAGAGCGCGTTCCCTGGTCTGGGCACGGCCCCAGCTTTGCTCCCTGGTCACTGTCACTGTCATCCCGTTGCTCATCGATTTGTTCGAGTGGGCACCAGTAACGTCTCTCATTGAGAGACTTGTTGTGACTGTTTTTGGCATATCAAATATGCACGGGTAGCTTGCCAGGCTCTGCCGCGCCGGCTCGATACTCTCGGTAGCTTGCCGGGCTCTCCGAGAGGCGGAGGAATCGAACACGGGTCGGCCACGTGAAAGGCGAACGCCCAACTGCTGTGCTATCGCTCCAGCCCTTGCTCCCTGGTAGTGCAAAAAAAATACAACCCTGGTAAATTTGACTAAGTGGGGGCTGGAGCGATAGCACATCGGGGAGGGCGTTTGCCTTGCACGCAACCAACCCGGGTTTGATTCCCAGTATCCCATATGGCCCCCTGAGCACCACCAGGGGTGATTCCTGAGTGCAGAATAATAAATAAATAAAAACCACAGGAAAGTTCTTCTAATGGGAGAGGCGGGATGGGTGGGAGGGGGTTCAGGTTCATGCCCCCTGGTGCTCAGGGATCACTCCTGTGTATCGCCAGGTGTGGCCCAAAAAGCAAAAAGCCAAAAAAAAAAAAAAAAAGCCTCGGGCTGGAGGTGGTCAAGTAAAGTGCTAAGTGAAAAGGTGTGATTTCACTCATAATGTGGAATATATGGAATATAAATCACGAGACCAGCAAAAAAATTAGAGCAAGTCTTTCCCGAGCCTCAGTAAGAAGGCTCTGGTGGGGGGTGGGAGGGCGTGGGGGGCTTTGTGTTGGTGGGATGCTGCCGAACACAGACATATCACCTGAAACCCCCCTGAATACAGACATATCCCCTGAAATCCCATAATCCATGAACCCAGGAGAAATCCACTGAACCCGACCCCCGTTGCTGTGTCCGAGACTCGAGTCTCTGGGCACACCTCCGACGAGCAGCTCCTCCCTCTGACAGGCTCTCCGGCCCCTCTCGCCCTGCCAGTAAGTCCCGGAGCCTCCCAGTTTTTCCCAGTCTCCCCCTCTTCCCCGACACCCACACCTTGTCTCCTGGGCTATACCATCCCCTCCCCACCGCCACCCCCCTGCACCCCACATCTGTGTCAGAGCCTCCCGGCCTGGTCCTCTCGGAGGCTGGCCTGGCCTCTGTCACCTGCCTTCTTGGACTGGGACCAGGAAACTGGTGCTTTGGGGGACAGGTATAGTCTTGCAGACTGCACCCCCTACCGCCCCCACCCCCGTCCATTTCCCTGTCTCCCCCCCAGGGGCCGGGCCAGGAGCCCTTGGGGAGAATGCATTTCTGAAGTTTCTCCCTAGCGCTGCCGAGAACAGACCTGGCCTTGTCCTCAAGCCTGGCTGCCGGGCCGGGCACGCAGCCTCTGCAAACAGTGTCCAGGCTGTGGTCACTGCGCCCCAGGCCCTGCCTCGCCGTTCCAGACGGTCTTCGAGGACACGGCCGAACGCCTTGAGGTGACTGTCCTTTAGGACATGACCCGCCTCTCGGACAGGAGCCCGGGGAGACCGTGGGCGCACAGACCCAGGACTGTCCAGGCTGAAACCGAGTGGACAGCGCTGCACGCGGCCGTTTGCCTGACTGTGCACTGGGCATGTGGCTGTGTGCTCTCACTGCCCGTGGTCGCTGCCTGGTCAGGGCTCAGAGCCTCATGTTTCGGGGTGTGGACCCACACTGTTCCTCTCCGAGGCTTTCTAAGGGCAGGTGGGGGGGGTCAGTGGCGGGTGGCAGTGGCACCCTCCCTGGGGGCATGCCCTGGGGACTGCTTCTCCCTCTGCCCTCGGGACTGGTCACAGCCCAGAGGGTTTTCCACCGTTTCCATCCTCAGGGCCTTCTAGAAGCAGAAGGGGGTGGCGGGGAGAGGGGAGGGTGTGTTCGCAGTTTGGCTAACGGGGCTCCTCCATGCCAGGGCCTGTGCCCCCCGAGGCCGCCTGCACCTCCTGGCCCCAAAGCAGCCTCACTGGCTGCACTTCTTGGGCCCGCCTGCCCTGAGCAGACCCACCTGTGCCCTGTGCCAGGGGGAGTTCAAGGAGAGGGGGCCGGAAGCTGTGTCATTGGGGGGCGCTGGGCAGAAAGGGGCTGCTGCTTGCACGTCTCCCCCCGGGCCCCACCTGCCAGGTGCACCAGGGGGCTCTCGGGCTGCCCCAGAGACCCTGCCTGTGAAAAAAAAGCATTTTCGGCTGTGCAGCTCCATGACGTATGTGCCGGGCTACAGGCCTTGGAGTTCCTCTCGGGACTTCTGGGAGAGCAGAGCCGGGGACAAGGGGAGAGATGGCACTGGGGGCAGGGGGTATCCCAACCTGGGGAGGACGCAGGATCATGGTGAGGATGAGGAGGAGGAAGGTGAGGATGGTGAGGATGGAGACAGTGATGATGATGATGATGATGATGATGATGATGGTGATGATGGTGATGAGGATGATGATGATGGTGATGATGATGATGGTGATGAGGATGATGATGATGGTGATGATGATGATGGTGATGGTGATGAAGATGGGACATGATAACAATGGTGAGGATGATGGTGGTGGTCGGTGGCAGGGTGCAATGGCTGCTCGTTCATTTTGACCTGGCACAGCCGACCCCAGCGGCTTGGCTGAAGTGCCGCACACCTTTGGAGGAAAGGCATCTCCTGCTTCCTCCTGCCCGGCACCAAAGTGAGGATGAAGGCACTGGGGTCAGGAGATGGGGTGCACCCCAGGCTGGCAGCTGTGGAACTGCAGGCAGGAGCTTGTCCACTGGTAACTTGGACCTTGCAGCGGTTTCGCCCACAGCCAGCGGGGGTCGTGGGGGGTGGGGCGTTTCCCCATCTTTGCTCTTCCTCAGTGCAGGGGTGAGGCCAGAGGGGCCGAGGGCTTCAGCATAGAAAAGGTGCCCTGCAGATCTCCGTCCCGGTGCTGATGGGCAGGAGGAAGAGGGTGTGGTGATGATAGTGACGGTGACAGTGGGGAGGAGGATGGTGAGGATGGAGACAAGGAATGGTGACAACAATGGTGGTGGTCGTGGGAGGGTGGGGAATGACGGTGATGGTAAGGATGGCGAGGCTGATGCTGGTGGTGACATAGTGACAACGATGAGGGTGGACAGTGACGATGACGATGATGAGAAAGATGGTGATGATGGTGGCGATGATGGTGGTCATGTGGGTGGTGAGGACGGGGTGGTGATGGTGGCGGATGATGATGGTGGTCATGTGGGTGGGGAGGACGGGGTGGTGATGGCGGATGATGAAGATGGCGGATGCTGTTGGAGAGAGTGACGATGATACTAGTGACACTGATGGTGACGGTGATGAGAATGAAGATGCTGAGGATGGTCGCGTTGGTGACGAGGACGGGAACGGTGGAAGAGGAGGGAGAGTGTGACGATGGTAATGGTGACAGCGCTGGTGGTGGTGGTGGCGAGAATGATGATGGTGGGGATCAAGGTGAGGATGGTGAGGACGAGGATGGTGAGGATGGAGACAGCGACGAGGAGGAGAATGGCGGTGACGGGGATGAGGACGGGACCAGGGAGCAGTGGTGAGGATGATGATCCTCACCACTGGTGGCGGGTGGTGGCGGGGTGGTGGCAGTGGCTGCTCGTTCACTTTGCCCCGGCACAGCCCCCTAAGCCGCACTGAGCCAGGTGCCTCTTGTGTCCGGGAGCAAAGGGCTGCCCGGGTTCCAGACCTGGGCGGCCACCACCCCCACCCCAGCCTTTGGCCGCGGGCTGCTTGTTGAAACATCCCAGGGGCCTCCACCTGTAACGGGGGTAGGAGCTGGGTCTCTCTCACCCAGTGCTCAGTTTCTCGGGCCCGGAGCTGACCCGTAAGACTTCATGTTCCTGCCAGGCCAGGCCGACTCCAGGGCTGTGAGCCCGAGAGGCAGCACCATGGGAGAAGTCCCGGCCGGGGGTGGGGACGTGTTCCCTCCGGGAGCTGCAGAAATGCAAAGGGGACCCCTGGCTTAACCGTGACTGCCCGGCTCCTCCGCTGGGGTCCCGCTGCTAAGGGAAACGTCTCCTACTGTGTCCCCCCGCCCCCCGCCCTGGTCCCCTGGTCCTGTGACTAGTCCCGGCTTTATAGACATGGAACCCGGCATGCAGAAGTCGGAGGGTTGGGGCAGGCTTGGGGGGGCTTGGGGGGGCCGGCCAAGTGAGGCGGTTCTGTCGCTCCGGCTCCCAGGAGGGGCTCCGCAGGCACCAGCCCCACCCCCTGCCCCCCCAGCCCCCCACAGGAAGCCTGGCATCGCGCGGCCCCCACCCGGGGCGATTTCTCAGGGTGGATGAATGGGCCGGGGATGGCGGGGATGAATGAGCTGGTGTGTGCCGCCCCGCGAGGGTCCCCCTCACACACGCCGTCGGATCCGGCCTGAAAGCGCGGCCTTGTGCTCGGCGGGAATGAACAGTCAATGGTCACCCTTGAGAGCTGTCGCCCAGCCCGGCTGCGGGGCTGAGCCAAAGCCAGACCCCGCCCCGGGCCCGCCTGGATCTGGGGGTGCCCAGAGCTCTGTGGCGCTATTCAGCAAGGACGTGGATTCACAACCTCTCACAGATACCGGCGTTTCAGCTGGTCATCTTCAGAGACACCCCTGAGGGGCCTGGGGAGGGGGGGGTGGGAGGCTGCCCTGTCCCTCACGCACCTTCTCAGGAACTGTGTCCCCCTTGGCTTGTCACGTGAGATGCAGCAGAGAAAAGTGTCTGGAAGATGACCTGTATATCCCGGATCTGGGTGGCCGCTGCACCTAGTCGTTCCTCACATAGTTGTGCCTCTGTTTTCTCATCTGTAAAATGGGTGTGATAGCCAGTGTCCGTAGTAACCTCTCACCCAAGAGCTTGTGGGGTGATAGGGAGGGTTTTTTGAGCGGGGGGGGGGGGGGGCGGGGAGGGCTGCACCTAGAAGGTGCATTTCTGTGCCCCGTCTCCAGAGGAGAACGGCAGCTGCAGATGGCGGTGGGGGGGGGGCCTCATCTGCAGCGAGTCCCGAGTCCCTCTTTCCTACCCAGCACCTGGCTGAGTGACAGTGGCTGAGCTCTGGGGAACCACTGCTCTGGGGAGCAGACACACACACACACACACACACACACACACACACACACACACAAACACCCACACACCTTCTTTGTCTTCTGTTTCTAAATTTATTTTTTAATCGAAATGACCATGATTTACAAAATCATTGATTGTTGAGTTTAGGCATAAAATGTTCACACACACGCCATCACGGCCACGCAACCTCTGACACTCCGCACCACTGATGCACCAGGAGTGGCACCGCCATCTCCACACACTTGCCCCAGGGCAGCCTGTTTGGCTCATTTTTAGCAGATTACTCATAACAAGCAATACAGAACACACGATTTAGGGTCTGTCTTTCCGGCAGGCTTGGGTGGTGCTGGGAAAATTTGGAGTAATGGTGGTGGGAAGGTGGGATGGTGGCCGGGTTGGTGTTAGAAGATTGAATGTCACCAATTACTGTGAACAGCCTTATAAAAAAATGTTTTTAAAGAGGAAAAGAAGAAAAAAAGGAAATGTCCACGCACCAATCCCACCACCGGTATCACTTCCTTTCCCCGGGGTTCCCCTGTACCCCCTCCCCCATCCCGTCTCTGCCTTCTGGGATCTCTCTCTGAGCTGCTCTCCCACGCTGCTCCTTGTCAGTGGACACGGGGACAGCTTTGCCTCCGTGACCGTGTCTGGAGATGTCTGCCGAGCACAGGGGCAGGGCCCAGAATATCTCCCGGGTCCCGTTTCTCGTGCCAGGCCTGGTCCTGCGTGCCCCCCACCCCCGGCCCCCAGCAGGGATG
The DNA here is from genome assembly GCF_027595985.1 of Sorex araneus. Taxonomy (NCBI): domain Eukaryota; kingdom Metazoa; phylum Chordata; class Mammalia; order Eulipotyphla; family Soricidae; genus Sorex; species Sorex araneus. The sequence continues at coordinate 45,982,957 of NC_073311.1, forward strand.
CCGGCATGTGTCAGGACTCTGACATCACACTCGGACAGAAGCCGTGACCCGAGTTTCCGGGACTTGGCCTTCCTCGCCGCTTGCTTCAGAGCAGTCTGTTTGCGTTGGTTCCGCTGTCTCGGGCCCTTGCAGATGCTGGTCTGTGATGGGGTGCCAGCATCTGGGCTGCAGCCCCCCAGCCGGGAGGGTCCCCCCAGCTGCAACTCCCCCCCACCCGCACACACACACCCATTTCTCTGGAAGAACTGGCAGTTGCCGAGTTCAGGGTGTCTGTGTCCTGGGACGGGGAGCTGGGGGTGCAGACAGGACTGGACAGGGTCACCTGCTTGGCCGCGGAGCCCGAGAGCCCACCAAGCCCACGTCCCCTCCCCGCCCGGGACTTGTGGCTCCACAAAAGCAGAAACATGTTGGAGAGAGACCGTGGGCAGAAATCTCACTGCAAGAGCCGGGACGGTTCACCCAAACCGGAAGTGGGTGCTGTGGGCCGGTGGGTGCTGCCTCAGGGGTCTGTGCTGGCCAGATGGGTACATGTCAGTCTCCTCTGCCTAAGGGGCCCCCAAGGGGTGGGCCCGTGTGGTGGTGGCGAAGGAGCTGGCACGGGGACATCTTCAGCACTGCTGCCGCCCCCTGTCCTGGCTTCCTTCAGCCCTGGATCCTGCCTCTCCTTCTCTCTCCCTCTGTGCTCAGGGCCGTCCACAACCGGCGGTGCTCAGGGCTCAGTGCTCACTCTGGGCAGGCTCAAGGAACCAAATAGGGTGCCAGGGGTTGAACCCAGCTCAGCCGAGTGTAAGGCGAGCACCCTCCCTGCTGCACGACGGCTGCAGCCCTCCTGCGTTTCGCGAAGGGCCCAGGGTCTGCCCCGGCTCCGGGCTTCCGCTGAGGTTTGTCCAGCTGTTTATTCATGGAAAGGAGAATGTGTGTTGCAGGGCTCCTCTGTGCCTCGGTTCCCCCTTCTGTGAAAGCAGGGCTGCTGAGGATACACAGGCATCCCGCCCAGGCAGCGGAGCTCGGGGGCCCGGTCTTTTGTTTGGTTTGGGGCCCGCGCCAGCGGCTTTGCGCGGTCATTCAGCGAGGGTCATTCAGTGAGCGTGACTCTGCATAATCCGCCCTCGGCCTTGTTTCTGTGGGTTTTCTGCTCATCGCGGCCCGTGGGTAAGGAGTTACGGAATTAGAGGTTTCCAGACCTACCTGGGCAGGGCCAGGGAAGTGGCTTCGTGGCAGAGCTCCTGCCTCACCGCGTAAGACCCCGGGTTCAATCCTCGGCACCGCAAAACACAAAAACCCGAAGCTACTGGTATAAGGGAGGAAATATAAAGTTGCTTCTCCTGAAGCAGATTCATACGTGCTTCATAAGATTTTTCTGAACTTATGATTTTTTTCTAAGAACCGCCTTGGACTGTCGTACTTGACCTTCGAGTCATCGGGCCTCTACTAGGATAGTTTAATAGAGCAGAAAACGCATGGGGCATCACTCAGCGTGTTCCTGAGGCCCGAGCTCACTGGTGGCTCGGTATCACCTCTGGACCCGGTGCACTTGCAGGAAGCAGCGGTGGTGGTGGCGTCTCTGATGCATCTTATTTCCCTTTATACCTTGGCTGCTGGGAAGCTCGAGCTCAGGGGCCCCCCACCAGCTTGGCAGGGTGGGGGATGCACAGCCGCTGTCTGATCCCATCATCATCTATAGTACTTAGGTCAGAAAGATGGGAGCAGGGGACGCACCCAGTGCACAACAGCTTCCTCCCAAACTGAAGTGAGTGGGGCATTTGGGGGGAGTGGGGGAGTGGAGGGGCTAAGCTTGAACCAGAGGCCCCGTTCATGACCCCAAACATCACAGATGTTTCTACATGGAAGGAAGGGAGGGAGAGAGCCCCCAGTGCTTCTGTGGTGAAGATAGAAACGGCCACGCAGAACCCCAGGAGGGTGCTGCAGTCTCATTTCAGTCTCGTTCGGTCACTGTTTATTGAGCATCTACTTTGTGCTAATCCTGTATTCTAGATGTTGGGATGGAGCAGTGCACGAACATGACAAGTGAGTGGGGGGGGGCAGGAGGGGACACAATCCAATGGTCCCCCAAATGATTGACGAGAGGGACTTTGAAAGAGTCAGGGAGTCTTGACTCACTCAGGTAGCACCCGGCAAACCCTGAGATAGCTGATGAGACCTGATGGGTCCCTCGCAGTCAGGCAGGCAGAGGGGAGGGAGGAAACAGTCCTAGCAGGCAGCTGTTCTCCTGGAAGTGTTGGGGTCAAATCCAGCATCGAGGGGTGGGGGGAGAATATCAGGGATAAGGCACTTCCTTTGCACACAGCCAACCCCGGTTTGATTCCCGGCCCCCATATGCCCCCTCTCAGCCTGCCACCAGTGCCTGCTGAGCCAGGATTAAACCCCGAGCACTGCCAGGTGTGATCCAACCTCTTCCCCATCTCCCCGCCCTCCAAACCCAACATTGAGGGAGCTGATGGTCTGAGATCTCAGGGACCAACAACAGCCTAGTAAAACGTAATGAAACGCCAACTCGCTGTGATTTCTCCCCACTTCCCACCCAGAATCTCTTCGTCTCTTCGCTTCCCTTTCACAGGCTGCAGCTCTGATTGGGTAAGCGGCTCCTCGAGAAATAATCAAGTATTGTAATCCATTCCTGTCCACAAGTCCGTCCCAGCAGGAACTCATTTGCAAGTCTCCTCAGACTTGGCCTTCAAAACGTCCCCAGGGCTGGGCGAAGGGGAGAACTGGGCCTGGGGAAGCTGCTGCCGGCTTCCAGGCAGAAAGGAAAGAGGAAATCAAGTGTCTCCACGCAGCCGGGAATCTCAGAAGCATCTGGAATGACCAGTCTGCCTGTAACTCCCAACTCCTCTTTACATAAAAGAAGATGTTCAGAACCATTTGCCTACTCTCTCCCCTCCCCCACTCTGTTTTGAGTTGTGCATCATCAACCAATGATGCTCAGGGCTTAACTCCTCGCTCTGTGCTCAGGGATCACTTCCGGTGGGCTTAGGAGACCGTTTGGGATGCCAGGGATCAGACCCGGGTCAAGCCTTGTGTGAAGCAAGTTCCCTATCCGCTGTGCCTCACCAGAACCCCAGCCTGCACCCTAACCAGACCCTAACCAGGCTGGGAGACCATAACCGGGGCCTAACTAGCTCGTGTGTTCAACCCTACCGAGCCCCTACACCAGCCCGAGAGCTTGGCCTGATGTCGGTGGGCCCCACGGGTGGCTTATGTGAAGTGGGGAGGAGAAAGACGGTTTCGTTTTCTCCCAACCTGCCTCTGCCACCCGGGACCCAGCAGGGTTACTGGGTTCTTGTCTCGCCTCACAGGCAGGAATCCCAGCAGTAGACGAGCAGTGAAATTTCAGTTTTTATTTGGAGGCTTTGAAGGGAAGAGGGAGAGGAAGTGGGAGAGAGTGGAGAGTAATGTGCTCAAGAGAGAACTCAGGCTTTTCCAAGGGCGGAGAGAGCCCCTGCACACACCCAGCATTAGACACGAAAGCATGAACGTCCACATCTCAAGAGGGGAGATGCGGGCGACACATGTGCTCGGCCACGAGGGCGCAAGCAGTATGTGGGCTCGGGCAGCATATATGTGCCCTTCTTTTGTTCAAGGCGGCTTTTATAGAGTATCTTCTCGGGACGTCTTGGTCTGGAATGTTCTGTAGCCTTCTCTGGGCTGAGTCACTAAAGTTAACCAGAGTAAGGGAGAGGTTCGAGGGTATTTGAGGGATTTCCTTCATGGGGAGGGGTCCAATCTCCACAGGGTCCATTGCTGGCGCCAGGTGAGGGTCTTCTTGGGCCTTAGTTCCTGCTTCCTGCAAGGTTGGCTTTTGCAACTTCAGAGCTCTTACTTCCCAGGAAATTTACTGCCATTGCCGGGGAAGGGGCCTTCCCTGACTGCCTGCCTGCCTGCATCGTATCCGACCCAGACTAGTCCCACGCTGCCCAGCCGTGCCGCAGTGCCCGGAGCAGCCACAGAGCTGGGAGGAGGCTGAAAAGTGAGAAAAGTGCGCTCAGCTTTGCAGAGAAACGGGGCCCTGGGGCCTCAGCACCCCGCAGCCACGGGGAGTCAGTGCCCGCTGTGGGGTGTCGGGCTCTGGGGGCACCTCTGCAGCCCAGTGCGGGCAGGAAAGAGCCTTCTCTCGGCCAGTGTACCGCATCCAGCCCACACCTGGGTTTCCTGGCCACCAAGGGAAGTCAGTGCCAAGCCTCTGGTGTCTGTCACCTTTCTAGAATTTCAGGAGGAGAGGAGGAGACAATGAGGAGCAGTGAGTAAAAACAGGTCTTATTTGGCATAGAAAGATTGCACTCATCTGTGGAATATAGAACAACAGAGTAGGAGACTAATACCCAAGAATAGTAGTATATAATACCAGGAGGTTGACTCCATAGCTTGGAAGCTGGCCTCACGCTGGGGGAAAGTCATCCCAGATAGAGAGGGGAATACCAAGTAATATGTGATTGGAGATCCTGCACGGGAAGGGAGATGCGTGCTGAAAGTAGACTAGAGACTGAACAGGATGACCACTTAATACCCCTATTGCAAACCACAACACCCAAAAGGAAAGAGAGATATCAAATTGGAATGCCCCGCTACAGAGGCGGGGTGGGGTGGGGGGATGGAACTGGGGGGTGGGAGGGATATTGGGTTCATGGGTACTGGAAAATGGACACTGGTGGAGGGATGGGCTCTTAAACATTGCATGAGGGAAAAGCAAGCATGAAAATGTGCGAATCTGTAACTATGCCCTCACTGTGACTCACTAATTAAAAAATAAATTTAAAAAAATGTAAAAAAACAGGTCTTATTTGGGAGTTTGGAGAGGAGGGAAGGAGCAAGAGAAAGAAAGAAAGAGAAAGAGAGACAGAGGAGAGAGAGAGAGCACAAGGGCTTCTCCAGAGAGAGCCCCGGTACACATCTCAGCCTTAAGTATGAAACGTATGACGTCCACATCTCTAGAGGGGAGGTGCGGGTGACACACGTGCTCAGGCACCGCGTGCATTCGGCAGCTTACAGCTTAGGCGCTTCCGGTGCTCAAGTTGGCTTCCCTTGGGCCTCTGGGGGCTTTCTACCTAGTTGCTAGGGTGGTTGCCAAGGGGAGTTGGGAGGAGTTGATGGTCTTCTTTGATATTCCTTTCCTGGCCTTTGTTCTGGCTGGAGCTTCTCTCCCTGCAGGGGTCCAGCCTCCTCTGGGTCTGCCGTGGCCTTCTGGAAAAGGTCATGTCAGGCCTTAGTTCCTCTGTCCACAGGAGTGGGGGGTGGGGGGCAGCCTTAAGGGCTAGTTGGTTTTGTTCCTCCCAGGATCACGTGGGCTACCCTTCCCTCCCTGCCTCTCTTCTACTCCGGTTCCGTTATCTGAGCCAGGACGGCACCACTCGGCACTGCCGGCTACCTGGGGGGCTCGGGCAGCCCCAACCTCCGCCAGGAGCGGTTACGCCCCCCAAACCATTTCTGCTGTAGCTCATAGTTAGAGATGCAGAGATGTCGCATAAAATCTGTCTCCTGGCTTCTCTGAACAAACTTAAGCCTCATAGGGTAGGGGTGTGGTTCGGGGGCTTGGGGGGACACTACCTAGCAGGAAGGAGACCTGGAGACCTGGGCTGGAAATCTGGAACCTGCAAAAAAAAAAAAGAAGGTAGAGAAAAAAAAAAGAACGTGACCAGGAGGTTTGCAGCATGCAAGTCAAGCCCCCTCCCCACTGTGCTTTCTCCTGAAGGGCCCCACCAGCCCCGCAAATGGTTGTTAGAGGCGGATTCCAACCCTCGGTCCCTTCCAAATGAAGCTTTTTTCCTCTGGGTTTGCCTGGCACTCCCCATCCCCACCTGGGCACCCCAGCTCCTCCTCCCGTGGGGGTTCTGTGTCCGAGGGAAGTCGTAAACACCAACTGAGGATGTTTTAATTTAAGAAAGGCGCTTCTCTTCCTTTTAAGATGAACCGTTGTAAAGTTTTAAAGACTTTTTTTTTTCAAACACAGCCTAAATTTGGGCCTGACAGTAATTACGGTTGCCTTTTTTTTTTTTTTAACATCCCGATTAAAAATAGACATCTCGGCAAGGAAGCAGGACACGGCCCAGAGGCCAGAGCCATTCCGGGTTCCCCAGAATCGGCCTTCCTCTGACCTAATTGATACCCTGGGAGAGATGAAAGGGAGTAGAAAGGAGAGGAAGCTGGGGCTGGAGGGAGTGTCTCGGCCGCAGACCTGGGTTCTGTAATTAAGCAGCTGCACATCTACCGGAGGTGGGTCCTTCCCTCCGCACAGCGGCTGCAGCGCCCCCTGGAGGTGGGCTGCAGGGAGGCCCCTCCCAAATTCATGTGCTGGAACCCAACTCCCATGGCTTCCAACAGCATCTGGAGGCTTCAGAGGGGTGTCTCTGCTGAACGAGGTCAACAGGGCAGACCCCCGTTGCATTCTGTCCCGTAGGAGAGCGCCCAGGGCGTGTGGGCCCAGAGTAGTGGATTTGGGAAGATGCGGCGAGCAGGGGGTGGTCTGCGCGCCAGGGAGAGAGGCTTGTGCTGTCTCTCCAGCCCCCGCCGCCCTTTCTCAGACACTGCGTCTCCATCTCCACTGCCCCCAGCCGGTTACTGGCACCGGGGAGAGGGGTGAGTGGGGGGCTTGGTATTGCCAAACCCACCAGTATGCTGCCAACCCAGGTTCCATCCCTGGCATCCCATACGGTCCCCTAAGCCCTCGAGGAGTGATCCCTGAGTGCAGAGCCAGGTGTAACCCCCGAGCACTGCTGGCGTGGCCCCAAAGCAAAACGTAAAGAAAGAGGAATAAGTAATTAATGGAAATGCCAGGCCTGGGAGTCTGGGGTCTGGGGGTGTGGCCCCTCCATAGAGTACACATTCCCTGGGTGTGAGGCCCTGGGCTGAACACACACACACACACACACACACACACACACACACACACACACACTGGGGAAAGGCAATTCCAAGGTCCTGGGCTGACCACACACACACACACACACACACACACACACACACTCACTCACTGGGGAAGAGCAATCCCAAGGTCCTGGGCTAAACACACATGCGCGCGCACACACACACATACACACAAACACTGGGGAAGGGCAATTCTAAGGTTCTGGGCTGAACACACACACACACACACACACTGGGGAAGGGCAATTCTAAGGTCCTGGGCTGAACACACACACACACACACACTGGGGAAGGGCAATTCCAAGGTCCTGGGCTAAACACACATGTGCGCGCGCACACACACGCACACACGCACAGGGGAAGGGCAGTTCCAAGGTCCTGGGCTGAACACACACGCACACACACGTACAGGGGAAGGGCAATTCCAAGGTCCTGGGCAGGCGCTGCACCCTACGCGGGGGAGGGGGGGCGGGCGTAGCCGGGAGGGGAGCACAGCCCGCCGCCCTCTCTCTCCTCCCAGCCTGACTCTGCTGCCCTTCTTGTCCCCCGCCCCCACCCCCGCTGCAGCTGGAGCTGTCCAACACGGCCGTCCTGCACCAGATGCGGCGCGACCAGGTGACGGACGCGTGCCGGGCCAACAGCGCGGCGAGCCGCAAGCGGCGGGTGCTGACGCCCAGCGACCTGAAGCACCTGGTGGTGGACGAGGACCACGAGCTCATCTACTGCTACGTGCCCAAGGTGGCGTGCACCAACTGGAAGCGGCTGATGATGGTGCTGACGGGGCGCGGCAAGTACAGCGACCCCATGGAGATCCCGGCCAACGAGGCGCACGTGTCGGCCAACCTGAAGACGCTCAACCAGTACAGCATCCCCGAGATCAACCACCGCTTGAAAAGCTACCTGAAGTTCCTGTTCGTGCGCGAGCCCTTCGAGCGCCTGGTGTCGGCCTACCGCAACAAGTTCACGCAGAAGTACAACACGTCCTTCCACAAGCGCTACGGCACCAAGATCATCCGGCGCCAGCGCAAGAACGCCACGCAGGAGGCGCTGCGCAAGGGCGACGACGTGCGCTTCGAGGAGTTCGTCGCCTATCTCATCGACCCGCACACGCAGCGCGAGGAGCCCTTCAACGAGCACTGGCAGACCGTGCACTCCCTCTGCCACCCGTGCCACATCCGCTACGACCTGGTGGGCAAGTACGAGACGCTGGAGGAGGACTCCAACTACGTCCTGCAGCTGGCCGGCGTGGGCAGCTACCTGAAGTTCCCCACCTACGCCAAGTCCACCAGAACTACTGATGAAATGACCACGGAGTTCTTCCAGAACATCAGCGCCGAGCACCAAACGCAGCTCTACGAAGTCTACAAACTCGATTTTTTAATGTTCAATTACTCAGTGCCAAGCTACCTGAAATTGGAATGACGGGGGAGGGTGGGGTAGGGCTGATGGGGTGGGCTGGGGTGGGGTAGGGGAGCGGGATAGACCCGGGTGGGGCGAGCGGGAGAGCGAACGTGCTTTTTTTTTTTTTCTGTTTGTTTGTTTTTTCTTTTTTTTTTAATTTAAGATTTTTATTTGTCAAAAGAATTATATAGATACTGGGTTATTTTGTAACTTAATGGTTTCGTTTCGGGGATGAGATGCTGCGAGCAGCATTAGGTGAGAATTATTTAAATTCCGTAGGCGGGAAGGACAGCTCTCGGGGGCAGGGCGTGAGGGTGAGTGTTCTTGTTCGTGGACATCAACTCTGCATCACTGTCTCAAAGGGGTCCTTGTATGCTGGTGAGTGCCTTGAGCGGGGCATTCCCTAAGTTCGGGTTAATATTATTTATAGCTATTTAAACACGGTCTCTGTACAGGTTTCTTCCCACGCCAGCAAGACCCCGGTGGCTTTGCAGAAGGAAACCAGTGTTTCCTTCTGCGCTTGCTCCAACCCCTTCTGGGGTGGGGATGTTCTCCTGACCAACCCCCGCCCAGAACTTCACTGTGAGGGCACCATTGTCACTTTGCCTTGACGCCATCCTTCTGGAAACTGCCAGGAACAGGAAGAGGCAGCTTCACTCCACCGAGTCCAAATGAATGCCCATCGACCCAGAAGTCCCTTGCACTCAAGAAATGTGAGGTTGTTTGTTTTTTTTTTTTTTAAACCCAAGGAGAGAGCTGGTGTTACCTCTTCCCCCTCTCCCCACCCCCGCTTTTTTCACCAGAATTAGCAGTCCACTAGAATAGGCTTTTCTACAGAAATTTGAAACTGGCAGTGCCAGTGAGAAAAGAAGGCTATCGCTTTTAAAAGAGACTGCAAGTATTTATTGAGCAACTATTATGTGCCAGGCCAAAGTCTAGGCTTTGCAGATAGAACATGGAACCAAACCAACAGCCTTGGCCCTCAGGAAGCTTTCCGTAGACACACACAGAAGGTTCAGCTTGGCCAGTTAGCAGATCCCTGAAAGTCTGGGACTTCACGTGAGCTTTGAATTATTCGTATACAAAAGGGCCCATGTGGCCTTGGCAAGTGTGCATTTTCCCCCACCTCTGGACCAGATTTGAAACCCACACGTTAGAGCAGGTTACTCCGCTGGAGGAGAGATCCAAGTTACATGGCCCGAGACAGGAAGCGACACCGGGTCCGGCTCCTGGGGACACACCCCTTTCGGCCACACTCCTGATTGGCTGGGCACCAGCGCGGAGCTGAGAGCGTGCTGATCAGTGGTACCCACCTTGGGTGGGGGAGGGGGGACTCTGGCGTCTACAGCCCAGCCCCCATGTCGCCCAGAGTCAGAGCTCTGGGCTCGTCTTGACCTTGTCCCTGATGGATTGAGATACTGGGGCAGGAGTTCCATCTCCCGGGCTTTCCAGTGGCTGGCACTTTACACCTCTGAAGACCAGAATCATCTGCACAACACACACCCCCTCCCCACCAGGCAATGCATGAGCCAAAGGCCAGCCCTCCCCGCGCTTCTCCCGGGCCCCCTCACCACTGCACCCTCCCCACCCCCCTCCACCTGCATCTCCTGCTCATGGTTCTCGCTCCTTGGCGTCTGCACACGCGTCTCCTTTCCAGCCAGCCTGGGCTGAAGTTTGAGCCACGTCCCCCTTACAGCTAGCGAATGAGTCGGAAGCAGATACTGTGTATATTATAATAATCATAATAATTAAAATGATCTAATAATAGGGGGAGGGGTGAGGTGGGGCGTGGGTAAGTTTTGCCTTTTTTTTTTCTTTTTTTGGTTTTGATGCGGTTGATATTGAAGGGAAGAACATTCTAGACAAGAAAAGCCAATGAATCATTTACTTTACAGAAACTATTCCCCCTTGAGTTCTCTCCCCCTCTGAGAAGGGCGCCGAGATTCTCCCCCCCTCGGCGGAGAGGGGATGTATGAAATGTATTTTACTCTAGCCAGCCCCCATCACAGACTGGGGCTGTGCCTGGAACTGGGCACTGGACCCAGGCTCCAGGCTGGGGGGAACCCGCCCTGACCGTGACGGCTTGTCCAAAGGAAACAGGTCAGCCAGCATTTTCTGGCATGTGTTGTGCAGAAACAAGGGTTCTCAGAGACCAGGCTAACACTGACACCCACTCAGGACTCTTAGCTCAGATAGCCTGTGGGGGGAGGAGGGGAGGGGGGAGCACCGCAAGAAGATTCCCTCGGTTTCCTTGCTGCCGAACTTATCAGAGCCTTGACATTGTATAGTTCATTAGGACCCTCCCTCCCAAATCATCATCAAGTGGGTAGCAGAGTTCCTTAATGTCTGCGACCAGGAATCTGGACCTTGCCGATCATCTCCCCGAGATTCGGCTTTGGGGGAGGTGGATCTCGCGCATCTTTGGTCCGCACACCCCAGCCTCCTCCACCCCACCCCCAGACACAGCGTCCCTGCTGTCTTCATTCTCAGAAGTACTTTATCAAGAACATCCAGTTCTTAAGTGCAAGGGTTGGAATCCTGGACACATCCACGGGCAACGATTTTAGCTTCTTTGTACCCCCCTCAGCCCTGCCCCACCCTTGCAGAGAGGAGGCACCTCTGGGGTGGGGCGGACAGAAGAAAGGGGGCGGCATGTACCCCCTTTCGCCTCCCTGCTTCCTGGGACCTAAAGGTGGTTCAGGGGGAGCAAGGGGAGGCCCTGGCGAGCCCGCCCACATGCTGCAGTTGCTCGCGCTACGCTTTTTGGTTGCTCCATGGACCCCCACCCCCACCCCGCCCCGCCCCGCCGCGCGGCTTCTCCCCATTGCGCACATTCGCGTCTGTCTGTCTGTCTGACTGTGAGCGCACGCTCGCGCGTGCGCATTTTGCCTTCTTCCTCCTGCCTTCTCTCACTTTCTCTCAAGTGAGATAGATTGTCCTCCCAGGGACAATCCACCAATCTGGGTCACACAATGAGGGTCGCTTTCTCCTAGTGTTGTGTTTGGGTTTGGATTCACCTCTTAGTTTCTGATGACCTAAAAATAACTCCCCCCCCCACCCACCCACCTCTCCTGCTATTGAGCTTTTTTTTTTTGCAGAATGTCAAATGTAGTCTATGTCCTTGTTTTGAGAAAAAAAGTTCATAGGTGAAAATGTGCCTGGAAGAAAAGAAAGTGTGTTTTGTTAAAAAAAAAAAAATGTTTGCAAACACTTTTTTTTTTTTGCATGCTTAAGTGGAGAGAAGTACAGAGGGGGGCCCCACCTCAGAACCCCTGGTCAAAGGTATTTGCAAACTAGGTACAGTCTGCGGGGATTCATCAGGGCATTCCTGCTCACTCTCTCCGCCTGGAAGAGTCTAGATTATCAGCTGCAGGAGAGACAAGACATTCCTGCAGCTTCCCAAGACCGGCCCCGCCCCTTCCCGGGTGGGTCTGGGAATTCGGTGCCTAAGACAAGCCCGCCTCCTACGGGTCCCCATGCTGGGCTCACTCCGACTCTGCTGCCACCCAAGACCGCCGGGGCATGAAACTCGGGCCACCCGTCCCTTTGGCAAAGCATGGAAACTGCTTGGAAATCTCCAGAACAAAAGCAAATCCCTCAGCTACTTGGCTGGCTGGCGGAGTCTGGACCAGAAGGTGGAAGTGGTCCACAAAAGACCCTCTTCTAGCCTGGGGAGAAGCTGATGGGTGGGCTCAGGGGGTGCTCCTCAGCCTGGTCCTACCCCCCCCCCCCCCGTCCCCTGTCCCCACAGTCTTAGCTGCCCTATCCTGGTGGTCAGAGTCCCTCCCTCGCCCTCCTGTCAGCAGGCCTGACTTCATCGCTCCCTCCCCTCTCCACAGCCCACCTTTTCCCAGCACAACCCTGTGCCCCCACTAGGAACAGGCAGCAGGACCCTGCGAAGCCCTCTTGACCTTTGGCCGTGAACAGGCGAATAATCCCCACCTGTGACTCTGTGTCAGGTACCCGGTGCTGCCTCTGTTTCCTTCTGAGCGTGCTGTGTGTGCCACGTAGGCACGGGACAGAACCTCTCCAGGCAGCCTGATTTCTTGGGGGGGATTGGGATTTTTTTGTTTGTTTGTTTTGGTTTTGGTTCTGTTTTTGTCTTTATCCATCTCTGTATGCGGTAGAGGGCTTGTTGTAGAAAACTCTCCCTGTATTTTACTGTGCTGTTCGAGAAAGCTGAATTCCACATTGCCAACAAACGCGTGAAATGTTCATGAACCTTCCTCCAGGAAAAGCCATTCAAGCCTGATTATTTTTCTAAGTAACTTCAATTAAATTGAAGAAGGAAAAAAAAAAAGGAAACATCTCTCTGTGTATGGTTTGTTCCTGGCTCACCGGCAAAGGGCTGTAGGGGTGAGGGGTGGGGTCGTGTTGCTCAGTGTGTGGGGCCTGCTTGGAGGTGGGGGGCACATTAGGGTGGGGGGACGCTGGTCGTCTTGAGGAAGACCACCGAGATCAGACCCCTCTCTGGTCCATGAGGAGTGGACGGGTCCGGGCACTCAGCAGCTCCGCCAAGGGAAGTGACTCTGGAAACAAACTCCAACCCAGGTTGGCGGGTCTTCAGAACCCCAGGCGTGGGGCACTCAGGGACAGTAAGGGACACATCGTGGAACCAGTTCCTTTTCTTTTTTTCCCCTTTTTTGGGTCACACCCGGTGATGCATAGGGGTTACCCCTGGCTCATGCACTCAGGAATTACTCCTACCGGTGCTCGGGGAACCACACGAGATGTTGGGAATCGAACCTGGGTCAGCCGCGTGCAAGGCAAACGCCCTACCCACTGCACTATCACTCCAGCCCTGGAATCAGTTTTTTTTTTTTTAATTTTTTTTTCAGCCCAATTGTGGCTTTTTGTTCCCACCTTCTTTCCTTCCCCTGCCCTACCGCTTGGCCCCTCTTCCTGTGCTGTGTCCCCCACACCGCCCCTTGTACCTGAGTCTTCGCCCCCTTGGCCGTCCTGGCCCCCGACCGAGAGCCGTGAAGGTCTGTGTAGGGTCTTGAAGTCGCAGGCCCGCTGCGCACACACTCTGATTTCCCGGCCCTCCTTCTCTTTCAGCACTGTGGGTGGAATTTTTTTTTTTTTTTGAGGCATTGATAAGGCTGATTGTGCTTCGCCAAAGAAGAAATCGTATTCAATGTTCTCTGTCTACGCAATTGCATCCTGACCTTGACCTCTTGAAGCGGGTCGTCTCAGCAGGCTGCTCTGACGTTGTGGGGTAGCGTTTCCGTCGCTCCTCAGCCAGGCCTGGCCGGCGCCAGCCTCCGTCTCTGCTCCTTGCTCACCACCATGCGTCCCGCACCCCCCAGTCCCGGGCCTTTGCTGTCCCCGCTCTGGCTCCCCTGCCGGGGAGAGGCCGACTGTGGGACTGAGCTGTCTGACAAGAGGGACAGGACTTCCTTTAAAAAAATTTTTTGTTTGTTTGTTTGGGAGTCGCACCCAGCAATGCTCAGATTTTACTCCTGATTCTCCACTCAGGGATCACTCCTGGGGGTGCTCCGGGGAGCAGATGGGGCACCGGGCATTGAACCCAGGTCAGCCTTACCCACTGCACTATCGCCCCAGCCCGGAGGCGTTTCCTCTTTTACACAGTGATGGATGTGACTGGCACGGTCTGTGCCTGTCTTATTCCGGACTAGAGACGTTCATGGGAAGCAAGGCTGCATGAGGACAGCCCAGGCTTAGAGTGCTCCCCGGGAAAGGACAAACGCCTGTCAGGAGCCTCCCTCCCTCCTCCCTCCCTCCCTCCCTCCCTCCCTCCCTCCCTCCCTTCTTTCCTCCCTCCCTTCTTCCTTCCTCCCTTCCTTCCTTCCTTCCTTCCTTCCTTCCTTCCTTCCTTCCTTCCTTCCTTCCTTCCTACCTTCCCTCCCTCCCCCTCCTTCCTTCCTCCCTACCCTCCCTCCCTCCTTCCTTTCTTCCCTCCCTCCCTCCTTCCTCCCTTCCTTCTTTCCTCCCTCCCTTCCTTCCTTCCTTCCTTCCTTCCTTCCTTCCTTCCTTCCTTTTTTCTTTTATTTTTCTGTCCTTTTTTTTTTGTTTGAGTGTGTGTGGCTGGGGGATTAGGGGGGCCAGGGAGGCACACATGGTGATGCTCTAGGGGTTACTCCTGGCTCTGCACTCAGGAATTACTTCTGGTAGTGCTTGGGGGACTATATGGGGTGCTGGGGATCAAAGCTGGATCAGCCACATGAAAGCAAGTGCCCCACCTGCTGTACTATCTCTCCACCCTCTCTTTCTTTTTATTTTCTTTTTCCATTAGTTTTTGGGCCACACCAAGCAGTTATTCAGGAATTATTCTTGGTTTTTCACTCAAAGATTATTCCTAGTGGTGCTTGGGGGACCATTTGGGGTGCCAGGATCAAACTCGGGTTGGCCGTATGCAAGGCAAATGCCCTCCCCGCTATCCTATCTCTGGCCCCCACCAACAGTTCTGAGAGTGCCACAGGGCCCTCTGCAGGGTCAACAGAGTATGGGCCATACCAGGTGTCTACCTATTTACCACTGTGCTCCCCCCATCAGCCTTGTTTCTGTGACTGTGACTCCCACCTTCCTCCCTCCTACCATTGGGACCACCAAGTTTATGATCATGGGCCCCTAAAAGTATCCTGGGAGCCTCCAGGGGCCCAGGCTGACAAGCACTGGCCTGACGTCCCCACCAAGGTGTGACCATTACTGATGCCCATCAAGCAGACAAAACAGGGCCAGGCACGCACGCGGCCTTGGCCTTTCCTGACAAGAGTGCTCCTTTGAGCGACAGCTTGCTGCCTTTTTGGCTTTGGAGCAATTCACGGACACATATTGACAGGTGGTAGGAGACAGCGTGTCAGCAATCCCATGGCAGCCTCTGTGTCGCATCGTTTCAAACATTTTCTCAAAAAAGGTTCAGTCTCCAGGAAGACCAGGAGCCATTTGGGCCAAGAGAACATCTGAGGCCCAAAAGGAGGTGATAGTTGTGGGGAGGGTCGGGGGGGAAGGTGGGGGTGGATGGCCTAATGGGGAACAACATTCAGGAAGAACGCCTCAAGAGTTTTAATTCTGGGCTTGGCACTCACCTGCCTAGGGGTCAGGCCCCCTGGGCTCTGGGGATGACAGCCAAGAGTTGAAGGCCCACCAGAGACGATCAGACATTCCCGCTCACCAGCAGTGGTAAGTCTGGGGTCGTGGATGTTTCTGGTAGAAAATAAAAACGAACTTCATCTCGGTGTTGGTGGGAGATGTGGGGGCCATACCTAGTAGTGGCAGTAAGCTCGGGGCTTTCTTCAGGCTCTGTGCTCAGGGATCACTCCTGGCAGGTCCCGGGGACCACGTAGGGTAGCAGGGATTGAGCGTGCCAAGTCCGACGCCCTACCCACGGGGTTATGGTTCCAGCCCAACAGAAAGGTACTGACCCAGGGCTGGAGCGATAGCACAGCGGGTAGGGCGTTTGCCTTGCACGTGGCCAACCCGGGTTCGAATCCCAGCGTCCCATATGGTCCCCTGAGCACCGCCAGGAGTAATTCCTGAGTGCAAAGCCAGGAGTAACCCCTGTGCATCGCCGGGTGTGACCCAAAAAGAAAAAAAAAAAAAGGAAAGAAAAGAAAGGTACTGACCCGCTTCTCTACCATGAGGAACCACCTTCTGCCCCTCTTGCCACGTGCCCCTCCCTCTGGCTTGGCCCCACCCTGAGGCAGGCCAGGGAGGCGTCAGTCAGAATGGAAGCGGCCTGTGTCCCAGACACGGCCCTGGCCGGAGACGGTCGCCTGGTGCTGCCTCTTCCTCTCGGGAAGTAGGGGTCACACTCAGTGGTGCTCAGGGGGCTACTCCTGGCTCTGTGCTTAGCAATCACTCCTGGTGAGGCTCAGGAAATCATATGAGATGCTGGAAATTCAAACCAGTTGGGGCCAGAGCGATAGAATAGTGGGTAGGACATTTGCCTTGCATATGGCTGACCTGGGTTCAATCTCTGGCATCCCACATGGTCACCGAACGCCATAAGGACTAATCCCTGAGTGCAGAGCCAGCGGTAACCCCTGGGCATTGCCGTGTGTGACCCCCAAAAAATAAAAAAACAGGTCAGCAGGACACAAGGTAAGTGTCTTAACCATGTACTGTCATTTTTCAGCCCCCTACATTTAAATTTATATATATATGTATATATATATATATATATATATATATTGCTTTTTAGGTCACACCCGGCAATGCACAGGGGTTACTCCTGGCTCTGCACTCAGGAATTACCCCTGGCGCTGCTCAGGGGACCATATGGGATGCTGGGAATCGAACCCGGGTCGGCCGTGTGCAAGGCAAACACCCTACCCGCTGTGCTATCACTCCAGTCCCTAAATTTATATATTTACATATATGTACATACACATTTTTTTCCCTGAATACTCATGAAATAGCTAAAGCATACATGGTCAAACATTTTGAAGTCCGGCTGATTCTCTTTTCAAAAGGAAAAGGTCCTTTGAATCTCCACAGGTCTTTGGATCTTAAGGAACACGAGGTGAAACAAAATTAGGTGACCTCTAAGCTATTCCAGCTTTGACATTTTCTGTCCACCATCATTCCCCATATGACACATCCTGATCTCCAGAGAAGAGGTTGATTAGCAATGAGAGGATAACACTGAGGTAAAAGCTACTTTAAGAAATGAGTCAAAGACGAGAGCAATAGTACGGCGTGTTAGGCACCTGCCTGGCATGCCACCAATCTGAGTTTGTGGGTTTGATCCCGGGCATCCCATTTGGTCCTCCAAGGAGTGATCCCTGATGCAAAGCCTGGAATAAGACCCAAGCACCACCAGGTATAGGCCCAAACAAAACAAAAAAGAAATGAGTCAAGGTTGATCTTAAAAGTTCTGATTACAAGAAAAAAAAAATAAGAGTAGGACACTAGTGGAGAGATGAGTAAACGATCATATGACTGAAATGCAAACATGAAAGTTCATAAGTTTGTAACTGAACCTCATGGTGATTCACTAATAAAATTTTTTTTAAAAAATTCTAAAAATAGGGGCTGGAGCGATAGCACAGCGGGTAGGGCGTTTGCCTTGCATGCGGCTGACCTGGGTTCGATCCCTGGCATCCCATATGGTCCCCCAAGCACTGCCAGGAGTAATTCCTGAATGCAAAGCCAGGAGTAACCCCTGAGCATCGCTGGGTGTGACCCAAAAAGCAAAAAAAAAAAATATAAAAATAATAAGAGTAACTGTATGGATGCATTTGAACTATACATGTATGGTCATCACTGTGTCACTGTCATCCCGTTGCTCACCGATTTGTTTGAGCAGGCACCAGTAATGTCTCTCATTAAGAGATTTATTGTTACTCTTTTTGGCATATCCAATACGCATGGGTAGCTTGCCAAGCTCTGCCGTGCGGGCTCCATACTCATCTGAAATTAATGGTGTTCAGATGAGTTGATGATTAATTTATTAATTATTAATAAAAATTAATATTAATAAAAGTCAATAAATTAATAGCCTAATGCTATGCCAATGATAGCACAAATTGGAAAAATAAGAGTTAAGGTAACAACATTGGGAGGTGGCTAAGATGGGAGAAGAGAAACAAGAAAATGGAGGAAAATGAGGTAGAAGCAGGTGTAGGAAAAAAAGTATCTTAACCCCAGATTCAAGAGGGGACCCAAAGTTTACACTTCTCTTTCCATACAATCTGCCAAGGAAAGAGGCTGCAAATTCCTACAAAACCTCATTCACTTGAACTACAAAGACTGGAAGGGAAAGGCAGTCTCTATCCTAATGTGATTTTTTATCTTATTTAAAAGAATAGGACATCTCATTATAGGAAATTAGCCAGGGGGCAAGAGCTTACACTGCTCTGGATATTCCAGCATCTAGAGAAGCATATTTCTGTGTGGCTACATCCAACTTTGGACCTTCGCCTGAAACATTAAACCAGAAACGTCTTTATGCCTGGAACCAAACCACCCGAAGAATGAAGGAAATGTTTCTTCTTTCTGTCTAAGAACTGAAGGAAGAAGCAACTTTGTCTCTAGGATTGATACAAGCACATTCCACGATGACCACAGTCTCAGCGCCTGGGGGCTCGAAAATACTTGCTTTTCCTATAATCCTTTTTCAAAAATGTGTGAATTCATAAAAAGGGTTGTCCAGACAAGTGGCTAACTTAACTCGTAGACTTTACTGTAGATCTTGTAATATTAAGTCTTCCCATGTGATCCTCATAACCGGTAAGGCAAATGTTTATAAGCCTTCTTATAGGCAAGGCAGCAAAAGTTAGTCATTTAAATACCTTGTCCCAAGTTTCTCATCTAGTAAGTGGCAAAGCCGGTGCTTAAGCTTGTCTGGCTGACTCATTGTGATCAACGTTGCTGGGAGGACGCCAACGTCTAAATCTAGAGGACTGCGCAGTTGATGTAGAGAGACATTTAAACCTCAAAATAGCAACCGCCAAGGATTTACAGTTCATTGAAAGATACTAAGACATGGTAAGACAAAAGAGCTGGAAGGGTAGAAAGATCAAGTTTAAACTCAAGCAGTTACAGAAACTAGATCAGTGGGCTGGAGAGACAGACAGCGATTACTTGCCTTGCTTATGGCCGACCAACATGCATATGAGTCCCCAAGCACTGCCGGGAGTGATCCCTGAGCACAGAGTTAGGAGTAATCCCTGAGTGCCACCAGTTGTGGCTATAAAAGATTTAAAGGGGGAAAAATATTAGATGAGTTGTGCAGATAAATTAAGCTTCTGTCCATGTTGGCATCTTTGGTATTTTTCTAGCTGTCGGGAAAAACTGGAGTTGATTCCTCCTAAGATTCACACACCTTCAAGAAAACTGCAGGCAGAGTGATCATGGTAGGTAGGCCGCTTGCCAACCCAGGTTCGGTCCCCAGCACCCCATATGGTCCCCTGAGCCCACCAGGAGTGCAGCGCCAGGAGTGAACCCTGAGTATCATTGAGGTGGCCCCAAAAATGATCACAACAAAAAAGCTACAGTTACCAGGAACTGTGTTCTGTACACATCCACCGAACTGTGTTGGGTCCTGTGTCAGCCCTGTGTATGATGCCAAGAATATGAGAATTCTTAGGATTCCTACTCAAGTCGAGAACATATTTATAGGAGAGCAGAAAAATGCACGAAGAGAAAATGAAACTAACTCTGGGAAAGAAAGAAGTGAGTCACGCTAGTTGTTGAAGAAATGGACAGAAGGTTTTATTCTCCCCAGGAGGGAAGATCGGAATAGCAGTTCTCAACTCAGGGATTTTTATGCACAGAAGACAGAGCTCCACACCAGACAAAGTGGCTCAAAAATTCCATGGTTGGGTGGGGGGGGGGCATGAGATGGGTCAGTGGGCTGGCATGCGGGCTTTGAAAGCTGGACATCTGGATTCGATCTTGGGTACCAGGGGGTCTCCCAAGCACTGTCAGGAGTGACTGCTGAGCATCACCAGGTGTGGTCCCCAAACCAGACATTTAAAAAGTGCCACGGCAGAGGGCTGGAGCCATAGCACAGCGGGTAGGGCATTTGCCTTGCACGAGGCCGACCTGGGTTCGATTCCCAGCATCCCATAGGGTCCCCTGAGCACCGCCAGGGGTCGTTCCTGAGTGCAGAGCCAGGAGTGACCCCTGTGCATCGCCGGGTGTGACCCAGAAAGCAAAAAAAAAAAAAAAAAAAAAGTGCCACGGCAGCCCCTAGCTCTCCTAACCACTGCCACATCAACTCAGTCTGTTCTTCAGATTCATGAACAAAGTCTCCAAGGAGATGCAGGCTAAGCAGCTCAAATTCATGGACACAGAGGTCCTCCACCCCCCACCGATAAAAGCTCTAGGGCACACTCGGCTGAGTCTCCCTCCTGCTGAAGTCCCAGCAGTGCTCCCACCCCCCACCCTGCTGCTCCCACGCCAGCAGCCTGATTCACAGCCTGGCCAAGAAAATCTCCAGACTCAAGTCCGTGGGTTCAGTGCCGGCAAACTCCAGGCCTCAAGGGATAGGGGATAGGCCGGTCTGTCTCATCTCCCCGTCCCCATGGGACCCTGGAGGTCACATCCACAAACTGCCTCTGGCTGCTCTTAAGCTCCTTAATGGCCAGGGTCCAGAGACACACAAAGGAATTTCCAACTGAGCAGAGATTTCTCCAGACCCTAATTATCTAAAATTTTAGAATTCCGGGAGAGCGGCAGGACATCTTATGCTATTCATAACAGGCAATAATGCAAAAGAGAGTACAGGGTGTGTGTGTGGGGGGGAGGTGGGGAGATTGTATGCCACAGAGGCAGGGGGAGGGGTGGAATACTGGGGACCTTGGTGGTGGGAGATGTTCACTGGTGGAGGGTTGGGAGATCGATCACTGCATGACAGAAACTCAAACAGGAAAGCTTTATAACTGTATCTCACAGAGATAAAATAATAATAATAATAATAATAATTTAAAAATTAACAATTTGAATTTTAAAAAGTAATGTGGAATTCATGCCCAATTCAATCAGCTTAATCAATGGCTGGATACATAGCAGTATTCCTATATTATAAGAAAAAGAAAGACAGAAAGAAAATCTGCAGACTCGTCTCAGTTCTACAGATTCTGAAGTTTCTGGACCCCCCTAAATTGCACAATACTGACATCCCAGCAGGAGCACACCCAATTAGATGGGAAAGTGACATAAAGCCAACAAAGCTCAACAAACGAAAAAACGATAACCCAGAAAGCCCAAACAGCTTAGTCAATTCTTAGAAAGGACTTAGCAGCTCTCTGGGGAGATATAACAAGTTTCACAGATTTTCTTTTACTGTAGTATTGTTTGTGATCCCCTTAGCCACTTACTTGCAATAAGTAATAATAAACAAATGATTGTGTGCTGGTTAAAGGGGCAGGCGAGGGAGGGGGGTTAGGGAAAAATGGGGACATGGGTGGAGGGACAGGCACTCAGGTGGTGGCATTGGTGTTGGAACATCAAAAGCCCATCACAACTGCATTGTGCGCAACTTTGAAAACCATGGTGTTTAAATAAAGTTTTTTTTAAAATAAATAAATAAAGTGCCATGGCAGGGACCATCTCCATGGAAGCAACGCTGAGAGGGTTGACTCTATAGCTTGAAGTAACGTGGATGTGCCAGGGAAGAAGAGGAAAACGGGGAGGACAGCCCGGCCCTCAGCTCCGGAAACTGTCTGGAGTCTGGGCCAGTTCCTGGAGCTTCAGGTTTCCGGGAGGCTGTGGCTTCAGTTTGGAGTGGGCCGGGTGAGTTCCGGTGGGACGTCCAAGGGATCAAGGGTACGTGGATCTAGACTGTCACCTGCATGTGGCTGGTAGCCCAGCAGCACAGCTGAGACTTAGCCTGCAGCGTCCTAGGTGCCTCGCCGACCCCTGACGTTGAGGAAGTCAGACGATGCATTTACTCGCATTTGAGAAGCCTGGCCTAGAACACAAGAGACAGTCTGAGAGGAAGTAGGCTGCTTTGGCAGAGAACGTTTCTATCTAACATTATTATTCCTCCAGCACCCCTGAGACAGGGGTAGGAGCAGGACTGCTGTGTTCGGTTAGGCAGGTTGTGCACTGCACAAAGGATTGAGTTTTGTCATAATACTGATGAGGGTAAAGGTCGTGGCTGACAGTGAACAGAAAGAAGCTCTTCTCGGACCTGTGTTGAAGAGCCCACCTGATTTTGGTTAAGGTCACAGTTTGCACAAATCTGCAGTTCCACAGTCATTGAGAACTTACCATATTTGACTTTTACCCTACAAGAAGAGATGCATTTTCCTAAGCCTGTGGCTAAATTGTGGACAGGGGGTTGTGGCCACCCAGAAGGTAGTATTGTTCTCATTTGTACAACAACAGCCCAATGGCCCAGCAGTGGACTTGAACTTAATCCTATTATCCCATTCCTCCATCCCTTCATCTGCAATTTTGAAAGCAACAAAACCCTAAAGACCAAAAGTTTTGTCATAGATTTGCAGTGAAGTCTGGTTTTGGCCACAAGACCAGATTTTAACTAACATGAGATTAATTCTACTCTTTATTTATTCCACTTAAGAGCTGTTCGTTTTCCTGCAGAATTATTAATGTGTTTTCTTACGGGGAACAGTCCTACACTCTCCTGGAATGTTAGATCACATCTGTGGGTTTTTGTGGTTGGGGTGGGGGGGAGGGCAGTGATTGTTTTTTTTTTTGCACAGCATTATTCTTCTAAAATGCATCCTCTACCTTCAAAAACATATTTGATCCCAGATTTTCAGGGCTGTGAACTTTTATTACCCAAACTCCACAAAGGGGGAAACGGGAGCTCGGAGAAGATTGGGGAGGGATGGTAGGAATTTCAGAGCCGAGACTCAGCTGCACCTTTTCAGTTCTCCACTAGCCCCTACACTGCAAGTGTCTATAAACTTCAGCCTGGAAGGCAGACATAGAGGCGCTCCGTGACATTAGGAAGGAATGAAAGCGGAGGGCTCCCAGTGGGTGTTTGACGGAGACATACAAAGCAAAGCAAAACAGCAGAGTGACCTTCTCACTCTGCCCACGGCTCTCCTCAGCAGCGGCAGCCATGAGAGCCAAATGCCAATTCTTTCCTGAAAAGACAGTGGCCTGCTTTGTAGAGTACATGCTGGGTGGCGGGCCACCACGCTGCCCTGGGCCATCTATTCCCTCTACACAGAGTCCACGTTCTATCCCAACAGAAATAAACCTGCAGCTTCTTATTAGCCAGAGAAGCCTCTGTGTGCCATTCTCCTTGGAATGTTTGCAGACTCTCAGAGGAAGTGTGTGTGATATGCTCTGGCCCACAACCTTCGTCTTCAAGCTCCGCTGGTTGCCAGGAGAAAGGGGGCATCTTGTCGCCAAAAGAGAATCCATGACTGATTGATTGATCTTCACACTTTTCTAAATTTTATTGATTTATGTATGGGTTGGGACCACGCTCAGTGATGCTCAGGAATTATTCCTGGCTCTGCACTCAGGTGCTAAGGGGACCATATGGGATGGTGGGGATCGAACCCCGGTCAACCATAGGCAAGGCTAGTGTCTTACCCACTGTACTATTGCTTTGGCCCCTCCATGAGCAATTTAAATAAGCTTAAGATCATACTTATTTTAAGTTCATTTACATTTTGGGCTATGCTCAGGGATTGCTCCCAGCAGTGTTCAGGGTACCAGGGTGCCAGGGATGGAACTGTGGTCTGCCATGGGCTAGGAGGACACCTTCACTTATCTCCTTGGCCCCTAAGCCTAAGATTTTTATTAAACTGTGCTTTTTTTTTTTTGCTTTTTGGGTCACACCCAGCGATGCTCAGGGGTTACTCCTGGCTTTGCACTCAGGAATTACTCCTGGCAGTGCTTGGGGGACCATATGGGATGCCGGGGATCGAACCCGGGTCGGCCGCGTGCAAGGCAAACGCCCTACCCGCTGTGCTATTGCTCCAGCCCCTAAACTGTGCTTTTAAAAGGCCTTTATTTTTAAACTATTTCAATGACTGTTCAACCCCAAATTGTTTTTCTGATCCTTCTCACTGCATGTACATGAATTACATGTCTGCGTATCTCTTTTTATATTGTTTAATATACGTATTTACAACTCTTCCTTGGAGAGTAAATATTCAAATATGCTGCCTGTTTTAAAGATTGGTTTGACTGCCTCATGATCTGGGGGGGGGAAGGCAGCTGGGATAGAGAAGGGATCACTAAGTCAGTAATGGTTGGAGGGATTGCTCAGGATGGGACATGTGTGCTGAAAGTAGACTAAGGACTAAACATGACGGCCTCTCAGTATCTGTATTGCAAACCATAATGCCCCAAAGCAGAGAGAGAGAGAGAGAGAGAGAGAGAGAGAGATTGATACGGAAATTACCTACCATAGAGGCAGAGAGTGGGGTGGGGTGGGGGTGGCAGGAGGGATACTGGAGACACTGGTGGTAGAAAATGTATGCTGGTGGAGGGATGGGTGTTCAGTCATGATTGAGTTTCAGTCATTGTATGACTGAAACTCAATCATGAAAGTTTTGTAACTGTAACTCGCGGTGATTCAATAATAAATAAATAAATAAATACTGACTTGTCTGATCATTGAGTTGTAAAATTCCTGATAAATATAGCATAAAGGTCCTTTTTTACTTTATTTTGGGGCCACATCTGACTGTGCTCCAGGCTTACTCCTGGCAGGCTCGAGGGACCATATGGGGTGCTGGGGAATCAAACCTGGGTTGGCTGTGTGCCAGACAAGAAAGAGCCTAACCCCTCTGCACCATCTCCAGCCCCGGCACGAAAGTTCTTGATTAGCAATGTGTTTGGCAGGATCGTTGAGAATATCTCCAAGGGCATGAGTGCCTATGCCGGGATCCAGGCCCAATCCCTGACACGGTCCCACCTTACCAAGCACCTCTAGCCCAGAGCAGTGCGTCAGCACCAGGCCTGCATGTTGAACCACCTGGACCTGTCGGCCTAGTGATGCCACGAGGGGCTCCTGGGCCTTCTAAGCATCACTTGGGCTCCCCACTCCATGCTTCCCCCTAAAACGGAAATGAGTCTTCAAAGTATTTTCTTCAAGTCCAGGACATATCTTTTCATTTTCTAAACTATCTTTCAAAGAAAAAACTTTTTACATCCTGGTGACCTTCAGTATGAATTTCATGGCAATTTCTTCATAATGTCAGCAATCTTTGCCTAACCTAAAATCTCCACGATTTTCTGAAATGTTTCCTTATAGAGGTATTCTACATTTACACGTTATATTTATTATTTTTATGGTGGGGCTATACCCAGCCTTCCCGGGGGGCCATGAGGGGTCAAGGATCAAACCCAGGGTCTCAAACATGCCACCCATGTGCCTACCACTTAAACCGCACCCCTGGCCCTGCCCTCACAATGAATCTCTTTCTATTCAGAGCTCTTTCTACAGGTGGGGTGAAGGGTTACAGTTAGGATCACATGAGGTCCAGTTTCAAGGGTAATTTGTTCACAGACAGAATGTTTCTCATCTTGACTACTCAAAAAAAAAAAATCGGGGCTGGAGGAATAGCACTGCGGGTAGGGTGTTTGCCTTGCACGTGGCCGACCCAGGTTCGAATCCCAGCATCCCATATGGTCCCCTGAGCACCGCCAGCAGTAATTCCTGAGTGCAGAGCCAGGAGTAACCCCTGTGCATCACCGGGTGTGACCCAAAAAGCCAAAAAAAAAAATCATGGAAAATGCCAGAAATAGTATAGGGGTAAGGCACAGCGTTTGCACGCATCTGACCCTGATTATGGTCCACGGCACTACACAGTCCCTCGTGTGTTGCAGGATGCAGCCCTACAGCCCCACCAGGGGCACCACATCTCAGACCCTCACATTGAATTCTCAGCCTGAGCACACCTGGGAGGACCAAAACGAAACAAAATTTTAAAATCCTCTGCCGGCATCCTTGTATGTGTCATTCTGGATCCTCTTCTGTTCCACTGATGCACGCACCCATCCTCGTGTTGGCTCCCTAATGAGCTGACTACCGTCGTTTCACAACGAGGCTGGCAGTCGTGCCGTGGAGCATGGCCACGGGGGCCAGAGCAGATGAGATCTGTCCCTGCATAGCAGACAAGACCTGTCCCTGTGTAGGGACCCCGTAGGGAGTGTCTGGGCACATTTTACAAGCACTCGGTATCCAAAGTTGAGTCTCATCCCCCAAGAATTGTCACCTCATTGCATTCCTATTTAGCCCTAATTGGGGTTGGGTGGGGGCGAAGCAGAGTTGGAAAGGTGACAGGTCAGTGATGCTAAACTTTATGTGATGGGACCATCCTCTGAAGCCGAGACCCTCTGTACAATATGTGTGTATTTGGCAATAAGGCGAGCGGCCATCCGCTGTCTCCTGCAGTGGTTTCTCCTCACACACCCGTTATCCTTCGCCCCATGTCTGCCTGGACTCAGTGCACAACATGTCTGGGCACATTGGGGAATAACTTTTCCCCAACATCACAATCACAATCACAATATCCCGTTAATCACCGATTTCTCGGGCATGCTCAGTAACATCTCATTTCGTCCTTTCCCTGAGATCTTAGAAGTCTCTCTCGACTCAGCCCTCCCAAGGATGTCGCACTGGAGGCTCTTTCAGGGTCAGGGGAATGGATCCAGCTTGTTACTGGATTTAGCATATGAATACACCATGGGAAGCTTGCAAGGCTGTCCCGTGGGGGCAGGAAACTCTCAGAAGCTTGCCAGTTTCTCCCAGAGGGAGAAGTAGGCTAAAGATATCGCTGCTGAGAGCTTGCTTTTAAATCTCTCTCTGGATATTGGCCGTTGATGGGATTACACACACCTGGGTTCCTCTGCCGGTACCTTCATGCATGAGGCCTGTTCTCCAACATCATGCCGTGAAATTTCCTCTAGAATGCTTCTACTTTCATGTTGGCCAGCATTCCAGTCCAAGGGTTAATGGAAACAATGCAGGGTATCCCAATTTTTGCCAGACAGAATGGTGCCAACTGACGGTGTTTGGTAGATTCCCTTCCCAGCAAAAGGAGGTAGCCGCTCGCTGTCCTGTAAAGGGGCTGGCATTTGTGTATGGAGAATGCTGCACCATAGTCTTCTTTCTTTGTAAAGCTGTCAGGGAAGTCTTGCCTGTCTCATTACTTAAGTATATCCTTTAAAAGAAAATTTTTGGAACGATCATCATAGATCTGTAGTATCCCCCCCGCCGACAAATGCTAAGTAGAACTCATCTATAAAGCCATCGAGACACAAAAATTTTACCGTGGGAAGACTTTGGCTGGCTTGTTTTGGTTTGGGGCCACATCCAGGAGTGCTCAAGGGTTACTCCTGCCTCATGGCAATCTAGCAACCCTACAATATTGCCATGTGGGGTTGCTCCCAGCAGTATTTGGGGTACTATGCAATACCGGAATCAAAACCAGAGATTCATGCATGCAAGGCAAAGTGCTGTGATAATAGCCATATCCCCAACCCTATGGAAAAAATTTTTATTACAAATTCACTTTATTTAATAGCTATATAACTACTGACACTTTTTTTTATGAGTAAACTTTGGCAGCATTTTTTAAAAAAGAATATGACCATTTCCTTTAAGTCGCTAAATATTTTGGCTTAAAATTGTTCACAATAGGAGCTGAAGTGATAGTAGGGTAGGGCATTTGCCTTGCATGCAGCTGACCTGGGTTCGATTCCCAGCATCCCATATGGTTCCCAGAGCACCACCAGGAGTAACTCCTGAGTGCAGAGGCAGGAGTAACCCCTGAGTATCGCTGGGTGTGACCCAAAAAGAAAAAAAGTTTATAATATTCTTTTATGGCTTTGTAATTTATTGGATATACAACTATATCCCCTTTCATATTGGTAGTTAATGTTTTTTTCTCAATAGTCTGGCTAGAAGATTATTGATTCTGTTGATTCGTTCTATGCACAGATTAATATTTTTTCTGTTGTTTTTCTCTTTTCAATTTCAGTACTGTGTATTTTTATTTTGATTACTTTCCTCATGCCTGGGGATTAATTGGTTCTTCTTTTTCTAGTTTACAGTAGAACTTAAGATCATCAATCTAAGTCCTTCCCACTTTACTAACATAAGCATAAGCAGTAATTAATTTTTCTACTAAGTATTACTTTAGCACAGTCTGTAAACTGTATTTCCATTTTCATTTGGTTCAAAATAATTTGCAATTCGATTGGAGATCCTGCTGGGAAGGGAGATGCGTGCTGAAAGTAGACTAGAGACTGAACAGGATGACCACTCAATACCCCTATTGCAAACCACAACACCCAAAAGGAAAGAGAGATATCAAATTGGGATGCCCCGCTACAGAGGCGGGGTGGGGTGGGGGGAATGGGACTGGGGTGGGTGGGAGGGATACTGGGTTCATTGGTGGTGGAGAATGGACATGGTGGAGGGATGGGCTCTTAAACATTGCATGAGGGAAAAACAAGCACGAAAATGTGTGAATCTGTAACTGTACCCTCACTGTGACTCACTAATTAAAAATAAATAAATAAATAAATAAAATAATTTGCAATTTTCCTCATGACTTCTTTTGTTTGGGGGGGGTTTGGTTTAGAGGGGGGCTCTACTCCACAGTGCTCCCAGCTCACTATTTGGGTGATTTCTTCTTGATGCAAGGATTATTTAGAAATTTGTTGGGAATTTGTCATGTATCCTTCAGTCTAAAGCTTTCAGTTTAATTCCACTGAGGCCAGAAAACATAAACAAATGTGTGGTTTCAAACTTTTTAAATGTAGAGACTCAGGGCTGGAGTGATAATACAGTGGGGAGGATGACCCCCTTGCATGTGACCGACCCAAGTTCAATTCCCAGAATTCCATCCAGGCCTCCAAGCAATGCCAGGTGATTCCGGAGTGCAGAGTTGGAAGTAACCCCTGAGCATCTCCAGGGGTGCCCCTGAAAGTAAAATGTAGAGACTTGTTTTATAATCATGGATAGGATCAGTCTTGACATCTGTTCTCTGTGCAACTTAATAGAGCCTTCTTCCATTCGGTGGAAAGTTTCATAACTGGTATGTAGGTCAAGTTGACAGATAATGTTCAAGTTTTCTGTATATTTGTTTTACCCACACTCTTGAAAAATATCTTGACTTCCCCTATTCTAATGAATAAATTTCGTTCTCCTTGAAGTTCTATCAGTTTATATTCTGCATATTTTGAATTTTCAAAATTACATTTTAAAAATAAATTAGGTAGACACACATTTATGTTACTGTCGTGCATTTAATATGAACACCTGGCAAAATAACACGTTGTGGTTATGGAAACTTGTCCCCAGTAATATTTATTATTTTCAAGTCTAATCTCATGAATACAGACACACCATCTAGCTTTTTTCAGAACTTGCATTATAAATATTTTTATATCCTTTTACTCTTAGTTCATCTGAATTTTATATTTAAAATAATTTTCTTTGCTGACAACATACAGTTGTCTTTTTCATTTAAAAATCTATTTTTTTAGGAATAAAACCAGATATTATTGAGTTTTGAATTATCTTGTTATTTGTTTCTTATTTAAAATAATTACATTTGGAGGGTTGGAGCGGTAGCACAGCAGGTAAGGCGTTTGCCTTGCAAGCGGCCGACCCGGGTTCGATTCCCAGGATCCCATATGGTCCCCTGAGCTCCTCCAGGGGTGATTCCTTGAGTGCAGAGCCAGGAGTAACCCCTGTGCATTTCCAGGTGTGACCCAAAAAGCAAAATAACATAAAATAAAATAAAACAATTACATTTGGTGGGGGGGGTGGGGGGGTGGAAAAAATAGCAGTGCCAAGGATCAAACCTGGGTTAGATACTTGCAAGGCAAGCAGTTGATTCTTATACTACCTCTCCAGGATCACTGGTGTGGCCTCAAAACTTAAAAAAAAAATTTTAATTTTATTTTTTAATGAATCACAGTGAGGTAGAGTTACAGACTTACAAACTTTTGTGCTTACATTTCAGTCATACAATGATTGAGTACCCATCCTTCCACCAGTGCCCGTTCTCCACCACCAATGTTCCCAGTATCCCTCCCATCTCCCGCCACCAATCCTCCCCCACCCCGCCCTGCCCCCCGCCTCTGTGGCAGGTGCATTCCTTTTACTATCTCTCTCCTTTAGGGTGTTGTGGTCTGCAGTGCAAGTCTTAAATAAAATTTTTTTTTAATTCCTGTCTTTGTAAATGTTCTCTTCCAGGCTTAGGGGAAATACATGTGCACACACATATATGTAATTTGGAGATAGATGTATATATGTGTGCATGCAAGTCTATAAATATATAATATATTATAGTAATATATATATTATTATAACTAATGTATATTATATATACTAGTAATATATATAAAGACTATATATGTGTGTATATATGTATATTCTTCTATCCAAATCTCTAAAAATCTGTTAGTGTAGCTCCCATCACTTGGATACACTGTTTGGGCTTTTTTCTCCACTTTGACTTCTCAGAACTTCAGTTTGTCTCCTCAAATCAGAAACTATTAGAGTCAGGGATTTCCCTCTGTGAGTCAGGACCTGTGCATTACCTCCAGAAAGCCTTGGCAAAGGCTGGCATACAAAAGATCTAGAGAACCAAAACAATAACTTCACAACAATAAAAGCAAGAGACACGATTTTTTTATGGACCAAACATCTGGATGCTTTTCCAAAGAACACATACAGATACGTGACCTGTTAATCAGGGAACCGCAAACCCATACCACCATTAGACATCACCTTACACCAGAGAGAACGGCCTAGATCAGAAAGACTGAAAGCAACAAATATGGCCCAGGATGTGGAAGAAAAGTAGCCTAATGTCAGTGGGGAGGTAAATTGGTGTTTCTATGGGGAGCCCTTTTTTCAGAAAGTGGAAGTGGTGGGACCCCAATGTTAGTACAGCAGGTAAGGTGTTTGCCTTGCATGCAGCCAACTGGGGTTCAATCCCCAGCATTCCATGCAGTTCCACAAACCGGCCAGGAGTACAGAGCCAGGAGTAAGCCCTGAGCACTGTTGGGTGCGACCTCAAAACGAAACAAAACAAAAAATGGAAATAGAGCCAAAGAGATAGTATTAGGATTACAGCACTTGCCTTGGGTCCCACCAAACCTTGCTCAAATCCCCAAACCCAGCACCCGAATAATCCCCCAGGCACCGCCAGGGGTCGCTCCTGAGCACAGAGCCATGAATAGCCCCTGAGCACCACTGGATGTGATTCACCCCCCACCCCCAACTGACTCCCCAAATAAGAAATAGCGTGTGATCCAGAATACCACTCTAGAAATATATCCAAAGGTCATGAAAAGACCAAGTTAAAAGTTCTTAGCATAATTTATTCACAATGGCCAAAATCATGGAATCAACACAGATGACAGAAAACTAGAAATATATAGATAGATAGATAGATAGATAGATAGATAGATATCATTATCATCATCATCATCATCATCATCATCATCATCATCATCCCATTGATTGTCGAATTTCTTGAGCAGTCTCAGTAACGTCTCCATTCGTCCAAGCCCTGAGAATTTTAAACGCCTCTCTCTACTCGTCCTTCCAACAATGCCGTATTGGAGGCTCTTTCAGGGTCAGGGGAATGAGACCCAGCTTGTTACTGGTTTTGGCATATTAATACACCATGGGGACCTTACAAGGCTCTCCCATGTGGGCAGGAAACTCCCAGTATTTGCCAGGTTCTCCCAGAGGAAAAAGTAGGCTATAAGATATCGCACGGCTGGGGCTGGAGCGATAGCACAG
The DNA here is from genome assembly GCF_027595985.1 of Sorex araneus. Classification (NCBI taxonomy): domain Eukaryota; kingdom Metazoa; phylum Chordata; class Mammalia; order Eulipotyphla; family Soricidae; genus Sorex; species Sorex araneus. Next base: position 46,014,413 of record NC_073311.1, read on the forward strand.
CGAATAAGGTGTTTGCCTTGCACATTCGGGTTCGATTCCCAGCATCCCATATGGTCCCCTGAGCACCGGCAGGAGTAATTCCTGAGTGCATGAGCCTGGAGTAACCCCTGTGCATCGCCAGGTGTGACCCAAAAAGAAAAAAAAAAGAATATCGCGCGGCTGCGAAGCTTGCTTTAAGTCTCTGGATGCTGGCCGTTGACAGGATTACACGGCGCAGGGGACAGTCCCTGGGTGTGACGGCCTAGCTACTGGGAAATGGGAAATCTGGACAGAGGAGGCCCAGTCCCGATCCGAGCAGGCTTGGAGGTCTCAGCCCCAGGTCTCTTCCTCTGCCAGTTCCTTCATGTGTGAGACTCGTTAGAACGTGTGTGTAGAGGGGCCTTGAGCATGGCTGTGGCTAGGCTCCAGAGGTCTTTGGCCTCTGGGAGCTCTGCTTGGGGTGGGGAGGGAAGCTGGAGCCCATCCCCTCGGAGGAGACCCCAGGGAAGACAGCCAGGCGCAGGCAAGAGACTCTCTGTATATACATACATATATACATATACACACATATATGTATATATATACACACACATTCATACATACATATATATTAGCATATATATATACAATGAAGTACTCCTATGCAGTTTCAGTAGATGAAATTGTGCTTTTTGAGACAACTCAGATGGATCTCGGTGTGACGATGGGTAGTGAGTGAAATGAGTAAAGAAGGAAAAGATAATTGCTAGGTGCTTTTGCTAACATGTGGATATAAGTACTAAAGGCAAATGAACTGGCAGAAAACAGCGAAATGCTTGAGTGGGACTGTAAAAGAGTGGTAGATCTTTGGGTGGGGGAGGGCCCCGGGGCTGTGGCTATGGTGTGGGTGCTGCAGCCTGTCTGTATAGAGTGGGATGGTCAGCTCTACCCCTAAAATTCTTTTTAAAATATATTTTAAAAATTTATTGACTCACCGTGAATTACAATGGTTCATGCTTAAGTTTCTGGGGTACAATGCTCGAGCATCAATTCCTTCCCTCCACTAAGGTCCCCAGACTGCTCCTAACATTCTACCACTGGAAATTCATAAACTTTTTCCAAAGAAAGTGTTTGTGATGACAGCTCTTACCTCTGCTTTCCATTTCCACAAGGATTTGCCATTGCCCAAAACCTAAAAGTAGGGGTTTCCTGTATTTTGTCCATTTTCCAATATGTTTTTATGTGTGGTGGGAGAGGTAATTCTAGATTATAGTCCTCATGGTTTCCAGTGCAGATGTATGCTTCTTGTTTAGTTGCGCTGAGAAAGAATTAATCCCTTAATACTGAGAATTTGGCTTTTTTTTATTTAAAAAATACATAAGCAGTGCCAATCTAACATTATAATAATGAGAGAGAGAGAGAGAGAGAGAGAGAAGAGAGGAAGGTCAACGGAAAGTTTTTGTTCTCCTTAGAAAATATTTTATTGTGTTACCAGAACAAAGGATATGAACGATTTTATAGTTCTCATTGCATTATTTCCTTATTGTCCCCAGAAAGATTGAAGCCATTTACAGTACCATTAGGCACTATAATAGAAATCTATATTTATTCTGATTGCCAGCATTGGACCTTCTCACTTTCATTTATTTTTGTTAGTTGAAACCATGAGTAATGGTGCCTAGAAGATGGCTCAATTTATTATGTGCTTCTTCTACTGCTAGGAAAATTATACATTTACCCATTGGATAATTAAATATCTGGATTTTCTGTGTATAAACTACCTGCTCATCAACCCTGAAGAACATATCAAGAGGAATTATGGGGTTTATAACGTAGGACTTCATTACATTTTATAGGATAGTAAGACATTATCTGTTATGCTTTTCATATATTTTAATTCCTCTCTTGTAGATTACATGTGACTTTCATTTTTAAATATGTCTCTCTAAGTAGCAGATTGTTCGACTTTGTTCTCAATTTTATCAGCGGCACTTCACTGAGAGCATTTTACGTTTTTCACTTAAATATGTCACATATTCTTCATCACATTCTAGGTATATTTTTGTTAAAATGTCTTGCTTTCTCTTTTTATTTGCATAGCCGCTGCAGTAAAATTTAATGTCTTAATTTTTCTTCATCTGTACTCTCAATTGATTGGGACTTAAATTCCATCAACCACAGCTATGTTATCACCACCGTTTCAGTGTCTAGTGCAATGTCGGGATTTATTTGTTTGAAAATAAATATCGAGTGCATGCTATGGAGGTGGTGGAGAGTAGCTAGGTGGGTTAAACTACTAATCTTGTTAAGAACCCAGCTTGGATCTTCTGCTTTTCATAACTTATAAACATGGATGTTTCAACATTGACCCTGTGCTCTGGGATTGTATGCGGCAAACTCCCCCAGAGGGCCGTCATCTGTGCTAAATCTGCAATGCTCTTCAGGAAGGCTCTTGCAACCTTGGGATGTGGGGTTGACAAGTTGTCTAGTATCTTTTATAATCCCCTTTGGTTTCTAAAAGAAAGGTCAACCAACTTGATGGTAAAGGTCAGGTTAAAGGTCTTCCTGACCTTCAAAGGTCAAAGTGGTCAACTCTGCATAAATACTGACAACCTCACTTCTCTAAACGTTGTGTAAGTCTTCCTCAAAACCATCCTTCTCTATCCCCTAGAGTTAACGAAATAAATGCCCAATTTTCTTTGTTCTTACATTGCTCAACATTTCCTTCTTAAATCCTTAAAAGAGACTGATGTTTCACACCCTGACCAGTGACTCACTTTGCTTCTATCTGGATTTCTAGGTGATTTCCTCCTAATGTCCAAATTGAGGTTGACAATCAGTTCAGACTCTTGATCTTTGATTATTTCTGGTCCCCATGGCATCTCCTCTGAAGATCTAGTCACTGTCAGATGTGCTTGTCCTACTTAGTTTGTCAAGCACCTGCCAGAATGTTACGTACTTCTTTTCTTCCTTTTCTTTTTTTTTTTGCTTTTTTTTGGGGTCACACCCAGCAATGCACAGGGGTTACTCCTGGCTCATGCACCCAGGAATCACTCCTGGAGGTGCTCAGGGGACGATATGGGGTGCTGGGATTCGAACCCGGGTCGGCCGAGTGCAAGGCAAACGCCCTACCCGCTGTGCTATCACTCCAGCCCCATCTTTTCTTCCTTTTCTGATTCAATCCTGAAAGGCTGCTGAACAAGGGGCACCTCCCAGTTTGAGTAGTTGTTGGTGTCAATGAAATAACCTTTATTTACACTTTGCATGAACAACTGAACATGGTTTCCAATGAAGTTCTATGCAGAAGCCCCATCTGAAAGAAAGACACTTCTTTTTTTTGCAATTTTTATATATTTTATTTTCATAAAGTAGTTCACAATAGGTCATTAGAGATAATACTCAGACACCAATCCCACCACTGAGCACCTTCCCACCACAATAAGAGGGAAGTGTGTGAAGGTGGTTGTATTTCATTCTGGAGCCACTTAAGCCCGGATATAAGAGAATACAAGCAAGTATGTTAAAACTGAACAAATGTGTGCTACTCTAGGTATGTAAGTGGACTACAGTATGAGAGTTTGTGTGGCTGTGAATGCGGCTGCATGCTCCAGGAAATTCTGCATTGCTCTCTTCTGGGATCTTTAGTTTTTCAGTATCAGGGTCTTGGTCATTGATGAGATGACATGGTGCAGGGGGCATTTGAGGTGTGACTGCCAAGCTACTGGAAAACTGGGGAGCTGGGGGGAGGAGGCCCAGTCCTGATCTGAGCTGGCTTGGAGATCTCAGTCATGGGTTTCCGCATACCCGAGTTTTTCTGCTGGTTCCTCCTTGGGTGGGGCTCGTCCGACCATGTGGAGACTGGCCTTGAGCCTGGTGGCAGTTGGGTTCTGGAGGTTTTCGGCTGCCGGGGTGCTTCTTGGGATGGAGAGGGAAACTCAACTTGCCCCTCTCTAAGGTGCCCCCGTAAAGACAGCCTGCCACGGGCCAGGAAATTCGCCAGAGACTCTTCTGGTGACTCTGGTTTATTGATGGTGGTAGAAGGGAGCTGAAGAGGCTTAGAATCTTCCCAACCTCTTCATCCCAGGCGAGGACTCAGAGATCTCAAGAGCTCCCTCAAGCATCCCCTCCACTTTGCTGTTGCATGTCACCTGCCTTCCAGCATGTCAGTTCCAGCCTCACTGTAGGAACCTCAGTGCTGTCTTTCATTCTGCACTACTTTCTTTCCCAGCGAGCATTGTTTCCTCTTCCATCTTACTCATGGACTCATGTTATCCTTGAGGATCTTTGGAAATCTGCACAGATTTAGTTAATGTTTTTTTTAAATGCTATTTACACCGGTTATTATGAAGAAACCAGGAAAGGCGCATTATGGATTTTAAAAAAATACACATATGGTTTCTTTTTTATTTATTAACAGCTTTTATACATTTTCAATATTTTTCCTTAAAGCAGCTGTTTCTTTGAGTTCTCTTTCACACCTGCCTGTCACTTTGGGTTTCCATTTGTTAATTTACAAATCTGAATGGGAAGTGATAAAAGCAAAGTGCCAGGTAATTTTCCCAACTTCAACGTTGTCTCATCTCTCTGAGAGTCTCTGAGAGTCTCTGGAGTTATCCAGTTAGGTAGCAGGGAGACACTGACTCATCCTCCAGCTCCTAAGTGCTATCCTGAGGTGTTAGTGCTAATATGACACTTGCCAAACTTTTCTCAGCGATGGGTGAGTTATTTCCTCCACTAGCTAGTAAAACTCTAATGGAAATATTTTACTCATTACCCATGATTGCACTTCAGGTGATTCAAGTGAATAATATATGTTTACATGGGGGCAAGTATCACTTTGTACTCATAAAATGTCTTTAAGAAAGTATCTAAAGTGTTAATTATCTGTGTTTGGGGTACAATGTGCCACCAACTGACTTAAAGTAAGAAGACAAACACACTCCATTCAGGGTTACCTGCATTCCTGATCGAGGTGTCTGATTCTCCTCCTTTTGGAAGGATTCATACGCTCCAGCCTGGATGGCATTGTTTCTTTACTCTCCCCCTCCTCTCTCAGAGTTTGTGATCAATCACCCTAGTTGCTACATTTAGGTCTCAGTGGGCAAAATTATTGCACCTTTACCATCACCAAAGTTCTCCAGACCTTCCACCTTTTTCTTTATGTCACCTTCGGACCATCTCTTCTTTCCTCCCCTCCACCTGCACCCCACTACTTGGTATTATTAATATTTTTGGCTTTTTGGGTCACACCCAGTGATGTTCAGGGGTTACTCCTGGCTCTCAGGAATTACTCCTGGTGGTGCTTGGGGGACCCTATGGGATGCCAGATATTGAACCCGGGTTGGCCATGTACAAGGCAAATGCCGCACACACTGTCCTATCACTCCAGCCCCATTTGGTATTTTTAAAGTCGAAGGCCAGGGACTGGAGCCCTAGTTCAGTGGGTAAATCACTTGCCTTGCATGCAGTCAACCCAGGTTCAATCTCCAACACCTTATATGGTCCCCCAAGCACTGCCAGGAGTGATTCCTGAGTGCAGAGCCAGGAGTAACCCCTGAGCATTGTGAAGTGTGGCCCAGAAAGCAAAAAATAAGAAAAGTCAAAGCCAAGGGTTTATCCTCACTTAATATTGTCTATTTCCATAGTTTGATTCCTCTATGTCAGAGGTCATTCAGCATCAGTTCTCCCTTTCACTCAGTTCACTTAACCCAACATCCTCCAACTCCATCAAGTTTCAGCAAGCTGCAATATTTTATTCTTTTGTTCAGTAGCAAAGCATTCTATTGTGTATGTATTCCACAATTTCTTTGCACAAACTTCTGTTGTTGAAATCTTAACTATTGTACTTAGTGCTGCAATAATTGCATGGCCCTAGGTGTTCATACTGTCACTGTCAATCACTGTTATCCCGTTGTTGCTCATCAATTTATTCGAGCAGGCACCAGTAACGTCTCTCATTGAGAGACTTATTGTTACTGTTTTTGGCATATCCAATACGCACAGGTAGCTTGCCAGGCTCTGCCATGCGGGCGCAATACTCTTGGTAGCTTGCTGGGCTCTCCAAGAGGGGCAGAGGAATAGAACACAGGTCGGCTGCGTAAAAGGCGAACACCCTACCACTGTGCTATCGCTCCAGCCCAGGTGTTCATACATTCCTTTGAATTACTATTTGTTTATTCTTAGGACTGGAGCAATAGCACAGCAGGTAGGGCATCTGCCCTGCACATGGCCGATCTGGGTTCGATTCCTCTGTCCCTCTCAGAGAGCCCGGCAAGCTACCGAGAGTATCCCGCCCGCCCAGAAGAGCCTGGCAAGCTCCCCGTGGCAAATTCAATATGCCAAAAACAGTAACAACAAGTCTCACAATGGAGACATTATTGGTGCCCGCTTGAGCAAATCGATGAACAATGGGATGACAGAGCTACAGTGCAGGATAGATTCCAAGAAGTGGAAACACTGGGTCATTTGGAAGTTCTAGTCTTAATTTTTAAAAGAAGTCTCCTTACTAATTGCTACAAAGGCTAAATCAGACATTTGCCACCAACAGTGAACCAAGATTTATTTTTCCCCCTTTCCCCACTAACACTGGCTAACATTGGTTAATTCCAGTTTCTGATATATGCCATTCTCACTGCTGTGAGATGTCATTGTTGCTTTGATTTGCATTTCTCTAATAATAAGGGATGATGAACACTTTTTATATGTCTACTGGCCACCCAGATGTCCCCTTCAGACAAGTATCTTTTCATGTCTCCCCAGTTTTTGATGGGCTTGTTTTGCTGTTATTGTTGGACTTTGTGAATGCTCTGTATATATTGGAGATTAGTCCTTTACAGCTATAACCACGTTGGTCACAGATTAAAGGATAATAATAGTAAAATATAGCTGAAGAAGAGTTTATTATCTTGGTGGGAGGGATAATATTTAGACGATGGATGATGCCGGCAACAATAGCCAAAGCAATAGCCATTCTCTGATGGGCTATTATCCCTTATTGCGAAAATAAGCCTTTTGCAATATATGTATCTCTTGGGATTTCTATAGAAATGCTTGACCATTCTAATTATTCTAAATCAAAATTCATTAGCCCCAAATGCACCCCATGGGTGGTCTTACACTTGCCTCTAAGTTATGAAATTAATGAAACAAAGAGACTGTTAGATGGATGTGGCTCCAGTGCCTGGGCCACCTATGCAAGCAAACCAACATCTAAAATGTTAATGCCTGTTATGAACCAAGATGCCAGGGACAGCCAATCACAAACAGCCACTGGGGCTTCCAGTGAGAGCCAATCAAATCCCGTCCTTTCCAGCATCCAGTCTCTCACTGGATGCAGCACTGTACACTTTCCCTCTATGTACAGAAACTTTCTGCTTGCTCATTCAACCTACTAGGTGAGGTTATCCTCCCAGGGGACATTGCCAGGCATTTTGGGAGCTGGAAATGAATTCTCTTCCTTTTCACCTGGGTCCCAGCAGCCTCCTACCTGACCTTCACTGTGTCACATCCACATCTCAGGCCCTCTGCATGATCATTTAACCTTCCAGGTTAACATTTATTTCTCATGCACATAACTCCACTCACTACTGCTTGTACCCTGAACAATTCTACTCACTGCACCTCACACTTACACCTCCTATTACTGGGTGAGGACCGGCAACAAGGGAAAAGAAGGACTTCAAACCTATCCCCTCAGAGACTCCAAGTGCGACTAATTACAAAAGATTCATCCTCAGAGCACATTAAACTCCAAGGGGAAGCTGTAGAAGTCCACCAAACTCATTGCACAAAAATAATAGCATGGAAGGCTCTACTAGCACCAACCAGCTCTGTAATATCTCAGTTAATGACTTTAGACATACCACTATGGGGATATTTAATGATCTCAAAAATAAAACATAAGAAAGTATGAGAACACTACCATCAGAAATATCTAAAACAAAGAGTATGGTAGATGGAAAAACTTAGCAGAAATCCTGAGCAAAAGAATAATGACAGCTGAGGAGAAGATCAGTGAGTTCACAGATGAGATGCAGGAAAGCTCTAGAAAAACAACAGAAGATGGGAAAAGCCTGAAACAAATGAACAGCACACCAGAGAACTAGAGGATGACCTTAAGAGTAGCAATGTAACAATCCTTAGAGTCTGTGAGGAATAGAAAGGCAAATTTGATCAAGAACCATAGAAATTATAGACAAAGAAATCAGAGAGAAGAATTCCCCACAGTTGAGGAGTTCAGGCATGCAGATGCAGGAGGCCCAAAGGGTGCCAGCAAAAATAGACTCAAAAAGAAAAACTCAAGACACACCATAAACAGAATGACAAAATACCAATGACAGAGACAGAATATTGAAAGTGACAGGAAGAAACTGCCCTAAGAACCACAGCAGATCTGTCAAATGCAGTTCTCTGGGCTAAAAGAGAATTGTGGGATATTGTGTATGGGGGGAGGTGGGGGGGAAATCATTAAAATGAGCACATCACAAAGAATACCGCATGCCCTTAGTTACTTATATTTTGAAAGAATGATACAGAGCTTCACAAACAAGCAACAGCTTAGGAAATTCAGAGCCTTGAAACCAATTTTACAAGAAGCATTAAATGAGTTCCTTTAAAAGACAAGACAAATGCCTCAACACTTTATCATCGAATATAGAATTCACTCATGGGGCTTACTGTTGCTCTCTACTAGATTATAAAAGGTCTGTTTGGTAATAACTAGCTAAGGATTTTATATATATATATATATACATATATATATACATATATATATTGGGCTTTTTTGGGTCACACCCAGTGATTCACAGGGGTTACTCCTGGCTCTGCACTCAGGAATCACTCCTGGCGGTGCTCAGGGGACCATATGGGATGCTGGGAATCAAACTCGGGTCAGCTGCGTGCAAGGCAAAAGCCCTACCCGCTGTGCTATCGCTCCAGCCCAGGATTTTATATTTTTGAAATAATGAATTAGTAGCACTGTAGCACCATCGTCCCGTTGTTCATCGATTTGCTCAAGCGGGCACCAGTAATGTCTCCAATATGAGACTTGTTGTTACTGGTTTTGGCATATCGAATATGCCATGGGGAGCATGCCAGCTCTACTGTGCGGGCAAGATACTCTCGGTAGCTTGCTGGGCTCTCTGAGAGGGGTGGAGGAATCAAACCCGGGTTGGCCACATGCAAGGCAAACACCCTACCCGCTGTGCTATCGCTCTAGTCCAATGAATTAGTATTTCAATTATTTTAAATGTTCTTTATATGTCTAGTCAGGTGCTTTTTAAAACCTCTATAGAGATTTTTTCCCCTTTAATGTATTAATTTAGATACTTAGGCATTATCTATAATATTTTCTAACATAAAACCAACTTTACCTTTTTGGATAAAATCTCACTTTGATAACCTATTCAGATTTTCCTTTATAATTTTTTAAAATTTGGGTCAGAGAGATTGTACAGAAGGTAAGTTTACCTTGCACATATCCGACCTGGGTTCAATCCCTGACACCACATATCATCCCCCAGGTCCCTTCCACAGCAGTGATCCCTGAGCACAGAGTCAGGAGTAATCCCTGAGTACATCTAGTGTGGCCCAAAAATAAACAAATAAAAAATATTCTCTTCTCCACACTCCTACTAATTTATATATTTGTAGGATTTATTTACTTCATGTGAATCTTAGAATATAATAGGATAAAATTATTTATACTATTAACTAATACTGGTGCAAAAAGGCATATTTTTTGATAAAAAAAGTTCTCAACTTATCATTGACTTACAACTCTGTGGAATTTCTGGAGTTTAGCTTTATTTGCTTATATGTGTAGGTGTTACCACCTCCACAATCAAAAAAAGATCTTTTCCATATGTAGAAAGTAAATAAACATAGAAAGGGAATAACTAATGGTCAAAGACATCAGAACTTGAGTTTTTGTCTACAGAATGAACTTACTTGGGGTGGCGCTAGATGGGAAGGGTCCTGAGGAGAGTGGTGGAAGGAAGGGGGTTCACTGGTGGTGGGTATGGTGTAGGAATAATATATGCATGAAAAGCGCAATTAACAGTATTGTAAATCACTGTCACTGTAGCACTGTCATCCCGTTGCTCATCAATTCGCTCGAGCGGGCACCAGTAACGTCTCCATTGTGAAACTTGTTGCTACTGTTTTTGGCATACCAAATATGTCACGGGGAGCTTGCCAGGTTCTGCTGTGCGGGTGAGATACTCTTGGTAGCTTGCTGGGCTCTCCGAGAGGGGTGGAAGAATCAAACCCAGGTTGGCCACGTGCAAGGCAAACACCCTACCCGCTGTGGATGATCCAGCCCACAGTAACTTAATAAAAATGATAAAGAAAGATTTTATATAGTATATAAAAACAAGTTTAAATGTCTCAGTGTATCTTTTAACAAAGATTCTAAGTATGAATTTCCTACTTAGAATAAGAAGTCATGCAAAGCAAAAGAGAAGGAATAAATTCCAGATAAACAGGGACAATACTAACAAATGAAAACACCCTATAGAAGTGGAATATTCCAAGAGGTGAAAAAAGATATTATATTCATAAAGCAGGAAATGCCAAAACCAAGGAACAAATAGAGAATTAAAAGAGCCCTTGGTTATTAAAAATGGAATAGCCAAAATGCATTTAATTGAAGGATAGGGAGATGAAAAAACCTCATAGGAACAAGATAACAAGACACACACACACACACACACACACACACACACACACACACACCTCCCAAAGGTAGCACTGTAGCACTCTCGTCCCGTTGTTCATCGATTTGCTTGAGTGGGCATCAGTAATGTCTCCATTGTGAGACTTGTTGTTACTGTTTTTGGCATATTGAATACGCCACAGGGAGCTTGCCAGGCTCTCCCATGCAGGCGGGATACTCTCAGTAGCTTGCCGGGCTCTCCGAGAGGGCTGGAGGAATTGAACCCGGTTCAGCCGTGTGCAAGACAAACGCCCTACCCGCTGTACTATCGCTCCAGTCTGCTCCCAAAGGTAGAAAACAAAAAGGATGAGAGAGGTGGAATATCTACCCGGGAGGTACAACTTCCAGTTAATAGTAATTCCTAATAGGAAGATAAAATAATACTCAGAAAATAATCAAAACTAATGACAATTTCCCAGCAGCAAAGGAGAGACTTAGAGTGTTCTGCACCATGAATAAGATACACCCACGGGAAGGTGGGGACTTGGGTGGGGGGATGAAATATAGAAAGAACAAAAAAAAATACTCAAAGTCCTCAGAACTTAAGACTTTGTCTCTAGAGCTGAGTCTACGTGGTGGGGGAGTTGGAGGACGTCCTTGGGATGCTGGCGGAGGGAAGTAAGCTCACTGGTGATGAATTTGGAGTTGGGACAATGTGTGCTCCGAGTTTGAGTTGTACCTCATTTCCCCCTTCCCTTTCCTTTGCTGCTGTTGTGGTGACAACCTTGTTGGGGGAAGGCGCACAGGCCTAACAACACTGAGTCACAGTATTTGCACACGTGCTCACTGGGGGTCCCCCTCACCTCGGTTGTACTCTCCTGGTGCTCAGCGGGGGGTGCCATAGGGCTCACCCATATGCTTGCCACCATCCTTCCTCTGGGCTGCTATGTCTGCCCATCTCTCACTTTGGTGCTCACCAGGATTTGGACACCCTAGTTGTGTTGCTGGCACACACCTGACTATTCCCGGGGCCACACACAGCAGGTGCACTGGGAATCAGACTCCTGACCTCATGCTTGCATGGCTGGGACCTCTAGCCACTGAGCTGTCCCCTGAGCCCCCAGCCCACGATTTCTGCACACACTATTTCTGGAGAAGCCTTCTCTGCTCTGAAGGAGACTCTGCACTTGACAATCACTTGAAAGATGTGAAAACTTTTGCCTTGTCTAAGCGAGACCCAGAATCTTTGCCCATGGAAACAGGTGCTCTAATTTCCCGAGTTTCTGAATGATCACTTGAGTAGGAACGCATCGTCTGAGGGCCTTTAGACTAATTCAGGAGAGTTTCCCCCGTGACCTTCCTCTTGACCAATTCAAATACCCACTCCTCTCCCCTCTGCCCTCCTGCCTCCCTTTTCTCCATCAGGGCTTCTTTGCCCAATTGATGGGAGTCAACCACGAAGGGAGATAAGAAATGAGTTCAGTTATTAAAGTGAAAAATGAGGTCAGCCCTCACACCAGCAAAAGTTTGTTCCAAAATGAAATGAGTTTTTTTAAAGCAAAATGGATGATATGGAGAATTAGGAAGCGCTCTGATAAATGGGTTGCACGGTCTGTTCGATGTGGTGGGGAAATAGGAAGGTGTGGTGACAGTTCGGGCTGGAGCGATAGCACAGCGTTGTACCTTGTACACGGCCAACCTGGGTTCGATTCCTCCATCCCTCTCGGAGAGCCCGGCAAGCTACCGAGAGTATCCCGCCCACACAGCAGAGCCTGGCAAGCTCCCTGTGGAGTATTGATATGCCAAAAACAGTAACAAGTCTCACAATGGAGACGTTACTGGTTCCTGCTCGAGCAAATTGATGAGCAATGGGATGACAGTGATTCAGTGATACAGTGATGACAGTTCATTTCCAAGTGGTCAGCTTAATGTCTATCTGAAAATACATATTTACCCACTTGAAACCCAACATTGAAGTGATGGTCACTTAGGCATTCCTAGAAAACTATCTACCAAGGTGCTTCCCTTACAGATCTGCTCTGGAGCCAATAATACAATCCAATCAAGCATCGCTAATTACACTCTCTAATGAATTGTGAGCCTTACTGCCTGATGCATAGTCCAGGGATTTTTAGAGTCGATAACTGTGTTAAACATTCTCAATTGCTTACATATGGTGTCTAATTTGGGTGTTAATTGTATCCATTAACCCACACAGAAGTTTAGAATTCCTGCAGGATGGCTAATGTGCTGATTCCTTTGAGGCTGTGAACTGCATTTTCCTTTGCCTTGAACTTCCTCAGCTTCTGGATAAATGACCAGAAAGCCTAAATTTCTTCCTTATGTAAAATGCTTCCTAATCTCTATGAGATAAACTCAAAAGCAACCATACTGGCATTTCCTCATCACCAAGGACATTCAAGAAAAATGGATAGCTTCCCTCTTCAGAGTTGCCGGAAAACAGTGCTTGGGATTTGAATAAGAAATTTCAGAAGCCAAGGTCTTCTCTAACTAATCCAATTATTTACCAGTTAACTGGAGCCCAAATGTCCCTGTCCTTAACCTCTGATTTCCTTGGATGGTATCATTGGGAGTCTCATGACACTTCTGAGAGTAAATACTTCCCATGGTGTCATCCGACTTCTAATAGTGCATTTCAGTGGATGTGGTTATATATAAAGAAGTTGATCTGATAAAGGACGATTAGTCCCAATAATCTTATTGGGAGCAGGATAAAACATAACAACAGAAGTTGTTTTTACTATATTTGATGTACGTGGGCCACAAGGTACTTGGTAGAACAATGTGTGACTAATATACATTTGCTAGAAGTTTGGAAACCTGGGACATACGTGGAAGGACTCTTACCAACAAACTCCATCCTGGCCATCTCCTAAGGCAGGCCTGTCTCACGCATCTGGAAAGGGTGCTGGGCATCCTTGAATCACTATCCTGTGACGATGTGAATCACTGTTAGTAACTAATAACAGACATGCAGCAGGCCTTCCCCATACCTCTGCCAGAACCACGATCACTGAAGTGAATGCTATCAGCAAATTTTATTTAAGCGGAAATAGGCACTCTTGGAAACCCAAGGTTAGGACACAGATCTTTCCATAAAGAAAAAATAATATAAACATGTATACTGCAGGAAGTCAGAGAAATACACAGAAGCATGAGAAGGGAAGAAAACTGTCTCAAGGGTGGGAGAGGTACCACAGCAGGTAAGGCACCACCTTGCATGCAGTTGATTCAGGTTCACTCCCCGGCCTGGTTCTCCCAAGGTTGACAACAAGTGACCCCTGAGCACAGGTGGGTATGGCCCCAACCCCAAGGAGGAAAATCACTCCAAATATCACCAGTGTTATTATTTTGGCATGCCTCCTTCTAATCCCTCTCTCTTTTTTTTGTTTAAACTTGTTTGTTTGTTTGTTTGTTTTTTGGGTTGGAGAGTCTCTTGCCCGCCTGGCTGTCTTCCCTGGAGCCCCTCGGAGGGAATGGGCTCCAGTTTCCCTCCCCACCCTGAGCAGAGCTCCCGGCAGCCAAAGATCACCGGAACCTAGCCACAGCCATGTTCAAGGCCCCTCTCTACATGTTTGGACAAGCCTCATGCTTGAAGGTACCGGCAGAGGAACCCAGGTGTGTGTAATCCCATCAAAGGCCAACATCCAGAGACTTAAAAGCAAGCTCCCAGAAGTGATACCTTATAACCTATTTCTCCCTCTGGGAGAAACTATCAAGCTACTGAGAGTTTCCTGCCCATATGGGACAGCCTTGCAAGCTTGCCATGGTGTATTCATATGCTAAAGCCAGTAACAAGCTGGATCAAATTCTCCTGACCCTGAAAGAGCCTCCCAATGCGGCATCTTTGGGAAGGCCGAGTGGAGAGAGGCTTCTAAAATCTCAGGGATAGGACGAATGGAGAGGTTACTGAGCCCACTTGAGAAATGGATGATCAATGGGATTTTGTGATTCGTGATGTGATTCGTTTGTTTTTGGGGTCATACCCAGTGATGCTCCGGGGTTACTTCTGGCTCTGCACTCAGGAATTACTCCTGGTGGTGCCTCAGGGACCATAAGGGATGCTGGGGATCGAACCCAGGTTGGCCTCCCTCGTGCAAGGCAAAAGCCCTACCCGCTGTACTATCACTCCAGCCCCCTAATCTCTGAAAAGGCGCCTACCACACACATGTGTTTGTCCTCTTTCTGCCCTTCCTGTGCCCTGACCTTCATGTTCAGTGATAACAACCAACCCTGCTGGACTCTTCCCAGGTCACCCTAGTCCGAGAGCTGCCAACCTACGTTTCTGGAGCGGGAAGTGTTGGGGTCTCTCGGAGTCTTTGGTGTGGAAGGTCCTGGAGGTCAGACCGGAGCCAGGCCTCGGCAACTTCCTTTCCCAGAAGTGGATCTACATGGCTTCCCCAAGAAAGGGAGAGTCTTTCCATGAATGAGTGCAAGTTCAAGGCAACCTCAGGGCATGCCTACGGGGGGGGGGGGGGAAGGGGGTGTGGGCTGGAGCCAGGTGGGACAGCAGCTGACGAGTTGCTTTCTGGACATACTGAAGTCTCCTTCCCGATGAACCATGACCTAGTCAATGGCTTTCAGGGTGGCAGCAAGAACACCTGGGCCCCAGCTCTCCCCACTTTCCCCCTCCGCACTGCCTCTCAGTCTCCCTCGCCCAGCGGTACTCGCCACTCCTCAAATCTGCACCCAGCTCGCATGGATGTTTCTACCAAAGGTGGTGCATGGGCGTCCCAGGAACAGGTGGGGTCGTATGGAGAAAGGCGATTTCTGATGCAGTCTGTCTGCATGGGGAGAAATATATATCAGAAATTATAGGCCTGACCTTTGTGAGAATTCATTTCCTTCCTGCAGTATTTGCTTCTCCCTGTCTGGGCGGTTTGACTGTTTCCTTGCATTAACTTACCAGGAAAAGTAATAAAACCTGCGACTCCTTTGTTTCTTTTTTATCTCAAGGGGAGTGAAGGGGGTGGAATTAGATCAAACCACATAGATTCTGAGTTCTTCCCACCTATATTAAGTCTTGAGCATTTCTTTCCCTGTCCTGAAATGTTTTTGGAAAAGAATGAACATGAAAACATCAATTTTTAAATATATTTTGTGGCTTATGTACCATTACCTTTTACGTGTTCCTATTGGTAGACAATTTTATTTTCCATGATTATGCTTATCCACTCTATGAATTTTCTCATCCATGCATCTCTGAGTCTCTCCCAGGTCATCCACAATGAAGCACGAGAGTCCCCCAGGCCAGCCCCTGCCCTCTCATGCTGAGAGCAGGAGCAATTACGGAATAAAACCTCATCACCTTCCCTCACGGCCCACATCAGCTGGCATCGGGGGGCCTAGGAAACCCCTCTCTCTAATATTGAGCTCAGTTCAATCACAGGTTTATGCCAAGTTCAATTAGCATGAGCCATGAGTTAGTCACTATGAACAGTCCTCTCACGTTTTGTTACATTTAACTTGCGAAATGTTATTAGCAGAAACTATTAAGGCCCTAGAGAATCAAAACAAGTGATAATTTGGAGGAAAAAAACCACTCAGCAAGGATGGTATTGTGCATACTTATTCATTGCTCCAGAGGTGACACCCCCTGTTTAAACAACTGAAGCAACTGTCCTTTTTTTTTTTTTTGCCTTTTGGGTCACACCCAGCGATGCTCAGGGGTTACTCCTGGCTCTGCACTCAGGAATTACTCCTGGCGGTGCTTGGGGGACCATATGGGATGCTGGGGATCGAACCCAGGTCGGCCGCATGCAAGGCAAATGCCCTACCCGCTGTGCTATCGCTTCAGCCCAACAACTGTCCTTTGAATGGGAGCTTTCACCAATCCTAGGTGTGCTGGGCTTAAGTCACCCCCAGACACCTGTTCATCACATCTCATTTCATGGCATAAACACTATCAGGTGCAATTTAGAGCATCGTGGCCAATTTTGGAGGTTAGATATAGTCTGTGAGTGCACACACACACACACACACACACACACACACACACACACACACACACACACACATATATATATGATCGTACTCCAATAACTGACATGAGAATCAACTTTTTTTTTTTTTTTTTTTGCTTTTTGGGTCACACCCAGCGATGCACCGGGGTTATTCCTGGCTGATGCACTCAGGAATTACTCCTGGCCATGCTCGGGGACCATATGGGATGCTGGGAATCGAACCAGGGTTGGCCGTGTGCAAGGCAAACGCCCTACCCGCTGTGCTATCTCTCCAGCCCGAGAATCAACTCTTGACTCACCAGAGACATGAGAACCCCTGCAAGAGAGCAAACCCACATTCCCAGCTGTGAGACTACTTATCACCCTCAGGAAAAACAGGCAAACAGCTTCCAGAAACTGCCGTGAAAGCTGTGAGTTTGGTCAGTGCAGGAAGAGGCTGAGCCCACACGGGTCTTCCCCAGCTCACCTGCCCAGAGGTGCTTGCTGGCCGCAGGCACTGCCCAGAGGAGTTTGGGAGCTGATTCCCTTTTCTGTGCCTTTGGTGACAGAAAGTCTCCACTTGAAATGTGGGGAGAAGAGACTTGACCCGAGTCCATCTTGGGGTATCCTGCTTGCTAAACGATTCGAATCAGAGCTGGAATTACCCCATTCAACTTCAACTTGCTGCTTGTGGAAAGACTCCACGCAAGTGTTGTGTGAGTTGGCATTAAGGTGGGTGGTGACTTTATACTATAAACTCACACTTTGCCAGCTTGGCTCTTCCTGAAAGTGCTCGGTTACAGGCTGAGGTCACTTCTGGCCTGTTTCGAGTTGATAAAGGTTGCTAAAAGCCAGACTGTGACAGGCTTGGGGCCCTCTAGAGCTACCAATCATTCCTCAGCTTCTTCTCTACGGCCAAGGCCTCCAGTCAATCCACTCACGGTGTGATCCCTGCCCTGCGCTGGCCTTCCTGGCCGGTGTGCCAGACCCAGGCCAACTCCATTAGAGTTTCTGCCCCCGGAGCTGGAATGGGTGAGTGCGCCTGCGTCAGCTCTCTGGGTCCCTCTTCCCCGACTTTCCCTGCATAGCTCCCAGCACATGGACTGTCTGAGTCCTGCCCTCCTTCCACAGCCAACCCAAATGTTGTCAGTGTGGTGGACACATGTCCCACAGGGTCTAAATTGCTGTCCCGGCTACTTGGGCTGGGCCAACCTGGGGGCCACCAGGACAGGGCCACCAGGACCACACCAGTGTTTGACATCCCCTTGAGTACAACTGACACCCCCCCCCCAACCCCATGGGACTCAGGATACGGCACCTGATTTTTTTTAAATAAATTTATTTATTTTTAATTAATGAATCACCATGAGGGTACAGTTACGGATTTATACACATCTGTGCTTATGCTTCCCCCATACAAAGTTCGAGAACCCATCCCTTCACCTGTGCCCATACTCCACCACCAGTAAACCCAGCATCCCTCCCATCCTCCCCAATCCCATCTCCCCCCACCCCACCCTGTCACTGTGGCAGGGCATTCCCTTCTGTTCTCTCCCTCTAATTAGCTATTGTGGTTTGCAATAAAGGTGTTGAGTGGCCACTGTGCTCAGTCTCAAGCCCTCATTCAGCCCACAACTCCCTTCTCCGACATGGCCTTCGACTACATTATAGTTGGTGATCCCTTCTCTGAGTTGCCCTTTCCCCAGAATGTGAGGCCAGCCTCCTAGCCATGGAGTCAACCTCCTGGTAGTTGTTTCTACAATTCTTGGGTGTTAGTCTCCCACTCTGTTATTCTATATGTCATAGATGAGTGCAATCTTTCTATGTCTGTCTCTCTCTTTCTGACTCATTTCACTTAGCATGAAACTTTTCATGCCGATCCACTTAAATAAAAAATTTGTGACCTCCTTTTTTCTAACAGCTGCATAGTATTCCATTGTATAGATGTACCAAAGTTTCCTCAACCAGTCATCCGTTCTAGGGCATTCGGGTTTTTTCCAGATTCTGGCTATTGTAAACAGTGCTGCGATGAACATACATGAAGCACCTGATTTTTAAATCCCCTGCCCCACCCTGTGTAAAAACATAAGAAACCATAAGGAGTCATTTCCTAATAACCCACTCCAAAAAGTTAAATATTCAGTGTTTTGCTGTAATCATGATTGATTAAAGGCCCCGATTTCATATAAAAAAATAAATAAATTACTGTCCCTTTCAACCTCTTCCAGGCCGCCTTAGAAAGCGCCTGGCCCAGAAGCCTCCCTGGGGGGCTGGAGAGATAGCACAGTGGGTAGAGCGTTTGCCTTGCAAGCGGCCGACCTGGGTTCAAATCCCAGCATCCCATATGGTCCCCTGAGCATTGCCAGGAGTGATTCCTGAGTGCATTAAGCCAGGAGTGACCCCTGTGCATTGCTGGGTGTGACCCAAAAAGAAAAAAACAAAAAAGAAGCCTCCCTGGGTGCTGGGGTTAGTGGGGTCTCTGGACGAACAGGATGGTGGGGGACCCATTCTGCAATATTGGAGCCAGGCTGCTTCCAGCCTGGGGCACCCTGCAGTCCTGGGGCTCCCTCCGGCAAAGCAGACACTCCTGGCCCTGTGTGTTCTCTCCCCCAGCCCTGGTGCTCTTCACTGTGTGGGGGAGGGACCTTCCAAGCTGTGTTCAGGGGGGCCAAGGGGCCACTCTTGGCAGAGCTCAGCCCACCAGGCCAAGTAATTCCATGGTAGGACCCACACTGTTCTGGTGTGTTGGGGGTTCCATGCAGTAGTTGGGGTTACCCTGCAATAGGCTGTTTCACTATGGGCGCCTCGGAGGGGAGCGGCGGGGGGAGAGCCCTCCCCGCCCTCAGGGACCCAGCCCCGACAGCCAAAACCCTCCAGAACCCAGCCACTGCCATGCTCAGGGCCACTCTCCACACGCTCGGACGGAGCATCACCCACGAGTGAATCTATTCTTGGACCGCACAGCCTTGATACTTCAAACCACACACCCTACCCATACTCCAACATTACCGCACCACAATTGATAGGGTTCAAAGTAGGAGGCAACCAATCTTAAAGGGAAATAGACTTTTATTTTTAACAGATATATAGCTACCGAGTATCTTGCCCACACGGCAGAGCCTGGCAAGCTACCTGTGGCATATTGGATATGCCAAAAACAGTAACAACAAGTCTCACAATGGAGATGTTACTGGTGCCCGATTAAGCAAATCGATGAGCAATGGGATGACACCCCCCATGGGGTTGGGGGGGTGCCCGCTTAAGCAAATCGATGATACAATGAAAATAAATTTATATAAAACATATTTTTTACAGATATAATATATAAAACACACAAGTCTCAACCTTTAACAGCATGTAAATGACCTCTTATAGAAGTGCTTAAATGGCCCCTGGCTGAAATACAACAATCTCCTCTAAGGATACTTGTTTTGTAGCATTATCAGTGTCTTTTTCATAGCAAACAATACCAAATACAGTATTTCAGGTACTGCTTTGGGGCAGGGATTGGGGTTTGGGATGGAAACATCCTAAATATGGTAGGAAGGTGTAATGGTGGTGGGACTGGTGTTCAAATATTAAATGTAAACAAATTGTGAACTACTTTATAAAATAAAAATATTATTAAAAAAAAAACCTAGGGCCTTGCACATGCACCCTTGACCATGGAGCCATCTGGGTTTTAAAACTGCACTTTCCCAGGAGGGGGCGGGGGGAGGGGTGCAGCTCAGCAGTGGACTTTCTGAGCTCCTGGCCCCCACCCCAGCACACACACACACACCCCACTCTTTCTTCCTGCAGTGATATTTCAGCCCACTGAGGAGGGTGCTGGTAGGAGACAGAGAAGCGTCCCAGGGGCACAGCTGCAATCATTGGGATTTATTTCCGGGTTAGTTTCTGAGACCATCTCAGCCCACCTGACCTGGAGACCACAAGGTCTGTTCGACTCCTGCGCCAGTTCCCAACCCTGAGAGATATTTCTGGAAGTTTTAAAGATAAGAGGGAGGACTCGCCTTCTTTTATGCTTCTAATGAATCATCAGTATGGCCCTCGGCCCCTGCAACTTCCCTTCTTTTCTGTTTTTTCTTTTTTGGGTCACACCCAGCAATGCACAGGGGTTACTCCTGGCTCTGCACTCAGAAATTACTCCTGGCGGTGCTCAGGGGACCCTATGGGATGCTGGGAATCGAACCCGGGTCGGCCGCGTGCAAAGCCAACGCCCTACCCTCTGTGCTGTTGCTCCAGCCCCTCAGCTTCCCTTCTTTAAGCCAGCAAACAGAAAGGGTCCCTTCGATTGCACCTGAGCCTGCTTCCCGCACCCCCCGGAGTTGGCATCACCCTCCTTGGGAAACATTGGCTGGGATTCTATTCCTTCCCATCGCTTGGCTTTCGGTTTAGTTGACCTTGGTGACCAGACAGAGGAATGAAAAGCGAGCGCTGCCCAGTTCACCGAGGAAGCTGTGCTGACTCGGAAACCAGTTCTTAGCCACCAGTCAGAAGTTAAAAGTTCAGAAAAACAGTTTGGAGAACAAAATAAAGGGGGGTGCTCATGGGTCTTAACCACTTGTTTCCCACCACGTGGTTTTGGGAGTCATGCACACACATTGGTCTGTGTTAGCTGCCAGGCGTCCTAGAGGTATTCACCCCACCAGCAAGGAGCGCCCCCGCCCTCAGCAAGAGGCACCCCCGAGTAAGGAGCAACTCTAGCGCCCAGATCTTTCCCCCCAGTACCATCTTTCTGGGAAAGCTGCCGATTCCAGGCCTGGGCAGGCAGGGAAGGCCCAGGAGGAGCCGGGGAGAGCATGAGAGTAAGAAACCACAAAAACCCAAGCTCAGGACGGCGGGAACGTGTCCAAAGGCTTCGGAGACCAACGGAAAAGGCAAGAGCCCTGAGCTGGCCCCAGCTGGAACATTGAGCCACAGAAACAGATAACGGAGCACTGACTCAGCACCCGGAGTGTTCACGACACACGCATGCGCTCATAGCGCAGGAGTGACTGAATAAACACAGAGCAAGTCCTGGTGGAGAAGCTCCTTTGCAGCACGGCCCGGGGGGCCCAGCCAGAGATGCCCAGGAGAGGAAACTCTCCAACAGGCACTTCCCCTAGCAGCCCCCAGCCTCTGGCTTGCTCTCGCCCCTCCCAGAATGCACCGGGAGTCTCGGACCGGCTGACTCCACCCTGTGCCCCCGCCACTCCCGTTAGGAACCCCCAGCTCTGTACTCTGTGCCCCACCCCCGCCCCCGCTCTCAGGCACACAGACGGCAGGAGCGATGTGGCCTGACCTTAGGAGATGTGCAAGTGGCGGAGAACAACTCCTGGTGGGGGATGCCACAGGCCACCCCAGTTCTTGAAGGCTGCTCCTGGCTCAAGCTTGGGGGCACTCCCAGGGGCACTCGGGGCACTGGCATGTGGCACTTAGGCAGATACCCCCCACTCCCTGTCCTATGTCTCTGTTTCCTTGGGCTGAGCAGGAAGGAGATTTGGGTGTCTGCTATCCTGTCTTCCTGAAACTGGTTTCTCCTGACTCGCAATTTTCCCACCCTTGGTCTGAGCCAAATGCTCCTCGCAAGAATAGCATGCATACTCTGGCAGTTTCCTTTTTTTCCTGTTGCTTCTGTTCGGGTATTCCAGATTCCAAATAGTTGTTCTTTTCTTGCCAAGGTTTTTGGACTTTACAATTATAATAATAATTATTATTATTATTATTATTATTATGTTTGAGAGACACATCCTGCAGTGTCCAGGGAGAGACACCACAGGGTATAAGGCTCCTGCTTTGCATGTGGCCAACCCCAGATTGACCCCCAGCACTCTATAATGGCTCCAGGAGTGATGGTAAGGTGTGAGCAGTCAGGAGTGGCCCCCAAACTGGAAAGCAGAGAGGAAGGGAGAGAGAGAGAGAGCCAGAGACGGAGAGGGAGCGAGAGTGAGAGCAAGAGTGAGAAAGAGAGAGAGAGAGAGAGAGGAGAGAGAAGGGGAGAGAGGGGAGGGAGAGAGAAAGAAAAAGAGGAGAGAGAGGGGGAGAGAGGAAAGAGAGAAGAGAGAGAGGAGAAAGAGAGAGGGAGAAGGAGAGGGAAGAAGAGGGAGAGGGAGAGACGGGAGGAGACAGGGGGAGGGGAAGGGAGAGAGAAAGAGAGGAGAGAGAGGAGGGGAGAGAGGGGGAGGAGAGAGAGAAAGAAAAAGAGGAGGGAGAGGGGGAGAGAGCAAAGAGAGGAGAGAGAGAAGAGAGAGAGAGAGAGAAGCTGTGTCAGTGGCCTCCACCATTTACTGGAGAGTCAGAACCACAAGTTAGGGGGCAGAGACGGGGCAGGGAGAGGGAGGACAGGGCAGATTTGTAACAAACCCAGTCCAGTCTGTAATAGGCTAAAGCAGGGCTCCGAGCCAGCGCTGGGGTCAAGTGTAGCCTGGAGAAAGAGCAGAGTCTGGGAATCAGCCCTGCTGGGAGGGCCGGCAGCATCCTCCTCCCTGCCAGGAGGGCTGACGGGGGCAGAACATACGCTCTTAGAGCCCACATTTATTCATGATTTCTTCTTCCTAATGCCCCGGTGCCATTAAGTACTCGAAGATTCCATTTTCGTAGACTATCCTCCTTCACTGGCAAGGATAAAAAGGAAGATCCTTTTTCAAAACACCATCATGATGCTCATTATGAAACAGAATGCAACCTAATTTTTTTGGAGCCCAAACAATGGTTAGATGCTAATTAGAGCCGGGGACCCATTGTCTGGGAAAGCAGGAGTCATAAAAGCACTTAAAAAATAAATATAAAAGGGACCTTTTTTACATGGAAAATTTAGAAAACGCAGGAGAGTTATGAAAGGGGACAAAAATCTCTAGAGCCACATCATCCAGTGGAAAGGGGTGATGTCAGGGTGATTTGGGGGTTGGCCTCAGGCCACTAACGTTCTGGACCCAGAGATTCCCAGTCTTGTCATGGAAGCGGTTCTGACTCATCAAAGGATGTCTAGAGTGAATTCACCGACAGCATAACATAATGTCACACATATACTTGATTGAGTCATGGCTTGAATGTTCAACCTCTTTTGGGGAGGAAATTGGGGACCACATCTGTGGTGCTCAAGGGATACCCTTGGCTCCGCACTCAGAGATCATTCCTGGTGGCGTTCAGGGGACCAGAGCGGGTGCCGGGGATGGAACTGAGATCCACTGCATACAAGGAAAACGCCTTCACCCCTGTCCTATCAGCCTTTTTTTCCAAGTGAAAAATGTCAAGCTTGAAGTTGCTGCATTGTCTGGTCTATTATCTCCGAACAGATTTCTGAAAAGTGGAGTGGGTCAGTAGGTCAAAGAGTCTTATTTTTTTTCAGGTAAAATATTTCAATGTGTGTGGTGCTGGGGTTCAGGCCCAGGTCCTCGCATATGCAAGGCAAGAATTTCTCTGCTAAACGACATCCCCAGAGAGCTGAGGTTCAGATCCCAGGGTGAGCAGTGCACTGTCGGGGCCTTAGTGCGCTGGACGCGTCCCACTTCTAACATCAGAGTTGCTCCAAATCAACCTGTCAGTCCTTTTGGCCCATGAGCACTGGAATTGGGACGGTCTGAGTCCTGGGACACCCCCCCAAGTGGTGTGAGTTTCTTTTATTTATTTATTTATTTATTTATTTATTTATTTATTTATTTATTTATTTATTCATTCATTCATTTAAATTTTTTATTAGAGAATCACTGTGATGTTGTTACAAACTTATGAACTTTTGTGTTTGCATTTCACTCATACAGTGATCGTTTACCCATCCCTCCACCAGTGCCCATTCTCCTCCACCAATGATCCCAGGATCCCTCCCATCTCCCCCAAGGCAGCTGGGAGTGGTCAATGTTGGAGAAGTGATTTTTAAGTGGATCTTCCCCTTGGGTATTGGAAATAAAAGTTTTGTAGTTGGGTTGGACTGGAGAATGAGAAATGATCAGGAGAGAAGGCATACCAAACAAGGAAATAATTGGCGAACTGAGAGAACAAGCAGAGAAGAGGGACTAGAAACTGAGGTGGAGGCGTGTCAACAGCTGAAGACTGAGGAGAATGGTTAGGAAGATGAGAACAGGCTGCTAAGGGTGTAGAAAAGCAAGCAGTAGGCAGCCTTTGGGGAAAGGCAAATGATGAGAGTATTTAAAGGACGAAGGACCCTCGGTCAAATACGGCTAGAGCTAATCCATCTAAAGATCTGTGGAAGCAATCTTGTTCTTCGTGAGACTCGCTTTGCTACTCAAGTGGAGGCAAGCACAGGCCGGAATTGACCAGAGCTGTCCAGGAAGTATTTAGGATTTATAGACTGATCTTAAGAATCCTAAGACTGGGGCTGGAGCATTAGCACAGCGGGTAGGGCGTTTGCCTTGCACTCGGCCAACCTGGGTTCGATTCCCAGCATCCCATATGGTCCCCTGAGCACGGCCAGGGGTAATTCCTGAGTGCAGAGCCAGGAGTAACCCCTGTGCATCACCGGGTGTGATCCAAAAAGCAAAAAAACAAAAACAAAAAAAAGAATCCTAAGACTGAGCCAAAGAGTTCTAAGCTTTAATAGTCAGGGGTGCTTAACTTTTTCAAGTTGTTTTTGGGGGGCCACACCTGACTGCACTCAGGGCTTACTCCTGACTCTGTGGTCAGGGCTCACTCCTGGCGGGGCTCAGAGGTCCATAAGTGGTGCCAGGCACTCGAGCTTGGGTGAATGCCTGACCCACTATACTCTCTCTCTCTCCAGCTCCTTGCTAGAGAAAATGTAGCAATGCAGTGGGCTGGCGGTCCAGGTATGATCAAAACCCAATATAGTGTACTCATAAATGCATCACATGTACATTGGTCATCCCAGACTATCCCGGGGTGAATTCCATACAGGGTCCATATTTGTCTAATTTATCAAAAAGACAGTACCACAACGCTGGATAAATATTTCTTAAATTTTATTCCTAGTTGTCAACAATTCAAAGATGACAGACACCTGTTATGAATGGGTATATTAAATCATTCATATAAGGTAAAGAAGCCCAATTACTAAAGACTTTTCAAAATGTACTTCATGTGCCTACATCATTGATCATCTACGATGTGAAATTTCCGATGTCTTCCCTGATATGTTACCGGAAGTTATAATTTATAAATTACAAAGGAAGTTTAATTTTGAAAAGAAAGTGATTGGTGGGCAAAATTAAGAAATGTGTGTTTCTTTTTAAAAAAAATTTGTATATAAAGTGATAAATTAGAGAATGGAATTTTTATACTAAATACTGCCACTTTATGAGACTCATAAATGACTTTTCTGGGTAAACGGAGTTTACTTTACTGACTGGAAACTGCAAAAGAGCTTTAAAAAGCATTAAATTATTTTAAAGGAATCTAGTCTTTTTATAAAATTTAATTCATCAGTAACTGATATTCCCCCCACTCCCCCCATTACATGCCTTTTAGACATTTTGGTGCTTTTAACAAGATTGGACAGCAAAGGAGAAATGAGACAGAACTCCAATTGGCCATCCTCTTTCTCAATCAACCTCTACAGAAAAGAACTATGTTGGGAAGAAAGAAGCAATGAAATGGTCTAAGACATAAGTCTTCATCTTTAGGCTACAGTTTTCCCGTCGATTTCCCTTGGTCTTTAGAAATGACAATCACTTAGAGTCGGACAGACTCACCATTGATCTTTCTTAAGTGGCGGCTTCCCTGTCTGACATCTGAAAGACAGAGCACCTCTCCATCCATCATTTGGCACTCCTGGTACCTCTATAAGCTCATGATGTGAGCACTGGCCTATCAGCACCAAGAGTTGCCTTCAGTCATAGCTTAGGGCATAGAGGCAGAAGTGGAACCTCTCTGAGCTTCTGTCCCCTCAGCCCCATACAACACGGAGCAGAATCTCCACCCGGCAGGTTTCACAGGTGCAACTGGGAGTCTTCCCCTCAGAGTGCGTATCTGAATGTGTCTGGAATTCGTAATGCACTCGGGTTGTTCATAAATAGCGATAACAATGTGGTTGGCCATGCATTTTTATGTAAAAAAATGAAAATAGAAATCATTGAGAAGTATAAATGCTTCTGAATCACAAAAGAAAATAAGTAATTAAGAGCCCCAAAGAAAATAAGTAATTTATAAATTCTTTACAATAAAAAAAATTCAAAGTAATGATTTCTGGATTTTTCTTAAATAAAAAAAATCTTTGCAACTAAATAGCCATCAACTTAACTTAATCATTCTTTCTTTTATAAGAATGTTCACTATGTGACATTATAACTCTCCAAAGGAGAAATTCTATAATTAGCTCAGCTCTCTGCTTCACAAACTTCTTTATAAAGCAGAAGAATGGAATAATTAAGGTTTAAAATAAGCAAAAATATATAACTCTAACCCACAGTCCCTTGATTTGAAAGAGCTGAATAGGAGGAACACTTACCCAATAAATGCATAAACAACCTACTGTTGACGTAACGTTTACACTAGCTCACAACTTAAACCATGAAGAGCGGAGGTAACGTGCCTTCTCTTCCCTTATTAGTGCAATTAGTGTCTGATGGTCTCGGGAGATGAACTGGATTCCTAAATATACTTATATGGCATCAAAATGCTTGCCTATGGGATAACCAAGGTTTTTGAAAATGCTCAGAATACAGATCCTAGCTTTAGAAAAATATCTGAGAAACACAAAAGACATTTCAGAAGACATGTGTTTCTGTCCAGGTCTGAACAGTGACTGAAGGAACCTCTCTTTTAAAATAGTGGGCCTGATGCTTTCAATAGGGCAAATCTATCATTTGGCTCATTCTAAGTCTTAAAATGAGCAATCTTATCACCTTCGCTATATTCAATGGCACTTTTTTTTTAAATAAGGAGAAAACAATTATAATACAGGTAATAAATACTAAATTCAGGGAAGGCAACACTTCTGGACTGAACGACAGATGCATTTCAATGCAATGTGTTTAAGAATGCCAGTATAATGCTGGTATTCTGGTAACACGAACTTTGCTACCAAAAATCCACCATGCGGTTCTCTATCGAAGGGTCCCCTCTGTGTGTGGCTGTCTCTCCCTCGCACACAAGTACATGCATTGTTTCTTGCATCACCCTCTCTCTATCAATGCAGTTCAGGCTAGCTTTTGATTTGGACGATCAAGTCTTTGAGAAAAAAATGCCAACGATCCTTTCAACACATCAGTGGTAAAAATACAACCCATTCCTCTTACTACAGATCTTTTAGGGTCATCCCATGTTTTAAAAATGGTAGCCTGCCACCAACTGTAAGAATTGAAGTTAAATTAGCATTGGCACAGGGAAAATCACAGGCACACATAAAAGGGAGGTTTATCATATGCCCAGCAGAACACAGTTCATTAGGAATGAGTAGCTGGTAACTTTATCTCAGATGGCAGAGAGGTGGGCTGAACTGAAACCATGAGAAGGTTGGCAGGCCCTTTCCTCTCCATGGTACACTTTGCAGGGAGGACACATCTATGAGACAAGAAATACTCAACTGGAACTCTCCCTCCAGCCTCGCATTTTGAGTGACACAATAAGAAAGCACATTTCTGACTTGTCTGGCTTAAAAACTGTTCACTGTAAACATCCTATAGGCTTTACTTCGTTGAAGGATTTCAGAGTTTGAGCTATCTAGGTCCCTGTCAAAGGACCATTTAGTCTAAGAAAAGTAGCACAAATATTGTTCATTCTATTTCCATTTTTTTTTTAAAAAAAAAAAACAACATTAAGGCCATTTAATTGAATCAGAGCCAACTGAAGAGGACCCTGGGCACAAGTTCAAACTACTGTTCTGAGATTTGCTGGGACACGACGCTGGAAGAGTCTGTCTTGTGTTTTCCTCCTTGGTCTCTTGAGAGCAGCGGGTGGGAGGGACTTAGTCTCCTACATCTCCATCTCGGTCGCCAATCAGCCAAAGGAAATGGAAACTCAAGGCTAGCAGAGCTGTCCCCAGCAGGTCGCCCAGGGCCGTGAGATAGGGGATGGAGAAGCTGTCCGGGTCCTTGCCTTTCCTCCAGAAGTGGTGCACCATCCAGTCGGCGATCCACAGCAAGGTGAACACCTGCAAGAGAGCACCAGAGATGACTCAGTGCCTGGGTGCAGGGCTGGTAAGTTCCGGTTCACGGAACCTGCCCTTACCCCCTGGCCTGACCAGGACCATAGAAAAAGTGACTGCCCCTGGCACCAGGCATGCTGGCATCCTGTATCCACGGCACTACGGACACTGATACGTGTTGAGAATCTCGTGTGGGTTCAAAGCAGATGTCCCAAGGATGGAACCGGACTTACAAAGGCAAAGCAATGAGTCATCCCAGCCCTGACACCACAACTGTGCTTATGATGCAAATGCCTTATAATCAGAAACAGAATTTTTTCCCTCCCATTTTCACCGGTTTGTCGATGCAGAAGAGGCTGAGAACATCATTCCTCTCTGAAAGAGAACAGCGGGATTCAAGGACCAAAAGATGCTTCATTGATGGGAACAATTTCTTTTCATGAGAAAAACACCAAAACTGTACAGCTCTGAAATGAAATCAAATTTTCTTCCGCTTCTCTAAATAACCTTAAGAATCCTCCGACTTAAGAGGATTGCAGATACTGCTAGATTTCAACGCTTTCTCTGTTGCAAAGCAGGGAGACAGAGAAAAGGAAATGATTTCACATTCTCTGGCTACAGGTATGGCATGTGAAATGAAGGTGGGGAAGTGCTGTTCATTGGCAAACACTACGGCAGCAGAGGGTTCCTAGTCTCTGAGATGGTCAGACTAGTAACCCAAAGGTTAGGGTACTCGGGACTGACTTGCTTGTACAGATTTAGGCACAGTGAGTCAAAATAATCTAAAAAGTTATTTTAAAGCTCTAGTGGCACAGCTTGTCTTTAGACACTGCAAATATGAAGACCCCATGAACCCTGGATTTTCAGGTCAGATGGAAGGTTTCCTTCAACCCACCCCGAGTAGGGAAGATTTGCTTATTTTCAACCTCTTGCAGCATTAAAGGAGATGTAAGATTTGCGTGGTTAACGATCCCTGGTATTAGATAACTTGGCCAGCGTAGCAGAGAGGCAAAAAGCACTTTTCTGCCCACTCGTTGACTGCGGATGATTAGTCTGACATCTCTGTTTCTTGGAATGAGCACTAACGGGGTACCTCCCTCATGAGAATACCATGAAGCCGAAGCCATCCAGTGCTGGGGACACAGTCCACTTTCGCTGGACGTCTGCTGTTAGCAGCTGTAACTGCTTTGCTGCTGTGACAATTCATGGCTTCTCCAGAAGCAGGGGCAGTTGAGAAGGGCAGTGAAGGGTCAACCCTCTGTGCAGAGGCTGCACCAATGCTTGTCACCAGCTCGGACAAGTAGGTGATGGCAGAGTGTTTGCCTGGATGTCAAACTGCTGTGAGCTGTAGTATAGCACCATGTTCGCAACTTTTTTTTTTTTTGGTCTTTTTGGGTCACACTCAGCATAGCTCAGGGGTTGGTTACTCCTGGCTCTGCACTCAGGAATTACTCCTGGAGGTGCTGGGGGTCCATATGGGATGCTGGGAATCAAACTCGGGTAGGCCACGTGCAAGGCAAACGCCCTCCCCGCTGTACTATCGCTCCCGCCCGTGTTCTCAACCTTTCTCCAGCCATGGCTCCCTACTGACCTTAGATGCATCCCTTGGTCTGTCCCTAATCTCGCCCCTGGCCCCCAGCAGACTAGTTCACTGGTCTCATGCTGTGTGTGACTCCCCATCAAGGTGATTTTCACCTGTTTCCCCTTATAATATTCTAATATCCCCCACTGAGTGGACACTTTTACAGGAAGAACAGCAGCTTGTCCACACAGAGAGATGGACACTTTTTCCAAAGGTGTGAACACTTTCACATGCTTATCAGAGAGATCCTGTGTTCCTTTGCATGACGTTGCTTCTCTATGGCAAAGACTAACTGGGCATCTTAGCAGGTTTTACCACAACAATCTGTTCTGCAAGTGCAGGAACCTCACCTGGAGTATTTACCAAGAGTTCCAGGGGCTGGAGCGGTAGTACAGCGAGTAAGGGGCTTGCCTTGCACACAGCCAACCGGGGTATGATCCCCAGCATCCCATATGGTTCCAAGCACCAATAGGAGTGATTCCCGAGTGCAGAGCCAGGGAGAATACCTGGGCATCGTTGAATGTGTCCCCCCCTCCCCAAACAAACAAAAAAAGAATTCCAGACCTGGAAGTTCAAAGATCTTGACTTGCCTCCAAAACAAGTGTCAATAAATAATAGTGAATGTGATGTGATTTCCAGTTCTGACACTTTTTGGCTATCTGACCAATCAAACTTGTGTTGGCCACATGCAAAGCAAGTGCCGTACCCACCATACTATCTCAACCCCCCCTTTTAAAAACAGGGGCTATTCCTTGTCCTGCCACAGAGGTGGGGTGGAGGGTATGGGGTGGGGGTGGTGAGAGGGATGCTGGGATCATTGGTGGTGGTGAATGGGCACTGGTGGAGGGATGGGTACTTGATCACTGTATGACTGAAACACAAGCACGAAAGTTTGTGAGTCTGTAACTGCACCTCACGGTGATTCACTAATATAAAATTAAAAAATAAAAATAAAAAACAGGTTATTCCTGGTGATACTCAGGGTCGCCAATGCCACACTTGGGGTGCTGGGGATGAAGGGTACACATCCCAGATGGAGCTTAGGTTCTCAAACATGTCAGGCATGTGTTCTACTGAGCTCTCCACACCCTTCCCCACCCCTACCCAGAAGACAGAGATTCTCCAAAAAAGGTTACAGAGAAACTTCTCTGTGACTGGAGTATACATGGAGATGCAAGAAAAGAGAAGTTGTCTGGCTGAATGAATGATGCGTGCAGGAGGCAATGTTCCTGCAGGGAATGAGGCTAGCTAACTCCTTCGGGAGAGGCAGGTTAGTAATAAATGAATCTATATATGAGCTGTTAAATAATAACAATATATTAAGTGTGCTGTGTGCAATTTACCAATTCCTTGTGTAACAACTGCCTAAAAGAAAGATTCCAAATGTTTCCAAATGTGCAGACGTTTCTAAACATATTTGGCTTACTGCCTGCTTTCTGGGGTGCAGGGTGGGGTGGGGGGAACCCAGTAGAAAAACCTTCTTCCTTTCAGTAAACAAACAGAAAGTGCCCCTGAACCTCCGCTGAGGTTCCTAACCCCACCAGGACCCTTGCATTGCCTTGTTCCAGACCCTCCAGGGGGCGCTGTTGCCCACGCCGGACCTCTGCCATCCGTCCGGGTCTCCTGCTTCCTCACCCATCCAGATGAGATTCATCTCCCAGATGACATCTCCCCTCAGCAACTCTCTCACTGCTCACAGTTCCACTGCCTGTAACTGGGAGTAGATGGGCAGAGAGGGAAAAGGGCAGTTCCCAGCCTAATTCCTCAGTCTCCTGGGGTGGGCTAGCTACGAAGATTCCACCTTCAGTGGAGCAGGATTACACAAACCTGATGGGAAAGATACACAGAAGCCCACTGAGCTCAGGGAGTGAAGACGGTGACACCCAGGGCTCAAACAGCACCAACCAGCTCTACAAACTCTCCGAGAATGACCTCGGGAACGCCACAGCGAGGGTGTTCCATGAGCTCAGAGAAACGATGGCACAGGCAGTCAGCAAGGCACAAGGAAGCATGAGTGGAAAAGAGGAAATTATGCTCAGAAGTGACAGAAATGACGGGTATGGGAGGTGATATAAAAAACCCAACAGAGTGCCTGGAGAGATAGCACATCGGATAGGGCGTTTGCCTTACACGCGGCCGACCCGGGTTCAAATCCCAGCATCCCATATGGTCCCCTGAGCATGGCCAGGGGTAATTCCTGAGTGAAGAGCCAGGAGTAATCCCTGTGCATCGCCAGGTGTGACCCAAAAAGCAAAAAAAAAAAAAAAAAAAAAAAAACCAAAAACCAAAAAACAAAAAAAAACCAACAGAAGTTCTGAGCAATAGGATAACAGCAGCTGAGAAGATGATCAAGAAGCATCAAGATGAGAGACAGGGGACCTTCAGAAGACAACAGAAGATGGAAAAGAATCTGAAAAAAAAAAAAAGTGGGTCCGTGTATGGAAAGGCAGATGCCCCTCTCACTGGTCCCTCTAGTGACTGCTTTAAGAAAGTAAAAGCCCACCATATGTATATGTGGGCTGGAGTGATAGCACAGCAGGTAGGGTGTTTGCCTTGCACGCGACGACCTGGATTCGACTCCTCCGTCCCTCTCAGTGAGTCTGGCAAGCTACCGAGAGTATCCTGCCTGCATGGCAGAGCCGGCAAGCTATCTGTGACATATTTGATATGCCAAAAACAGTAACAACAAGTCTCACAATGGAGACGTTACTGGTGCCCGCTCGAGCAAATTAATGAACAACGGGATGAGAGTGCTACGTTGCATATGCACTATATTTTACATACTACTTTCTAACAAATACCTTTTATAATATATAAAGAAAATCATGCTGGACCGGAGTAATGTTACAGTGACTAGGCATTGGCCTTGCATGTGGTCAGCCCGGGTCCAGTCACTGGCATCCCCTGTGGTCCCCTGAACCCACTAGAGAGATCTCTGAGCGCAGAGCCAAGAGCAAGCCCTGGGCACTGCTGGATGTGGCCCAGAAACACAGAGACAAGCATAAAAACCAAAAACCCCAGAACCCAATCACGCTTATTTAGGGGGCAAGTATCTTCAGACTGCAGAAACGAACAGAGATTCATATACTGAATAGTTAGAATCACAGAGAACTCCAGTTCCCAAGGAAAAGAAATGACCCAATAAAAAAAAAGGAAAGGAAATGTGAAGCACCAATAAACCGATGAAAGAAATACAACTTCATGCAACTATTAAAGGAATGCCCTAAAACCACAGTGAGCTCCATTTCATACCCATCTGGCAAAACTCTGCCTTAAAAGAGCAACGATAGTGAACATATTTTTTTACGTGGCCATTAACAGGGCCACGGAGTGTTCCGACAAGCTCCCATGAATAAGCTGACTTCCTTTAGCATAGAAACGGCCCAACTCCACGGCTAATCTCGGGGAGAAGTCTAGCTGCTGGATCATCCCAGTTCCACAGCTCTCGGAGTGGACAGCCACACACGTGGCCAGGCAAGACATCCATGTTTCACAGTTCTGACAGCCCAGGAACTTTGATGGAAAAGTGGCATAGAAGCCTACTAAGCTCAATGAGCAAAAAAACAATACACAGAAGGCTCAACTAGCACCCAAAAAAAGCTCAGTAAATTCTTAGACAATGACTTTAGTAACACCACTGTGAGATATGCATTGTCACACTGTATCACTGTCACTGTCACTATCATCCCATTGTTCATCGATTTGTTCGAGCGGGCACCAGTAACGTCTCTCATTGAGAGACTTATTGTTACTATTTTTGGCATATCAAATATGCACAGGTAGCTTGCCAGGCTCTGCCGCTCGGGCTTGATACTCTCGGTAGCTTGCCGGGCTCTCCGAGAGGGGCGGAGGAATCGAACTTGGGTCAGCGGCGTGAAAGGCGAATGCCCAACCGCTGTGCTATTGCTCCAGCCCATGCATTGTTACAATGCAATATAAATTATGTTGTGCCTGTGCAGGGGGCAAGTTGCGTGGGAAACTGGGACACGGACGGAGGGCAGGTCACACTGGTGGTGGGGCTGGCGCTGGAACTTGGAACACTTTAACAACTTGAGACTTGAACAACTGTATTATGAACAACTTTGTCAATCACTGTGTCTCAATAAAGTTTCAGACATTTGAAAAAAAAAGAAAAAAAGGAAGACCCGCTGCTCTGAGGTGGAGCAGTGCTGTAGTCTATGGCGCAAGGCCACACATGTGTGTTCTTCTCTATCAGCACATGATTTTTACACAGGTGGTGGGGCTTGGACATCGGCACGTCTCCTTCCTTCTGAGAGCAATTTCATGATACCTATTAAGCTCAACTGGTGCGCATGTTTTTTTTGTTCTTGTTTTTTGCTTTTTGGGTCACACCCAGCGATGCTCAGGGGTTACTCCTGGCTCTGCATTCAGGAATTACTCCTGGCGGTGCTTGGGGGACCATATGGGATGCCGGGGATCGAACCCGGGTCGGCCACATGCAAGACAAACGCCCTAGCCACTGTGCTATATCACTCCAGCCCTCAACTGGTGCGCATGTTAATTTAGCCTTTACACCAAGAAGTAACTTTCCCCTTTTGCCACATAGGTAAAAGCATAAACCTGTTCCCAGCTAAAAAAAAGAAAAAAAGAGTCTGGATTTCCATTGGCCTTGGGCCCCCTGTAGCCGCCCGAAACACTGAGAAGACTCTAAGCATGGGTGTTGTTCTGAAGTTCTACACCTAGAGCCTAGAGAAATGTGAAACCATACCTAGGGCCCCATTTTTATACACATATATCTCACTGCATCACTGCAATCACTATCATCCTATTGCTCATTGATTTGCTTGAGCAGGTACCACTAACATTTCCATTGTGAGACTTATTATTACTGTTTTTGGCATATTGGATATGCTATATTATATATATACATATATACATATACATATATATATATATATATATATATATATATATATCAAGCTCTGGGGCTGGAGGGGTAGTCCAGTGTGTAGGGCACTTGCTTTACATATGGCTGACCTGTGTTGGATTCTGGCTGTTAGGTGTGCCCCCCACCCGAAATAAAAAAAAAATAAATTCTTAAAAAAGAACATAAACCAAGATCTGGAAGTAACCTAAAATGTCAGCTAACAGCAGCATGGCGCCGTGAGCTCAGGCCATGCAGCTGAACACGGTATAGAAGGTTCAATGAATGAAAAAGCAACATGAATCAATGAGTCGGTCTCCACGGCCTAAGACTAAATAAAAAAGAACAGAAGACAAAGTGTACGATTCTAATAATAAGGCTCACGGATCCAAGAGGCCATA
Organism: Sorex araneus; assembly: GCF_027595985.1. Taxonomy (NCBI): domain Eukaryota; kingdom Metazoa; phylum Chordata; class Mammalia; order Eulipotyphla; family Soricidae; genus Sorex; species Sorex araneus. The sequence goes on from NC_073311.1 coordinate 46,049,893, forward strand.
AAAATGTCATTTCTACATACGTCCAAGGCAGCCATGTAAAAACACGCATGTTGGCTCGAGACCAGCCTGGAAGGCTGACAACTGCTGAGAGGGAATGAAAAGGAGACCAGGGGAGAGGGCGGGATGCCCTGCAGGGCGCACGCCACAGGTGGCCCGGCCTGGTCCGCACTGATCACGCCAGGGCTACCCTAACTCTTCAGAACAAGCGTCCACATGCTCTCACTGTCCTCCCCGGGGAATGTCTCCTGGAGACACCGAATGGACTGAGCCAGGAGGCGAGGGCAGGAGAGCCCAGAGGCACTGGCTAAGAACGGGAGTCATTTAAACTGTGGGTTGCAGGAGCCCAACGCCCCAGGGAGGAGCTTAGCTATCCCCTCTCAGAAGTTCCCACTTGACCGTCGATGGCGTCAACTCCAGCAGTAAAGCACCGCCTCCCCGCCACCTCCCGCTTCCAATCTCCTAACCCCGCCAGGCCTGTCTCGGCACTGGGAAACAGGGAAAATAACCCCTCCTCATGAGCACGGTGATGGACGGGTGTGGGACACTCAGGACTGGGCTTGGCACCGGGAGAGTGTGAGCACAGCGGCTGTGGTTGAAGAGAACGAATGAGTCAGACAAGAATGAACAACCCTACGACGTCCCAGCGGCGGCTCCAACCACTTTTCCACCTGGGAGACAAAATCTGGAGGAAAGCAACTTGCCGTCTGGAACTCTGTGCCTGTTGAACTGATGGATGCTGGGGTTGAGGGCAAACGGAAGGCAGCCGAAGACATTTTTGGGCAGGGAGAGCCCACAGCGCCAGGGGACTCGGGTTTGAGCTGGCACCACAAGGCCAGCCCCACCCCTGGCACTGTTGGGTGTTGCCCCAGAGGCCTTCCAGCTCCGCAGGGTCAAAGCCGTTCTCTGGCTGGCCAGAAGAAATGACCAAATCAAGGCACCAGCAGCATTACGCCTTGATTATTCCACGGCCTCGGAACCAGGGACCTAAACTTGAAAGGTCCTTGGCATATAGGCCCGGCCTCTCAGCTCTCTGAGAAAACGCAGGGTTCTTTGTGCTTTTTTGGTTTTGTTTTGTTACGTTTGGTCGCACCCGGCGATGCACAGGGGTTACTCCAGGCTCCGCACTCAGGAGTTACTCCTGGTGGTGCACGAGGGACCATATGGGATGCTGGGACTCGAACCCGGATCTGCCGCGTGCAAGGCAAACGCCCTACCCACTGTGCTATCACCCACATGGGGCTCTTTGAAATGGACGTGTCTGGCTTCTGTGGGTTCCAGCTCTCAAGCACCAGGGGGGAAAAATGTGCTGTCATACCCCAATCCCATGACTGCCCTCCTCACCCCTGCGATTCTCTCCCTCCCCTGCCAGCCTTCTCCCAGTTATGGGACTTACTTAAATTCCCTTCCCAAGTCATTTATTTCTGAACGTTCTACGATGACTTAAAATCCAAGCAGTTTCAAATGAATTGATTTTTTCCCCCCTCTTTTGCGGGCAAACCAAAGCTATCAGTGACTCCGTGGAATGCTGCATATAATGGATTATGAGGGCACCGTCAGTATCAGGTTCTCCTCCTTGCAGCATACTTTATTTTAAAACGAAATGGCTATTCCAGGAATGCATGCTTTTCACTGGAAAAACACATCGAAAAGCAAACCCAGGGCAGACTGTTTTCACACCGTCTGTTTGTTTTTTATGAAATATGCATAGCTCCTTTAGGTAAATAGACCTCCTGAAAAGGCAACTTTGTCATCCCCGCTAATTATGCATGTTCGAGATGTGCTGCTTGGGATTTAAATAAATATATGAAGTACAAGAATATGTATTTGCTTTGGATGATATTGATTCTTTAGGCCAGCTTCTTCTTTAAGCTAGAATGAACACGGCCACGCTTTCCCATGCTACATTCCCTCAATGCCCCAACGGCAAGTAGCAGTCTTGTATATCGAGTGAGGAGAGACACTTCTTTAGAGGAGGAATCGCTTAGAAATATGCTACAAATAAACACCAGGAGCAGCAAATTAGGGCCATCCTTCCCAAACCCTCACTTTCAGGACATTAAATTCATCCCGCCTATAAAAATATGCTCCCTTGACCCAGTTTCTAGACTAAAAACACTGCTCATTAAAATCCTGTATTTAAATTCATGCTAGGAAGACTTTATCCTAAATTAATCTACTCTTGATGATTCCAATGAAAGTGTCTTTTCTACAGCCTGAACTATTTTTGTGAGGTTGTTGGCGGGGGAAGGATGGAACAAAGATGAACCTTCTTTTAAGAGGGAAGCCACATAGTCACCAAACTCCCAAGAAATCCACTGCACACACACACACACACACACACACACACACACACACACACAAATAGTAAAAGCCCCAAAGTCTCGGGTTTGTGGTTCAGTGAGAGTGCCTTCTGCACGGCCACGTGAGGCTGAGTGTTCAAACCCCTGCACTGCTTCACACTACTGACTGTGACCCAGACTCCGCCGGTCTGAGCTCACTATCACAACCAGGTCAGTGAGCGACCTGAGTATATCGCAACATCAACAACGGAGGCCAAGGAGAGGGGGAAACGGTGGAGGCCTTCTGTCCGAAAGAAACTTTCAGAATGCTTTCTAGGAGACACACAACAGGCATAGCTCTCAAATTAGTTTTGGTTCTTTCTTTTTGGGTCATACCCGGTGATCCACAGGGTTACTCCTGGCTTTACACTCAGGAATTACTCCTGGAGGTGCTCAAGGGAACCCTACGGGATGCTGGAAATCGAACCCGGGTCAGCCATGTGCAAGGCAAATGCCCTACCCGCTGTGCTATTGCTTCAGCCCCTCATATTAGTTTTATTTTAAATTTTTTTAATTTCTAAATTTTTGCTTTTTTTGGGTCACATCCGGCGATGCACAGGGGTTACTCCTGGCTCATGCACTCAGGAATTACCCCTAGCAGTGCTCAGGGGATCATATGGGATGCTGGGAATTGAACCCTGGTCGGCCATGTGCAAGCCAAATAAATGCCCTACCTGCTGTGCTATCGCTCCAGCCCCTCATATTAGTTTTAAAAGGCAAACACTATATCCTAAAAAAGTGGATAAAAAAATCTAGAGAATTCACACACACACGTCAGAAAATGCAAGACTAACCATTACAATACAAATGAATATTAATACTGGGCAAAAGAAAGCCAAATACATATTCAATAGGAATCTACTTTTATAAATTTCAGAGCCATGCTAAGTTAAAGAGTATTATGTAGGTATCCAAATATACACAGCAAAATCATAAGAAAATACTTGTTAGCCACACCGTATGAATCAATTTGCTCTGTGGAGGAACACAGGGGAAAACATTATTGCTGGCCAGTTATAATTCTTACACTGAATGGCAGCATATGGTCATTCATTGTATCTTCTTTCTACCTTGTGAATGTGATCATTGCTTATGTATTCACTATTTAATACAGTTAAAATTTTTATTTTTTTAAAACATTTTTAAATGTAAAAATAATTTGTGAAACACTTGTTTTGTCACGGTGATTATGATAAGGTTCACAAATTTTCTAAGTGCAATTTAATTAGTTAAAAATTTTAAATATAAAATTTGGTTATATTGATCATTCCCCCACTTTTTTTTTTTTGACCATACCCAGAAGTTCTCTTGGCTCTGTGCTCTGTACTCCAGGTAGGCTTGAGGGACCATCGGGGTACCAGAGGTCAAAGCAAGTTCAGCCACATACCAAGCACGTGCCCTACCCACTGTACTATCTCTCCAACCTCTGATCATTTCCTTTATGTGACCATGCCATTCTCTTCCAATAATGCAAGGTACCCATCATAGCTGGACTGGAGTGATAGCACAGTGATAGGGCGTTTGCCTTGCACGAGGATGACCCAGTTCGATTCCTCCACCCCTCTTGAAGAGCCCGGCAAGCAACCAAGAGTATCTTGCCCGCACGGCAGAGCCTGGTATACCCGTGGCGTATTCAATATGCCAAAAACAGTAACAACAAGTCTCAAAATGGAGATGCTACCGGTGCCCACTTGAGCAAATCAATAAGCAACGGGATGACAGTGACAGTGACAGTGACCCATCATAGCTAATATCACTTAACATAAGTTCATGACAACCTGAGACATCAAGAAAAATGTCAAACAAGTCAGAAGATTCTAATTTCTAGCAAGCTAAAGGAAACAATATGGAAAATGGCATATAGTAACAGCTGTAAGAAACTGACATTTACTGATTGTTCTGGTATACATTAAGAAGACTGGTTTAAAACTGATCAATTTTCTTAGTGTGCAGCAGGAAGCCATGGAAGTGAAAGATGGGAAGGATGCAGAGCACGTTCCCTGGTCCCCTTAGGAGACCCCTCACCTCTGCCGAGAACGCTTTGAAGCAGGAGGGCTTTCTTTAGGTTACCCAGGCAAACATTTCAATGGAGAAAAGGATATCCCTTCACTAGACGTTGTCTTTCCAATATAAGTCTGACTTCAGAAAGCACATAATAAGTATTTTGAATATAGCCCTCAAGTTACTGGTGGGGGGGTCTTTGAGTATGAGAATTATAGGCAACTTGACGACGATGAATAATTGTTGAATTGTGACAAGAAAAAAACAAAACCTAAGAAATGCAAAAGATCCTTATGAAACAAGGACCTTTCCTCACATGCGCTTGAGAGAGAAATCTGTTTCTTCATTTCACAAGGTGACATATGGTCTCAGAAAACAGACTTTAAACTATCGCTTTGACTCTACAGAAATTGAGTAGTAGATATTGTTAGAAATGGAACTACCTGAAAAAAAGAAAAGAAAAGAAACGATCTGAAATACAATTTGACTGCAGGTAAATTGAAGAAAACAACTCCCTAAAAAAGACATCTCACTGCAGGGTGGGGGTGGGGGTGGGGTTAGGGGTGTGGGAGATTAACTGGGGACATTGGTGGTGGAAAATGTAGACTGGTGAAGGGATAGATGTTGGAACACTGTATGACTGAAACACAGTCATGAATAACTTTGTAACTGTGTATCTCACAGTGATTCAATTTTAAAAAGCTTTTTTTTTTTAAAGACAACTGATTGACAGAAGGAAGAGATAAAGAAATAACTGAGTAATTTGAACCCTAGGAAATAGACTTTTTTAAAAAATAAGGGTCAAAAGTCATTGGTTAGGGACTGAATATAGAGAAAAGCAGCAAACAGCACTGGACATTCAAAAGCAAGGAGCATCATTAACCTAATATCTCAGAAAAAGCAACAAGAAGAAGTGACACATGCAAAAGCTCCACAAATAATCAAGCTGGACTTGCATAGGATTTGAGAGACAGACTCACATTGGATTCATTAATGTAATTATTGCTGCTGCTGAAATGCTACCACAATGACTTAAACATCTATAATGAAAGAAAAAGGGTGATGCTTTGGTAGAAATTTTCCAAACACGGATTGTGGCCTACCTAGAGTTTACAGTTAAAATGAACAGTGAAAGGGGCTGCAGAGATAGTACAGCAGTAAGGTGTTTGCCTTGATGCAGACAACCGGGTTTCAATATCCTGCACTGTATATGGTTCCCCAAATCAGCCAGGAATAAATCTTGAGCACTGCCCAGTGTGGCCCCCTCAAAAAAAGAGAAATATATGTGTATCTATACTCACTGAAAACCACCCAAGTGTCTAACAATAGATGGTTGGACAAAGAAGCTATGGTATATGTACACAATGGAATATTATACTGTCGTAACAAAGGATGAATCCTTGCAGTCTGTTGCCACAGAGATGAAACTGGAGACATGATGTGAAGTAAGCCAGAGGGAGAAGAACAAATGACAGATGATCTCATGCCGTGGTAGACAGAGAGAGAGAAAACAAGGCAACAGACAGTTTCTAATGAGGACCAACGTGTGGCCTCTGAAAGCAAATGTGAGATTTCTAAGCAGCGGGGGTAGAGGCTTGAGGGAAGGTGGACCAGGGGTGAAACTGATCCGGTGAAGGAGGGTCCTGAGCACTATGGTGGTGGTGGCGAACATGCAGTAACTTCATTCATCAAAACTATGAAAGTGAACAGTGGTGCCCTGCAGCTTTGTCTGAGTGAAAAACAAAAAGTGGGTCCAAGAATTTGAAATATCCTTATAGGCATGGGGAGCTCTTTAGCCATGGCAATAGTCACCAGAATCAGAACTTTTTGTTGTTTTGTTATTGTTGTGGGGGCACACTCAGTAGTGCTTAGGGGGCACTCCTGTCTCTACAACTCAGAAATTTCTCCTTGTAGTACTCAGGGGACCACATGGGATGTTGGGAATAGAACCCAGATCGGCCACAGGCAAGACAAGTGCTCTACCCACTGCACTCTGGCTCTGGCCCCCAGAACCGCGTTTGAATCCATTAAATCTGCAAACAACTTGATTTGCTGAACACACCTTAGAGCCAGCCAGTCAACGACCGTCCTGGTTTCTGAAGGACATAAAATTAGGGAAAGAATTTCTTCCACCCAATAAATGCTCCTGAGGCCCAACCAAACCATAAGAGCCACACCCGAGTGACTTTATTAGTCCAGAGGACATCAGCTCCGAGCTCTGGAATTTCTGCAAGTCCCTGACGTCCACGCTTCCCTTACATGGATCCCTGGGTAAGATCATGAGTTTGCTTGGTTGGGGAGAGACTGTCCAACCCAGGCTTAACTGCCTTACCACAATGAACAAAAAAATGCAACTGTCTTTTCCTTCAAATACTAAGTGATGACACCAACATCCTTTGGTATCCCTTAAATGTCCCTTTCAGTAGACGCAAATATTTAGAGACTTATTGTTTTACTTGTTTCCCATCAGGTGTGGAATAAATAGTAATAATAATAACAACAACAACAAAAATAAAAATGTACAGTAGCTTTGATAAACAATATGAACATGTAGCTTTAAGATTAGAAGGAAAAAAAAAAGTCACACGACACTGAAGATTTGTTCTCTAAAAGAGCTTTCCAAAAACTGAGTTGTAGAATCATTCAGCTTTGAGAGTGAATATTCCGGGGCGGCTGCCAGCCCAGTTTTTATTCTGACAAATTCACATGAGTAAATACCTCCTAGACTTTTCCACGAAGAGCTTTCACCTAATTGTGCTGGGTGCAGCTTCGGGGGGGAGGGCATCCAAGCCCCTCTGAGTTGGTGTGCAGTCTTGGCCAGAGCCGGAGTGTGGGCAGGGATGCCTGGCTGGGGGTGGGGTGGGGAGAGAGAGAGAGAGAGAGAGAGAGAGAGAGAGAGAGAGAGAGAGAGAGAGAGAGAGAGAGAGAGGGAGAGAGAGGGAGAGAGAGAGAGGGAGAGAGAGAGGGAGAGAGAGGGAGAGAGAGAGAGAGGGAGAGAGAGAGGGAGAGAGAGAGGGAGAGAGAGGGAGAGAGAGAGAGAGGGAGAGAGAGAGGGAGAGAGAGAGGGAGAGAGAGAGAGAGGGAGAGAGAGAGGGAGAGAGAGAGAGAGGGAGAGAGAGAGGGAGAGAGAGGGAGAGAGAGGGAAAGAGAGAGGGAGAGAGGAAGAGAGGGAGAGAGGGAAGGAGAGAGGGAGAGAGGGAAGGAGAGGGAGAGAGAGGGAGAGAGGAAGAGAGGGAGAGAGGGAAGGAGAGAGGGAGAGAGGGAAGGAGAGGGAGAAGGAGAGAGAGGAAGAGGGGGAGAGAGGGAGAGAGGGAAGGAGAGAGGGAGAGAGGGAAGGAGAGGGAGAGAGGGAAGGAGAGAGAGGGAAGGAGGGAGGGAGGGGGAGAGACAGAGAGAGAGGGAAGGAGGGAGGGAGAGAGGGGGAGAGAGAGGGAGGAGAGACAGAGGGAGGGAAGAAGGGCTGGAGGGGGGAGGTTTGCCGCTCTGCCCCGGGCGCTCTCCTCCTCCCCCTGCCTGGCCCAGTCTGGCCTTCTCCCTGCCTTACTGGCCTTACTGCGGGGGAACAGAACTCAGACTCCCGAGGAAGCCGGGCGTTCTTTTACCTTCTTGGGTGCATTCCTGACCTCGAGCCAAGCCCACTGAGCTGGAGAATCCATGAGAAACAGACTGAGGAGCAGGTTTCAATTTCCAGACCCCATTCCCTCAGCTCTGCTAGGTGTCACCAGCCCGTGTCGCCGGAACACAATCACGAGAACTCAGCCGTGACAACCTCCTGCTTTGAAAGCAGCCACGTGAATCGACTCCTGGGGGCGGTGGAGACGTGCCCGAGCCCCGGGGCAGAGTGCTCGGGAGAGCCTTCATTCCCCGGAGATCCCGTCTCCTGGGACCCTCCCTGGGCCGGAGAAGGGGCCAATTTATTCTCGCAAAGCACTACGGTGAGGGGTGCGGGCTGGAGACAGAGGCCTGGGGGAAACGGAACTTTTTAAAAATGGAATCACCATGGGGTACACAGTTAAAAGTTGTTTGTGATTGGGTTTCAGTCAAACAATGTTCCAACACCCATCCCTTCACTGGTGTACATGTCCCACCCTAGTTTCCCTCCTGCCACCCCTCCCCCTTTCTTCTTCTTCTCTCTCTCTCGTTCTTTCTCTCTCTCTCTCTCTCTCTCTCTCTCTCTCTCTCTCTCTCTCTCTCTCTCTCTCTCTCTCTCTTTCCTTCTGGGCGTTATGGTTCGCAATGCAGGTACTGAAAGGTTATCGCGTCTATCCCTTTACCTCCTTTCAACACTCAGGTCATTTCTATCACTGTCATAGCGGTCCCTTCTCTATCCTAACCACTCTCCCCTTTAACCTCTGGGGACAAGTTTCCAACCATGGCCCAGTCCTCCTGGCCCCTGTTTCTAGTGTTCTTGGGTATTAGTCTCATACTATATATTTTTTGTATATCACAAATGAGTCCAGTCGTTCTATGTCTGTCCCTGAGAGAAGCTGAACTTGGCTCAGCTGACACAAGGACAACTGGCTCATGGGTGTGTGGGGACTGGTGATGTCACCTGCCTCACTGTGGGCCTCCATGAGCACAGCCCCCGGCTCCTAACTAATGTCCCCAAGTGTTGGCCATCTTACTTTTGAAACTTAGGTGTATATCGGGACAGTCGGCTCGGATCACCAAACCCCAAGAAGGGGACTGTCAGAGGCAGGAAACACTCAGAAGGAACAACGTGAGGGAGAGCGAGGTAAACCGGCTTCCAGATGACCTCTAATATACCACAGTACTCTTATTCCCGGGGGCTGGAGCGATAGCACAGCGGGTAGGGTGTTTGCCTTTCACGCGGCCGACCCGTGTTCGATTCCTCCACCCCTCTCGGAGAGCCCGGCAAGCTACTGAGAGTATCGAGCCCGCACGGCAGAGCCTGGCAAGCTACTCATGGCTTATTGGGTATGCCAAAAAATAGTAACAATAAGTCTCACAATGGGAGACGTTACTGGTGCCCACTCAAACAAATCGATGAGCAACGGGATGACAGTGACAGTGACTCTTATTCCCGATGCCGAGGTCGCCAACCCCATCAACTATGACACATAACGTCTTGGCACAAAGAGGTGAGTGTGGTTTTCTAGGTTAAAAATGCCTCATGAGAGCCACTGGGAACCCGGAGAAGACTGTTTTAGGCCAAACCAATCTAACGTTTAGCATTGGCCTTAAATAGACCTAGTCAGGCCGGAGTGATAAGACAACGGGGAGGGCATGTGCCTTGCACATAGCTGACCCTGGTTCAATCCCCGGCATCCCATATAGTCCCCTGAGCACCGTCAGAGTGATTCCTGAGTGCAGAGCCAGGAGTAGCATCGCCAGGTGTGACCCCAGAAAACAATGAAAACAAACAAACAAAAAACCCAGACCTAGTTGAGGGCCCAGAGGAGAGGCGACCCAGGGGGATGTCATGAGTGTCCCCACACGTGTTCCACACATCCTAGAGGTGATCCCAATGGTCTATGAGTCACTCCCAATGAGTGTACTATGAGTGATTTTGGACACACCACAGACAGAAGTGAGGAGAAAGCATACAAAAATGGATGTGACCCAGAGAGAGAGAAAGAGAGAGAGACAGAGACAGAGAGAGACAGAGACAGAGAGACACAAAGAGAGAGAGACAGAGACAGAGACAGAGAGACAAAAGAGAGAGAGAGAGAGAGAGAGAGAGAGAGAGAGAGAAGTGCCTGTGGTAGGTTGGTGGCGGGGGTGTGGCGCGAGGTGGTAGGAGGGATACAGGGGATACTGTTGGTGGGAAATGTACTCTGGTGGAGGGATGGGTGTTGGAACACAGTATGACTGCAACCTGATCACGAAAGCCTTGTAACTACATCTCACAGTGGTTTAATTAAAATGAATAAACTTTAAAAAAAATAGAGCATAGAGCTGGAAAGACAGTTCCAGGGGCTGAAGCATGTGTCGTGCAAGCATGAGGCCTGACTAACACATGGCACACCCCAGCAACATGTGGGGGTGAGCCCGGGACCCCAGCGCCATCACGGCCAAGGGGCAAATCGAAGGACTGAGCACTGAACCACACAACCTGGTTGGCTGAATAGCACTAGGAATGGCCCCTGCAGCCCACGAGCACTGTTTGGGATTATTTAAAAAAAAAAAAGCCAAAACAAAATAAATAAAATAAGGCCAGAGATGTTATGAAACTTGGCTGAGGACACAAAACAAGTTGCCGAGAGGAACTTCAGACTCAGTCCAAGCCTGAAGGGCTCCGTGTTCTTCCTACAATGTTCTGCAAGTTGGCGCCTTCCCTCTTTCCCGTCCTTTGTCCTCAGTGGCAGTCTGATTTATGAGTATTTTCCTTCTGTGGAAACACTTATTTTTAAGTCCTCATAATTAAAAAAATGACACTGAATCATGTGCATGTGACTTCAGAACTAAGATGTTGTCAATGGTGCTGTTAGTAAGTGTCACGACTCTATTTATGCCCCGAGCATGTTCGACTCGATGATAAAAGAAAGAGATTTGCTCTCAGTTGACATTGCTTGCGTTGTGGTTGTATTCGCATCACAAATGTGTGATTCAAAACTACCAGGCGCTGTCCTTTATAAAACAGAAATGCTTCTTCTGGAATGCATGAATCAATATCCTGCTTCTAAACTATTCACGATCACGATCACAAAATCCCGTTAATCATCGATTTCTCAAGCGGGCTCAGTAACCTCTGCATTCGTCCTTTCCCTGAGATCTTAGAAGTCTCTCTCGACTCGGCCCTCCCAACAATGTTGCACTGGGGGCTCTTTCAGGGTCAGGGGAATGAGATCCAGCTTGTTACTGGATTTAGCATATGAATACACCATGGGAAGCTTGCAAGGCTGTCCCATGTGGGCAGGAAACTCTCAGAAGCTTGCCAGCTTTTCCCAGAGGGAGAAGTAGGCTACAAGATATCAGGAGCTTGCTTTTAAGTCTCTGGATGGTGGCTGTTGATGAAATTACACACACCTGGGTTCCTCTGCCCATACCTTCATGCGTGAGGCCTGTCCGAACGTGTGGAGAGGGGCCTCGAGCATGGCTGTGGCTAGGTTCCGGTGGTCTTCGGCTGCCAGGAGCTCTGCTCGGGGTGGGGAAGGAAGCTGGAGCCCATCCCCTCCGAGGGGCCCCGGAGAAGACAGTCAGGTTGCGGGCAAGAGACTCTCTGCCTCTAAATTAGTTTTTAATCTAAACTATTATGAAGAATATTTTCTTTGGGGGTGGGGCACAGCAATAGTTCAGTGAGTAGGGCATTTGCCTTGCATGCATCCAACCCAAGCTTGATTCCTGGCATCCTATTTGGTCCCTCAGCACTGCCAGGACTTAGCACAGAGCCAGGAGTAAGCTCTGAGCACTTCTAGGTGTGACTCCCATACCAAAAATAATATTTTTCTTTTTCCTTTTTTTCTCTTTTTCTGTGAGCTGGGGGTTTGCTGAGTATTTCTTGAGAACATGGATCTGTTGGGGAATGGTGCAAAATGGTGCTATCTGTACATAAGTATAACATTTAAAGCAAATATAAGGATGGAGAGTAGATTAAAGACGGGAGCAGACGGGGAATGCTGGAGGGAGGCGGGTGAGGCCAGAACCAGCCCAAACAGAGCCCCAGCAGCTGAAAACCTCCACACTCCGTAATCGACGCCAGGCTCAAGGCGACTCCACTCCTTACCAGGAGCCTCATCCAGAAATTGATCTGCAGATAAACTCAGGTGTGCGGGTTTTGTGACTGAAATCTCCAGGCTCTCATGGAGTCAGGGATGAGCTACCTCCCTCCATCTCCCTGGTCTTCTGAAAGCCCTGGAAGTCACGCCCATGAACTGCCTCTGGCGCCACATAAGCTCATCAACTGGCCATGAGCTAGAGACTTGAAGGAGATCAACAAGTTGCAGAAATGCTTCTGGACCCCGCGCCAAGCTGAGTCATCAGGGGCACCCAAAGTCACCAATCCAGTTAAAGCTTTAACTCCTACTATATCACCCCATTCAAAAATTTTTTAATTCCTGGAGTGCATGGCTGCTCGATATCACTTATAAACCAGAAGCACTCCACACTGGATGGGATGTAAACCAACCGACCTCAATAAACAAGATATCAACACAGAAGGCCTAACCGGTAACAACATGTTAGTAATCTCTTATACAAGGGCTTAAGGGCTCCGTGGTGAGATACAGTGATCTTCACATACTTTCTTCTGGGCAAACATCTTTTGACCATTTTTAGCCAATTATTTATAACAAGAAATATAAAATGAATTATTCAGGGCCTGCGATAGGGACAGGCTTGAGGGGTAGTTGAGAAAATTGAAATAATGGTGGTTGGGAGATGCAAGGGTGGAGGGATTGGTGTTGGACTACTGACTGCGACAAATCATCTTAAACAACTTTACTAAAAAATAAAGATAAAACAAACAAAAAGATGGGAGCATATGCCTTCTAAGCAGGGGGCCCCAAGTTCGATCTCTGGCACCACATGACCTCCCCACCCCCAACCAAATACCACCACATACAGCTCTGGTGGTTCCCAAGCACTGCCAGATCTCAGAAACAGGGTATCACAACCAGGTCAATTCTCGCTGGACTTGCCCCCCACCCTTGAGTACTGTTACACAAGCCCCCCCAAATTAATAAAAATAAATATTATCTACTGAAAGTTTATAAATAAGGAGTTTGTAATTTTTTTTTTTTGCTTTTTTTTTGGGTCACACCCGGCGATGCACAGGGGGTCACTCCTGGCTCATGCACTCAGGAATCACCCCTGGTGGTGCTCAGGGGACCATATGGGATGCTGGGATTCGAACTCGGGTCGGCCGCGTGCAAGGCAAACGCCCTACCCCCTGTGCTATCACTCCAGCCCCCCCTGTAATTTTTTTTTAATCTTTAAAATTTTATTGAATCACTGTGAGATAGTTACAAGCTTTCATGTTTGGGTTACAATCTCACAATGATCAAATACCCATCCCTCCACCAGTGCACATTCCCCACCACCAGTATCCCAGGTATACCCCCCTTTCCCACATTCCCCCTGCCTCTAAGGCAGACAATATTCCCCATACTCTCTCTCTACTTTTGGGCATTATGGCTTGCAACACAGACACTGAGAGGTCATCATGTTTGGTCCATTTTCTACTTTCGGCATGCATCTCCCATCCCGACTGGTTCCTCTAGCCATCATTTTCTTAGTGATCCCTTCTCTATTCCATCTGCCTTCTCCCCTCCGATCATGAAGCAGTCTTCCAGCTATGGGGCAATCCCCCTGGCCCTTGTATCTACTGTCCTTGGGTGTCAGCCTCATGTGATGCTACCCCACACTCCACAAATGAGTGCAGTCCCTCTATGTCTGTCCCTCTCTTTCTGACTCATTTCACTTAGCATGATACTCTCCATGTTTATCCATTTATAAGCAAATTTCATGACTTCATCTCTCCGAACAGCTGCATAGTATTCCATTGTGTAGATGTACCAAGTTTCTTTAACCAGTCATCTGTTTTAGGGCACTCAGGTTGTTTCCATATTTTGGCTATCGTGAACAGTGGTGCAATGAATATATAGGTACAGATGTCATTTCTACTGTGCTCTTTTGCATCCTCAGGATATATTCCCAAAAGTGGTATTGTGGGGTCGTATGGAAGCTCAACTTCTAGTTTTTGAAGAACTGTCCATACTGTTTTCCATAAAGGCCGGACCAGTCGGCATTCCCACCAACAGTGAAGGAGCGTCCCTTTTTCTCCACATCCACGCCAGCACTGGTTGCTTTTGTTCTTTTGAATGTGTGCCAGTCTCTGTGGTGTGAGATGATATCTCATTGTTGTTTTGATTTGCATCTCCCTGATGACTAGTGATGTGGAGCATTTTTTTCATGTGCCTTTTGGCCATTTTTATTTCTTTTTTGAGAAAACTTCTGTTCATTTCTTCTCCCCATTTTTTGATGGAGTTGGAGGTTTTTTTTCTTATACAATTCTACAAAGTATCTTGTATATCCTGGATATTACTACCTTATTAGATGGGTATTGGGTAAATATTCTTTGTAATTAAGGATTTTGTAATTAAGGAGATACCTATCTTTATATTTTATTAACATATATTTTACATTTGCTAAGAGTAGTTTAATATTTGCTTTTGTTTTTTGAGCCACACCTGGCTGTACTCAGGAAGTACTCCTGGATCAGTGCTCAAGAATCACCCCTGGTGGCACTCAGGGGGCCATATGGTAGCCAGGGATTGAACTCAGGTCCGATGCATGCAAGACAGGTGCCTTCATCTCTGTGCTATCTCTCTGACCCCCGAGTAAGGACATATTTATTGATATTAACTCAAGTTTCTCATCAGTTCATAAACATATTCTGATTCTTCCCTCAAAACAAAATATGTTTTAGGAATGAAAAGGGATGTAGATCAGCAAGAGAGTATATACATCACATGTATGAGGCCCTAGGTTCAATCCTTGGTCCTGAAAACATAAGTAAATCCACACATAAACAATGGGCAGACTGAATGAACTCCAGGCAGAGGCCGAAGTCTGACTGTGACGTTACAGAGAACATGAGTGTGTCCCTTAGTCACGGGGCATCTCTAGCCTTCTGATGCATTTAAACTTGACCTCCACAACCAAGACAGACTCCAGGAGGCAGAGGCAGTGCCTTCTCCTTTCCCTGAACAGTCACTGGCACAACACCTGGTGGACCACATAGGCTACAGATCTGAGTGGACCTCATGGCATTCTGGCACTGACCGTGCCCAAACTCTGCTCAGAAGCTGCAGTATTCCCTGATTTAAGGGAAGCATTTTTGTTTCTCCCATGTGAGAAAACAGAGTCAGGAGGGAAAGTTCTACCAGCAAACTTACACCAGGAAATCCCGATGGGACTGGAGGCTGCTAGAATTTCATCTGGCTTCTTAAGAACCTAATGTTCCATAGGAAGCAATCAGTGCCTCAAGGAAGAAATCCAAGATTTTATTTAGAAATAGTTCTGATTCACTGTTTACCAAATAGAGGACGAAACACTTGTTGGAGTTCATTAGGTATAAAGGGCTTGAAAAGTCTATTTCTTTCCTTCCTCATTGAGATTATTTTTTTTAATAGCAGGGAAAAAAAGCTAACATTCCCCATGCACTTATCTTTTTGTTCCTTTTAGGATATCTCATCCAAATTTTTCTGTCTTTTGCACAGAGAGACGGTATCGTTAGGATTTCTAATATAGAACGAAGGAAGACTTTAAATTAAATAGGAAAGAGGAGCAAGATGTACTTTTCTGTTCTTTCTCTGCACAAAGACTGCCTGTCTGGGTGATTCATCGTTGCTACCTGTGTACCTTCTTAGGTTTATTATGCTGTCCAGGGACATGAACTTTGGGGCCAGAATGTGGCTCAAAAAGGAAAATAAAAGAACAAGATACACTAGCTTTGAAAAGATGGTAAGGAATAAGATAGCAAATGAAGTAAGCGATAGAAAACCCTGAAGAAAGCATCAAATTCCCTTCCTAAGCTACATCTTTCACTGGAGGCCGACAAGGCTCATCACAGTCTGACAGGCTCTTGAATGCTTTCTTGATGTCATAAATAACAGACTCTGAATGAAGCATGTGACTTAGATCTGCTGGCAGAGGAAATCACTGCTAGTCACTACACTTAGTTCTAGAGAAGGAACCCAACTGTGGCTAAGTCTGAAGAGGCAAGTACCCTGGTTCTGAGAAATGAAAGTTAGGAGTTCAACAGGTAAATCAGATATAGTTGGAAAGTTATGTTCTATTTTTTCCTTCTTTTTTTTTTCTTTTTTGGCTACACCTGGAGACACTCAGGGTTACTCCGGGCTCTGTACGCAGGTATCACTCCTGGTGCTGCTCAGGGGACCAGATGGAATACGCCAGGGATTGAACCTGGGCCTGTTGCCTGCAAGGCAAGCATCCTACCCATTGCACATAACTTCTCCAGCCCCCAAAAGTTATGTTTTAAAGCCAAACAACAGTACTCGTAGCCCCCTGCCAGCAGCTGCATAAATGTTGACTATGAAAATGAAAAAAAAAAAAGAAAAAAAGAAATACAGGATGGCGAGCTCTGGGTCGATCCACTCTTTACTACTGAAAACAAAATATTAATACAAGAGACTAGTCATGTACCAGGCACAAGTGTCGTTCATACAGTGCTCTGGCCTGGACATACTCCAAACAGCTGCTCGTGACTGTTCACCGTGCAAGAGGATGAGGAAAAGTACAACTCCTACTTACTGGTTAGTGATCTTAATGTCACATGACACAAACTTCTAATTACAAGACACTGATACCCAAATAGTGCAATGTGTGGTGCATAAATCAATGTTTAATTTTAAAAGTCCTTTTAAAAGGGGCATCATGAGAGTCCACCTAGGGCAAAATAAGATACACACACAACCAAGCTAAGTTCCAAACAATTTCAGACGCAAGTTGACCTTTACTCTTCCCTGGAGGTAAGAAATAACTACTGGGCCAAAAGTAGAGAGCTAATATGCTGTAAACAGACTTTAATGCTGACATCTTACATCAAAGCTTGAGCTTCAGGACTCCTCAATATGGAGACGTACACTCACAAGAAGAGACAGACCCGCATAAATGAACCTACGCTATTCTCGTGAACCATCAATCCACCTCATCAACAGTTAACTCATGGTCTGTTTACTCTATTTTACTCTGTTTACATTCCCTCCTTTAGCTTTCCTTGGATATCAAATCATCATCTAAGTATTTCAATAACATCTTAAAATTTTTGAATGAACATTAACAGAGTTTGTGGGGTTTGTGTCTTATTTTCATTTCCTTAAAATACATATTACACATGCATATGCATATGTGTATCTATATATATATATGTGTGTGTGTGTGTTTGTGTGTGTGTGGTCAATCCCAGTGCCTAAGAGAACTGAACTACAAATAGAAATATGCTCTCACAATGCTGCCTTTATCAATAGACCAAAAAATTGTTTCTGAATTGTTCCCAAGAGGCTGAGAAATGAATCTTCTTTATGAAACTTATACACAGAGGGAACATCAATGACAATAACTATATCAGATGCAGCAATAAAGGCAGTCAGTAGTAAAAAGGCATGTGAAATAACTCTTTGATAGGGTATTGAAAGTAAAACCAGAAAGTTACTCCCAAGTGGTTCATTCCTTTTTCTTCCCTCCACACTAAGACCTTGAGAATTAAGTCTGGGTTTATAAATGCTGTGACTTATAACCCATCCTTGTAGAATGAAGGTTTAAAGAATAAATGAATGAACAATTTGATAGGTGATATTTAGTAAATATCTCAGGCACTATGGGAGAGTTTAAAATATCAATAGCATCATAGAGTTTTGTTATTTTAATAAATTTTTGTCTTCCTCCCCCAGCATTTTTGGCCTTTCAACATCAACACTTTCTAAATCTTATTTGATCTACTCCTTTCCATAGTTAGATGCTATGTACAACTTTTCTTTCAGCGATAAGCTCTGTGTTTTTTCATTCCGACACTGTAATTCAATAGTCTCAAAAAATATGATATTTGTGTATACTTAACACGGTGCTAATACATTGCTTATTATAAAATAAACAGAAAAATAGAACTAGAACTTATTTTAAACAAATAAGGTAAAATGGATAAATATTTAATCACTTCCCATACACAATGCATTGCTTTGCAAGTACTTTACTTTGAAAAGCACTGATTTACATAAAAAAAAACCCAAATCTCATAGTTTTGTGAGAAGTGAATCAGTGTACACAAAGTAGAACAGTGCCAGCTCTATATGAAAAAAACATCAATGGCAGTCATTTCATTGCCACGATCATGAACAACACGGTTTATCTGGACCAGAAAACGTCTCTGTATCATCCCTTTAGCCTCACCCCTATGTAAAGCCCCTGGAATGCCAAATCCAAAGGCTGTGCTTCAGAGAGTTATTAGAATGCATCTCTCTAAAGAGTTAGGATCTTGCCCTGCAGGAGACAATAATACTGTAGTTTAGCAAGAAGCCATGTCCAAAAGGCCAAAGCAAAGTGGGAACAATTGGTAAAACTAAGGATGAAGTCTATGAGTAGTTGTTTTAAGTACTTTGCTGGTCCTTCAACAACAACAACAAAAACTAAGGATGAATTTACATAAAAATGACTCAATTGAAAACATGCAATTAATAACTGCAAGGGGAAAAAAAAAGAAGTATGATCCTAATATATATGATCTAAATCTCCGGTAAACAGCTGAGGGCCTGGTAATACAAATACTGACAATTTGCTTAACTAAAACTATGACACAACTATATGGTAAAGAAGGGAAACATTAACTTCAAAATGATCAGCTTTAATTAGTAAAAATCCAAAGGAGATCAGCCAGAAATTGTAAGTTTAGCCATGATACTTTAAGAAATAAATCTTTTTAAAGTTGGGGTGTGGGGGCTTGAGTGATAGCACAGCGGGTAAGGTAGTTTGCCTTACACACGGCCAACCCGGGTTCGATTCCCAGAATCCCATATGGTCCCCCAGCACCACTAGGTGTAATTCTTGAGTGCAGAGCCAAGAGTAACCCCTGAGTATTGCTGGGTGAATGTGACCCAAAAAGCAAAAAAAAAAAAAAAAAAGTGGGGCGGGGGAAGCAGAATAATAAAGCAGCGGGTAGACCACTGGCCTCACACACACAGCTGACTCAGGTTTGATCCCCAGCACCCCATATAATCCCACAAGCACTGCCAGGAGTGACCTCAGGGCCAGGATTAAGCCCTGAGCACAGCCAGGTGCAGCTCCAAAACAAAAATTACTTCAAAGTATCTCTGAGGGATATGACTCAACACAGAATCTACCTTTAGTATTAATTTTAATTTACATTTTGGTAAATCAGTTCAATTCCCTCCTCCCTCTCTGTTCCCTTTCCCCTTCCTCTTCCCACTCTCTTTATATATATATATATATATATATATGTATATATGTATATATATGTGTGTGTGTATATATATAAACCTCAGAAGCATAAGAGAGAAAAGATTTAGAAAGGCAGGAAAGTCTCCCTGAAAGAAGAAAAAAAGAATAAGGAAAAGAAATTTATGAAAGAGTTATAGAAACCAAGTAAGATTCTAGAAATCTGATTTCTGGAATAAGATTCCAGAAGAGGGAACAATCAAATACATTAATTCTGAAAAAAAAAATTAAAACAGAAGAACATGAATTTTTTTTAGGTTGAAAACAATGGCTAAACAATGGTCAACAACACAGAAGAGAGACACCCCAAGTAAGGCACATTAACGTGAAATATAAGAAAAGGAAGACAGAGACAATCTTCTGGACCAAAGGTGTACATACATGAGATCAGTATTGCATGTGCCACTCAGCTGTTCTCAGTGTTCAAGTTGAAGGCAAAGAAATGATGCCTTCCAAATTCCAAAAGAAAAATCATTCTATATCTTTGTCAATCTACTCACACAAACGTATCATGCAAAGGCTCAAAAAATTTACCCCCCCCCCCAGCATTCTTTCCCAGGGATCAATAAGAAGATATGTCCTCTTATTTTTTAAAGAACAATTGTTTTAAAGAGACACAAAAATCATGAAATCAGGAAATGTAAAATTTGTAATGCTCATGCTTATATGAGTGATGCTAAACTTAAAGTGGTGCTAAACTTAATGCTGACTAGAAGATGAGATGAATAAGAAGGCATTTCATTGATTCTTTAAATGTCAAAATATTTGACATTTTAAATGTCAAAATATTTTCATGAGTCTTTAGATTTTATTTTTATAAGTTAGTTATCCTTTTACAAGTCTGGACATAAAAAAGGGAAAGGTTTTAACTCTTACCTGTAATACAGCGGCAAATAAGTATACCACTATGAAGATTACAGTTAAAGACGTGTGACCACTTTTCATCAAGTGAATAGTGTAGAGGAAAATTAAATGTCCAGGAATTACTAAAAGCAGCAGAACTTGAGCAGACTTATTATTTACTCCTGCAATACAAAATGTAAAAGTTGCTGAGAAATCATATTTTGGTAAAGAATAGGCACAGTTATTAAAAATTTGAAGAGCAATTTCAGGCTTTTATACTGCACAGCATCACATAAAATACACTTGCTAAAAATAAAGTTCAACTATTTACAATTCACTTAATTTTCTGACATTCTCACTACATATGTGAATTAAATTAAAGGGGGCTGAACAGACTTATTAGGAAGAACATTGATCAGACTTTAATAGTTATCATAAGAAAAAGGGAGGTTAGTGAAAAACACGAAATACTTAAAACACTTAGAATGCTTTTCTTTGACTTTCTCTTCAGGGTTCTTTCACTGATATTATCACATTGGGCATTTCTGATCCTTATTCAAAGGATCAAAACTTGCATTTACTTTGATCAGAAAGAAAAAGGAGAAGAACTGTGTGGCTTCAATGTGTGGTCTTGGACCAGGGACACAGTTCAGCAGGTTGAAGCTCAAACTGCATGAAGGTACCCAGGGTTGAATCCTGGACCACTTGGCCCCATATCTACTGAGCTGGGAGTAACCCCTGAGTACAGCTGCCAGTTAGCACCCCCATCCCAAATGTGGTTTTAAGGGGCTGTTGTATGTTGTGGTAGAGCACATGCTTCACATATATGAGCTCCTGGGTTCAATCCCTGCAGTGTGCGTGCACACACGCACACACACGCGCGCGCACACACACACACACACACACACATCATGGGTTAAAATTGTGGGTTTAGAGTCTTGGCACTCACCTGCCTGGGTAACATAAGTAATGTGCTGTTCCAAAACGACACCAAACTGGAGCAATTGCAAGACCGAGACAAATGCCCCCTTGTCCACTGAAATCAGTGGACAAAATCTATCCTCTATGTAGATCGGGTAAGCGCCCAGAAATGACTCGCAAAATATGTATTCAACAAAGAGTGCCTGTCTATAGCCTCAGAAAAGTATGATCCTAAAACAAATGACGCACAAATCTACATAAACATACCTGGGCCGAAAAATGTTCTACATGGGTAGGAACAACCTTTGGGCTCGTCAGGCAGCTCTCCCGGGATGCTGTGCAAATGGAGGTAGGTAGAAATCCTGCTCGCTTGAATGGCCACCAAGTTACCACCGATACCTGAAATGGGAGAGAAGGCCAATGTAGTGAGCCTCATATTTTTAAACCACTTACATACATTCAACCAAGAGCAAGCCTCTTTTCCAACACATCCGCGGCCAATAAAACAAACTTCTCTAGAAAGGCTGGCTGATTTAGTGTTGAGGCAGATATTCCAAAGTCATAAAATCATTGTTGTGAAAGACTCATTATTTTTTTTGCAAATCTGACTCACTGTCTGGTCTGAAAGCAGCCCTGAGCAAGCGATTTAAAAAAAAATTAATATCAGAGCCAAGATACAGACATACATAGAAATAGATCTGCCTCATAGGGAGTCTACAAGAGGAATTTTACCACGGCTAAAGATGCACAATGAATGGATGTCAAGGAGGTCGGCCAATAAAAAAACACAACTGGTAAATCTAAAAGGAAAGTGAACAAATCTGTGTTTATACTTGGAGACTGTCCCTGCTCTCTTATTAAATTATAGAATGCACAGATTTTTTTTAAAAAGACAATTATGGGGGCCGGAGCGATAGCACAGCGGGTAGGGCGTTTGCCTTGCACGCGGCCGACCCGGGTTCGATCCCCGGCATCCCATATGGTCCCCCAAGCACTGCCAGGAGTAATTCCTGAGTGCAAAGCCAGGAGTAACCCCTGAGCATCGCTGGGTGTGACCCAAAAAGAAAAAAAAAATGAAGAAAGTATAATAAATTCTGTTTAAAAAAAAAAAAAGACAATTATGAAGGCAGTAGTGATAGTACAGTGGGAATGGCATTTTCCTAGCATGCAAAAGACCCAGGTTCAATCCCCAGCATCCCATATGTTCCCTGAGCACTGCCAGGAGGAATTCCTGAGAGCAAAGCCATAAGTAACCCCTGAGCACTGTCGGGTATGGTCCCCAAAACAAACAAACAGAAATAGATAACTACCTACTTTTAACAATACTATCAAACAGCCTGACCTAAACAACATAGAACAAACCACTCAACAGGAGCAAAACACAGATTCTCCCCACTAGAGACCACAGTAGAGCCCTAAGAGAGTCTCAATAAATATGAAAAGATATGTTCTCTGGACACATGGGGAAGATAAATATTTGTGGATTACTCCAAATATTTGGAAGGCACACAGCACGCTTTTAGATAACCCAAAAGTAAAAAATATATATATATTGAAAGGAAAACATTTTGAATGAAGCAAAAAAATGAAATCCCGACACACTGAAATCTGTGCGTCACATAAAACTGCTTTGAAATAGTCAGACTAAAAAAGAAGAATGGGGGCGAAGAGACAGTCCAGGAGTGAAGGCTCTTAACTTTCATGTGGCCAACCCCAGTTCAACCCCTGGCACCACATATTTTCCCCATGAGCCTCCCAGAGCACAGAGCCGAGAGGAAGCCCAGAACACAGGCAGTGTGGCTCTACCCCCCCCATCACCACCCCGCAAAAAAGAAGAAAAGAAGGCTGCTCTCATCCACAACCTACATTTCCCATTGAAAACCGGAAAGAAAAGGCTGGGGCGAGAACTCAGAGGGCTGTAGCACACGCATCACATGCTGTCACCAGGCTCCTGACAGCGACCCTTGGGAGAGCTGAAGCCAAAGCTGCTCCAGCTCAACAAATATAGGCTGTGGCCCCCAGCAACCACATGTGCAAGCAACACTATGAGGGGGCCAAACCCCAGGCGGCACCATATCCAGCATGCAAGCCCTGCCAGCAAGTGTGTAGGACCTGGGTCAGTGTAACAGCATCATCATGATCATGATCATGATCATGATCATTATGATCATCATGATCAACATGATCATCATCATGATCATCATCATCATCCTGTTGATTGTCAAATTTCTCGAGTGGTCTCAGTAACGTCTCCATTCATCCTAGCCCTGAGATTTTAGAAGCCTTTTACTCATCCTTCCTAATGGTGCTGTATTGGAGGCTCTTTCAGGGTCAGGGGAATAAGACCCAGAATTGTTACTGGTTTTAGCATTTGAATACACCATGGGAAGTTTGCCAGGCTCTCCCATGTGGGCAGGAAACTCTCGGTAGCTTGCCAGGTTCTCCCAGAGGGAGAACTAGGCTATAAGCTTTCGGGAGCTTGATTTTAAGTCTCTGGATGTTGGCCG